>NW_027491486.1:0-600000 GCF_021521415.1 Bidens hawaiensis
TGAGTCGGGATTGCCCGCAAAAGGGAAACCAAGCTCGTGGGAGAGCTTTTGTGATCGGACGCGGGCGAAGCTAAAGAAGAGCCGAATATGGTAACCGGTACGTTTTTGCTTAACGGCCATTTTTGCATCTGTTTTATTTGATACTGGCGCTGACCTAAGTTTTATATCCGCTGAGTTTAAAAACTCCCTAGGCCTAGCAAAGCAGTAGGCTAGACACGCCTTATACTATAGAATCTAGCCAATGGTAGGCAGTTATGCGCGAACGAAAGAACTGAACAATGTGTTATAGTCATGGGAGTCACGGGTTCAATATTAACTTGTTGCCAATAGACTTGGGAAGTTTTGACATTGTGGTAAGTATGGATTGGTTAGTCGAGAATCACGCGGAAGTTATTTGCCATGAGAAGCAGGTTCGGATTCCACTGTTGAACGGAGAAACCTTGGTAATTCAGGGGAAAGAAGGGGAGTTGCGACGAAACTGATTTCGTGCCTAAAGGCGCGCAAGTGCCTAAGGAAAGGGTGCTACGCCTTCCTGGCGCATGTAGTAGAGAAGAAAGGAGATGAGCGAAGAATTGAAGACTTACCAGTAGATGCGCGAATTTCCAGAAGTTTGTTCCTGAAGATTTGCCCGGATTACCGCCGCCGCGACAAGTCGAATTTCGTATTGATTTAGTCCCAGGAGCTGCTGGCAGTAGCTCGAGCGCCTTATCGATTAGCTCCATCTGAGATGCAAGAGCTATCCAATCAGTTACAGGAACTATTGGATAAGGGTTTCATACGCCCAAGATTTTCACCTTGGGGAGCTCCAGTACTGTTTGTTAGAAGAAGGATGGTTCCTTCCGGATGTGTATTGACTATAGGGAGCTGAACAAGCTGACAGTCAAGAATCGGTACCCCTTACCGAGGATTGACGACTTATTTCGACCAGTTACAGGGATCCAGTTATTATTCGAAGATAGATCTACGGTCAGGATACCACCAACTTAGGGTCCATGAGGAAGATGTGCCGAAAACAGCCTTCCGAACTAGATACGGCCATTATGAGTTCTTAGTGATGCCTTTCGGGCTAACTAATGCGCCGGCTGTGTTCATGGATCTGATGAACCGCGTGTGCAAACCATACTTGGACAAGTTTGTAATTGTGTTTATAGACGTATTCTGATTTACTCTCGGACCAAGACCGAGCATGAGCAACACCTGAGATTGATTTTGGAATTGTTGCGGAATGAAAAGTTGTATGCGAAGTTTTCCAAGTGCGAGTTTTTGGCTTAGAGAAGTTCACTTTCTCGGTCACGTTGTAAACGAGAAAGGAATACACGTTGATCCTTCCAAAATCAAGGCCATCGAAAACTGGGAAGCGCCAAAAACCCCAACTGAGGTGAGGCAATTCCTAGGACTAGCTGGCTACTATCGACGCTTCATTGAGAACTTCTCCAAGATAACTCTACCACTGAACCGCGCTAACTCAGAAAGACAAGAAGTTTGTTTGGGTGAAAATCAGGAAACAGCATTTCAAATGTTAAAACAGAAGTTATGTAGTGCGCCAATTTTGTCTTTACCCGAGGGGACGGATGACATCGTCGTTTACTGCGACGCTTCACATCAGGGACTCGGATGTGTCCTTATGCAGCGAGACAAAGTCATAGCGTATGCCTCGCGCCACTCAAGACCAATGAAAAGAACTACACAACGCATGATCTGGAACTTGGAGCGGTTGTCTTCGCGCTAAAGATTTGGCGCCATTACCTCTATGGTACAAAGTGTATAATCTTTACGGATCACAAGAGCCTTCAACATATATTTGATCAAAAGGATTTAAACATGAGGCAACGAAGATGGGTTGAATTGTTGAATGATTATGATTGTGAAATAAAATATCATCCTGGAAAGGCGAATGTGGTAGCAGACGCGCTAAGTAGGAAGGAGCGAATAAAAACGCTACGAGTCAAGGCTCTAAGGTTGACCATTCACGCAGATCTCTCTACCCGCATCCGAGACGCTCAGCAAGAAGCCTTGAAACCACGAGTTTGTTAAAAACGAATGCCTTGGGGGTATGATTAAGAGTTTGGAACTTAAGAGAACGGCAATCTATATTTCGCTAACCGCATATGGGTCCCTCTCAAGGGAGGATTGCGCGAGCAAGTATTAAACGAAGCTCACAAGACGCGGTATTCCGTACATCCTGGCGCAGACAGATGTACCAAGATGTTAAAGTGCTGTATTGGTGGCCCAATCTTAAGGCGCCATCGCGACATATGTCAGTAACGTGCCTGACGTGTTCGAAGGTAAAGGCTGAATACCAGAAACCATCAGGGTTGCTTCAACAGCCAGAAAGTTCCCATGTGGAAAGTGGGAACAAATCTCTATGGACTTCATCACCAAACTGCCAAGGACACCTGGGGGTTATGACACGATCTGGGTTATTGTGGATCGGCTAACTAAGTCAGCGCACTTCCTGCCGATCAAGGAAACCGATAAGATGGAAAAGTTAGCCGATTGTATATTCGGGAAGTAGTTTCAAAACATGGAGTCCCGGTGTCCATCATTTCTGATAGAGATAGTCGGTTCACCTCAAGATTTTGGAGATCGTTACAAGGGGCTTTAGGTACTCGTCTTGACATGAGTACGGCATATCATCCCCAAACAGATGGACAAAGCGAGCGAGAACAATCCAGGACAGATTGGATAGATATGCTGCGCGCTTGTGCGCAATCGATTTCGGAGGTAGCTGGGATACTCATCTCTCATTGGTTGAATTTTCTTACAAACAACAGTTATCACACAAGCCTCAAGGCTGCGCCGTTTGAAGCTTTGTATGGGCGCAAGTGTAGATCCCCACTGTGCTGGGCTGAAGTGGGTGACAAGCAAATGACTGGTCCAGATTGATCTCAAGAAACAACAGACAAGATTTTTCAGATACGGGATCGCCTTAAGATAGCGGCGCGGACAGACAGAAGAGCTACGCAGATGTGCGAAGGAAACCGTTGGAATTTCAAGTAGGGGATAGAGTACTTTTGAAAGTCTCTCCATGGAAAGGAGTCCCCCGTTTCGGCAAGCGAGGAAAGTTGAATCCGCGCTACATTGGACCATTTGAGATCCTGGAGAGGATCGAGATCCGGTTGCTTATAAACTCCGTTTACCCGCCGAACTCAGTGGAGTTCATGATTACGTTTTCATGTGTCCAACCCTCAAAAAGTGCTTATCTGACGAAACGTTGATTTTGCCGTTGGAAGAGATTCACATCGACAAACAACTGCACTTCGTAGAAGAACCTATAGCAGTAACCTATTGGAAAGAACAAAAGTTACGCAGAAGCAGAATCAAGTTAGTAAAGGTTCAATGGAACTCGAGGCGTGGGCCTGAATTTCACTTGGGAACAGAGAAGACCAGATGCGCATGAAATACCCACACCTCTTTCAGAGCATGGCTTCTGCCAGCAACGTCTCCTAAATTTCGGACGAAATTCTGCTTAACAGGGGGAGAATGTGACACCCGGTAAATTCCCCCAACCCCTTAAACCAAGTAATCAACCTAATTATTAGGTAATTATGTTATATGCGCCTTGCGCGAGCGCGCCATATTAGAATCAGCGCGTGCATTTGTTATGTGCGCCCTGCGCGAGCGCGCTATGTTAATCAGCGCGTGCATTTGTTATGTGCGCCCTGCGCGATGCGCGCTATGTTAGTCAGCGCGGGCATGTTATGTGCGCCCTGCGCGAGCGCACCATGTTAAGAACCAGCGTGGGCATATGTTATATGCGCCATGCGCGAATGTTTTGGCTTTATGTTTTCATGTACCTTAACGTTATGTTGTCTAATGGGTTGACCATCCCGCATGATGCTAAGGCGGGTGCATCCTAAATCGTTTATGCGCGTGCGGAAGAGAACTAAACCTCCCCGCATGGCGGGAACATTGAGAGCTAGTTTGTCTGAAGCTCCAAGATGGAATTGACTTCAACATGACCGATCACTATGTTGAAATACCAAGACCACCTGGAGAATTTACAAATGAAACTCAATGTCCCTAACTGCGAGAAGGTTACGCACCTACCCGCAGCAAAGAAATGTCCTTCACGCAGAAAGCTATGCGCACAAAGTGATACGCACAGAACACTTAGTCTATTCTCCAGATGTAAGGAAATTACTCTCGCCCAAAAGAGAAACAGTAGCGTGTTTCAGAGATTTTTCACTTTCTTACTGTACACTGACAAAAAGTACCTGAAAAAGCATACTGTAACATGAAAAGTCAACTGTCAGCCACCCTACTCCCACCAACCACAGACCTGCATGTCTCTGACCAAATCAAATCAAAATCTTTTATCCACTACTCCACTTTTAAATAAATAATATAATTTCCATACTTTATCATCATTACACCTAGATATGAAAAAGATTACAATCCCTAAAGCAAGGGATTGTGTTCCCTTGAGTTTGCCTATAAATATGTAACCTAAATTATCACCCAAACACACTCTCAAACTTCTCTCTTAAAAACTGCGAACTTGCACTAACCATCTCCCAAGCATCCGTTGTTTTCATTTCCGATCCTGTTACTAGGTAAGCCGAGATTATAACCTTGAGATCTACTTTCCAACCCTTATATTCTCCTATTTCTTGATCTTAATATATATACTTCTTGTTATTTAATCGTATTCTAGACCTTCAATTCAAGGGCCAACACCAAGAAAACCCGAATCTCGATTAATCCCTTAACAAGAACCACAGGTGAAGTCTCACAGCCCCTATTTTCACTGTTTTTCACTATTTTTAAAACTATTTTCGGGCGAGGGACACGTACTTAAATAACTGTTTTATCATGGTATACTTACAAGCTATGCAAGCGATTATGTGTTTAAATTATGTTTCATGATGAGCAATGCGAAGGGTTATCTATGGTTTTCGATGTATGTGCGCTAGAATTCGAGTAAGTGATCACTTTTACCATTGAACTCTAAGGGTAGGGACTGCTGGTTTGATCCACCCACTCGTAGGGGTCGCACCTCTTTGCATGGACGAGTGCCTAGTATGGTCATGGGGCTAGTACTATGGGGTTGAGCCCGCTCGTAGAGGTCGCTCCTCTTACGCAGACGAGCGCCTTGTTTTCCCGGCACATAACGTCCGCAAGCGTAACCCGCGGGGACGGTATACAGTATTATTCGCTCGTAGTGGCAAACGCCACTTTGCATGGACGAGCACGACTTTTCAGAAATGTCCACAGCGCAACCCGCGGGACGGTATTACACTATTTTAGCTCGTAGTGGCAGCGCCACTATTGCATAGACGAGTACGTTTTCCAGAAACGTTCGCAGCGTTAACCCGCGGAACGGTCCTAACAGAAATATGTTGTCAGATCTATGTTTTCATACGGTGTATCAAGAATATGTTAGACATGAACCAGAAATGTGTTTTTAATATGATTTTCGCCAAAACTATGACGCGATAACGATTTATCAAGTTACTAAAACTTGTGAACTCACTCAGTTTATACTGATTCAAATGTTTTACGTGTCTTTCAGGAGATAACTAGGTAGCGCATGGAGTCACACTTAGAGCACACTCACGCTGAACATCTAAAACTAGCCTTTTCGGAAGATTTTAGTTCTATCCCTTCGATGCGCGTGATTGTTCTCGCCGCGCAAGGGGATATGGCGTGGAAATCTTCAACAGTTTTTATACTTGGATGTTTTTATGTAATCTTTAATCAATGTAATGTATTTGTATTAAACATTTCATGCGCCATGAAAATCTTATCTTGAATGTTTGCAATGGCCCGTGCTTAAGTATCAATCCCCACTCGCAGCTGCGCTCGGCTGTTTCCCGCCGTTCAGGGCCGGGTGTGACAGTAGCTTGCTCGAAGCTTTAACACTTAGAAAGAATCAACCATTTAAGGTTCTGAATACCTTGCTCAAAGTAGTAAAACCATGCTCGATCATCTAGGCTTGCTCGAAGTTCCATACTTAGCCGTTTTCTGAGGAGGTTGAGAAGATTTCAATCTTCCTATCAAAAATCCGACTCAACAAATATATAACTAAAACATTTCATGTGCATCACCATATTTGTTATCCACATTAGATCTGCAACACAATCCCTTTCTTCGTTGCCTTCGTTTCAGATCCCTTGATTTTCAACTGCACCTTCTTTTGAACGTATAAGCATTTGTCATTATTAACAAATAAGAAGAATGTATAAGTAGAATTTTTATGTTTATACCTTGCACTTTGTTATCCACATTTGGATCTGCAACACAATCTCTTTCTTCGTTACCTTTGTTTGAGATCCCTTGATTTTCAACTGCACCTTCTTTTAAACGTATGAACATTGTCATTATTAACTAATAAGAAGAATGTATAAGCAGAACAAATTTAGGCACCTTGAGTATTGTCAACGATTTTGTTATTGCAGCGTTAGTTATCATCATCTCTGTTATCAACTGTTTCATTTGAGGTACCTTGATGGTAGATAAACATTTTTGTTTTTTTTTAATAATTTTATTAATTATTTTTGGAAGGTTTTTTTTTCTCTTACAAAAATGGTGTGATGTAGTTGATTGATGGTATACCATAAGGATGTGGGGAAATGATCAAGGGCTGGGAAGGGGCTTCCCCAATGAACTCACCCATATATATATATATATATATATATATATATATATATGGGAAGCTTCATGTACATTTTAATATTAACATGAGAACGTAGGAAATAAAACCAATTTATAAAAAAAATGAGAACGTAAGAAACAATACCGACTACAATACCAATCTACATAAATAATGATTTATAATAACAAAGAAAAAACCTAAAAATTACAACAGAAAAATCAAAATCAAGAACAAAATAATAACAGCAAATACCAACAAATACTTATAATAGCAAAAGAAAAAATCTAGTAATAACAAAATATAAATCAACAAATACTTAGAACGTCTCATATTTGAAAATTAGTAAATACGAACAAAAAATAATAGCAAACACCTATAAAAATAAACCTAATAATAACACAATATTGGTTCTCACTGTTTTCATGTTAAGAATAAAATGTATTTGATCATGTTTCTATATATATATATATATATATATATAATGCCTGACATCTTAGAAATAATAAATAAAGAAATATTTAAATAAAGTTTGTTATTTAATTGTCGTAGAATGAATAATAAACTAATATAAAAGATGGTAGCCTTAAATGAAGATAGACCTAACAATAAATATGGACTTAGTGAGTTAATGGCATAAGGTCCATGAGCTTAGAGTATAAATACCCCTTAAAACTTTCCAAACCCCTAGATCTCACATTTTCCATTTTTGCCAACACACATAAGTTCTCTCTTCCCTTTTCGGATCCAAATCCGAGGAAGAACCGAAGTTGTTGGTGTTTGAGCACCGTACCAAGCAAGAAGCATACCAAGATTCGGCCATATACGAGAAACCAATTCAAACCGGTTCGTCTAAGGTACGTTCATAACGAAAAGTTTGTTCATTTAAGTTCAGTTTGTATAAGAGATTCAAGATCTAGCAAAAACGGGTCTTAAAAATCTATAAAGGTTCAAACTTTATCCAAAACAAGTTAGATCTTGATTGAGCGTGATAATGAAAATAATAATAAACTAATAATAATATCGTACAGGTTTGTAAAATAACAATAATAAATAAATGAATAATAATAATAATAATAATAATAATAATAATAATAATAATAATAAAAGTAATAACAAAAAAAATGATAATACAAAAGTAGAAGCAGCAGCTCTCGTAACCAAAAAGAAAAAAAAAACAAAGAAGAAAGAAAGGGAAAAAAAACAAAGAAAAGGGAAAGGAAACAAATTTAATGAGAATATAATTAATATGGAATGATCTTTAAACATCCAGTCATAGTTAGTGGAGTGGTTAAGGCATTAATATGGGAGTGAGAGGTTGCAGGTTTAAATCTCACTCACAGTAGATTATTTTTAAAATACCATGCGACTGAAATGACCCATGCGACTCAAATGGGATCATTTTTAAAATGCCATGCGACTCAAATGGGCCATTTAACTCAAATGAGCCATGCGACTGAAATGCCCATGTAACTGGATTGGGCCCAGATGCTATCATGACCTGTTGGGCCTGATCTAGACAAGCGAAGAGCTAGTTAGGCCTAATCCTGGTTAATCCAAAGCTTAACCAACAAAATAAACCAAACTAACCAACCCTGTCACTGCCAGATGTCTCGATACTTTTCAAAGATAAATGATCCGGTCAAGAAAAGAAATATATATATATATATATATATAATATATTAAAGTAAAGGTATATCCATATATATAAAATTATATTAAAGTAAATTAACATATTTATAATAAAGGAGAGGAGTATATATATATAATTGAATAGGATGAACGTGAATTAAAGTCTGTCGTTAAACAAATTTATCCCGTTAGATTTGTCATCCCAAACAAACGAGCTAGCTTATCAAGTACTCTAGATTAATAAAATACAAATTTAATTAATTATATTAGTTAGTACACGGTTAATTCATGAATATATATATTAAACAGTTAGCCGTGCACAACTCAGGAAGCGGATTACCATTAACTCTGAATGTAACAGGATTCAGGTGAGTTCTAGCCCCTTTACTCTGTGATGTTTTTCAGGGCTGTGTGCATACTCCTATGTGATAGCTAATACATTTATCCTAAGTGATAAGTGTATGATTTATATTGAATGTTATTATTATAGAGTGTTGTATGAAAGTATGCAGGTATGATAATGAAAGTATGAAAGGAATGTATGGATAGTTGGCGGGACATGTATGGTTATATGGTTATGCGAGACAGAAGGGACCAGACCCTAATAATATTTGAGACAAAAGGGACCAGACCCTAATAATATCTGAGATTGAGGGACCAGACCCTAATAATATCTGAGATAGAGGGACTAGACCCTAATAATATCTGAGATAGAAGAAATGGAATAGTTTATGGTATACCATAGGAAAGTATGAAAGAAAGTATGTAAGTACGTACGTATGTATGTATGTATGTAAAGTATGTATGAATAAGTAATAGTAAGTGATGTATGAAATACGTATCTTTGTACACGTATAAGCATGAATATGAATGTATGTATGTTAATTGATTAACGAGAACTCACTCAGCATAGCTGTCTTTTAGTATGCACGCAAGTGAATAGAATGAGGCAAGGTGCTTGATGGAGACACGTGGAAATGTAACGCCCGCAAATTTCGTTAATCGGCTTGATTGGTTATAAATGTTTGTTGAACATTAAACCCTTGTTGAACATGTTAGGGTTGAGTTTTGATGATAACAGTTTCTTGAAGATTCTTACTTGTTTATTGTTTGGTTCATAACTTGATGAAAATTTATTGTTTTTGATCGATTATTGTTTCCATGATGTTCTACTTTGAGTCTTGTTTCTATAAAGGTATAATACGTAATTTTTGGACGAGATTTGAATGATTTTTATGATTTTATAAGATCGAGTGTCAAAGCTAATGCGGGGTGACGGATTCTGGTCTATCTTCCCAATATCATAACTCTTTTTTGACAAATCGAAATTGGTTGATTCCACTTCTGAAAGTTCAAATTTTGAGTTAAGTTTTTAACCCAATTCGCATCGCTTAATTTGGTTTGGTAATGATTTTTAAACAAATAAAACACTTTTGCTGCGCACTGAAATAGCTACACGTACCTTTCTGTGTTGGAGGAATTTTTATGATTTTTGTGTGCATTGGAAAATATATAAAAAATATATTTTTAAAAGACTAAGGCATTTATTAAACTTTGGTAAAAATTTCAAAATTTATTTCTATGGTTTTCCTTTGTAATAAAATACATCTTTGCATGCTAAAATCTGCATGTTATTCTAGTTATTGATCGATACTTTCGTTTTAGGCTTAACCGGTGGCTGTCGTTTTGAACACTTTCGGGGCTGTTTTGATTGAAGTTCTTGGTCTATCATCTTCCTAGGTATGTCATATGTGTTATACTTTAGTATCGTTAGCATTGAAGCTCGTTTGGTTATTCAATTGTCGATAGATTGAAAACTAAGATTTCAGTTGTCTAGTTTGTTGATTGTTGCGTTTAGTGCGTTATTTGACGGGATTAACAACCAATTCAGAATGTATAGCCTTGGTATGTTATACGGGCTGTGAAAAATTTAATTTTTATGTTAATGGGGCTGAATTGGTTGCAGGTTGCTCAAACGGGTCGGTACAACGCAACTTCATGTTTAATTGGTAGTTTATGCGTTGTACAAGCGATTTGCCGACCCATTCAACTCGTGTACTGTCGTGTGGTCTTGTTGGCTGTAATTATACTTAATTTGGCCCACACGGGGCTGAGTTGGTTGCTAAGAGCATAAACAACTCGTTAACGCGCGTATTCGATAAAATAACAACTTTCGGGTGTAGTTTGGAAATCCTTTGTCTCCGGAATTCACTAAGGATGGTTTTGGTAAATACATGGCCTCGGGGGCTGATGTAATTGAATTTGGTAACGTCAAGGCTTTAGGTCAATCAAATCATGTTAGAACGTCTCGTAGGACAAACGAGTCGGTACGGTTTGGTTAGTAATCTTTGTGTGCAATCCAACAGGCTTGTGATTTGTGGATTGACTTAGGGATTCTATAGCTCGTTGTTGACTGTGTGCCTCGTATCAGGTGAGTTCATGATGCCCCTTTTTATCTTTTTACGTTTTGGGCTACCATATACACCCTATTACAATTTTACCCGATTTTACTCGTTTAAACTATTTGGATGGTATTACATGGCCTTATTCATGATTGTGCATTTAGGAATCTATGTCTGAATTATATTCTATGCCTTAGGATATTTTAGTGTCATTGTGATCGTATATTCCTTAAGGTTATACATATTACTTGTGGTCTAGGCTCGAGGTTGCTATTAGGCCTACTATTAATTCCTAGATTATCCATTATTTATGGATCGAATGGGATGATATTGTTTGGTTGAATATTTGAATTAGATGTTTGTAAGTGTGTATGTGAATGTGTATGTGTTGATAAACTGTGACCGGGTCAAATATTTTACTTGGGGAAGGCCTGGGTTGAGGAGGCCCGTGTTGCATGTTTATGTCCCGGCGGGTTAAAAGTATTACTTGGGGAAGACCCGGGGTGAGGAGGCCCACGGTTCTGCTAATCCATGGTCGGGTCAAATATATTACTCGGGGAAGACTCAGGGTGAGGAGGCCAACATCACATATTTAGGTTGTTAAACCGTGACCGAGTCAAATATATTACTTGATGAAGACCTGGGGTGAGGAGGCTCGTGTTTTGTAATTTTTGTTTTATTAAACTGTGACCGATTCAAATATATTACTTGGGGATGACCGGGGGTGAGGAGGCTCGTGTTGTATGATTTTGTTGGTTTTTTCTAAACCGCGGACAGGTCAAATATATTACTCAGGAAAGACCCGGGGTGAGGAGGCCCGTGTTGCGTGTTTGACCAAGAGAAAAGTATTTACCTAATTACTTATTATTTTCTCCAAATCTTTTTATATTTATTAAATAAGTCGGATTTATGGATGTTACTTATAAAACTTGAACTCACTCAGCTCAAGTGTAAGACCCCGAATCCTGGGAATCCTATAGTTGGTGATCACGTCCACAAATTCACAAAAATTTAAAACAAAACAATTCGTTTTATTAAAACAAGTTCAGAGTAAATAACAGCAGAAAGTTTAAGTATTAAAAGTCCCAACCACTGGTACAAGTGTCCAAAATCGAATATAAATAAAATATCCGTTTTATTTGAAATCCTCGACCAGAAATGCCTTCAACCTCCCGAGTAGCAACCAGCACGTCCAAGCGGTAGCATCCACTTCTTAACCTGAAAGTCAATCTAACATACACACAAAGTCAGCTTGAGCTGAGTGAGTTCAAGTTTTCTTAAACAATAATTCATACTTTATTTCAAGGTTATAGTTATAAAAAATAGAGAGGATAATAATAAAATAAATAATATAATTCACCAAGTAACACATTCATCGTCGAACACACGTACACGGGCCTCTCCACCACGAGTCAAGACTAGAGTAATATATTTGACCCGGACGCGGTAAGACTTAAGCATGTGACACGAGCCTCTACACCACGAGTCAAACCTGAGTAATATATTTGACTCGGTCACAGCTTACACATCCAAGCACGTGATACGGGCCTCTCCACCATGGGTACAACCCGTGTTGGTACATGATGTCAGTAGTTCAGTGTCTAGTGTCTGTAATCGAGATAGTTGAATTTGTATTTTGTATTAAGCGAAGTTAGCTCACAAGTTCGCTTATATAGGCGAACTTGTGGAACAAGCGAAGTTAGTGACAACTTCGCCTAAACATGTTAGGCGAAGTTGTCGTCTGTTATATACGGCTAGGTTACGGCTGAATTAGGGGAATTAGTTTATGAGTTGTTCAGAGTTTGTGTAATCGGTGATCAGTGAATCACGTGTTTCCAGTTGCAATACAACGTGTCTTTGTTTATTGTAACGTGTGTTTGATTGTGTTAACGTGTGTCGTCTTCTACACTCGTATCGTCTTACGTAGGGATTCCGCACCTACGTAGAACGAGATATTCCGTGTAGATCCGGCTGGGAACCTACAATTGGTATCAGAGCTTTTGCTCGTGATTGTGTGGTTCGGGATTATCACACGGGTGTAGAAATCGTTCCGTTCGACTATTCGCGGGACGAGTTTACCGAATTTTTGTGTCCTACTCACCTCCCACCATCATAAACAACCCATTACACCTTCGCATACCTCGCAAAACGTCAAAATCAAACCTGCAAAATCATTGTGTTCATCAAGCGAAGTTGCCGCTACTGTTTGTAGGGTTTTGGCGAAGATATAAGGTTAAGCGAAGTTATCCACAACTTCGCCTACCTCACAAGTTCGCTTATCTCAAGCGAAGTTATCCACAACTTCGCCTACCTCACAAGTTCGCTTAACTTAATCAGGCGAAGTTGAGAAATCAAGCGAAGATAAGACTTAAGCGAAGTTAACTTTAACTTCGCCTACAGTACTGTTCAGAATAAAATTTTTATTTTTTTGGGTTTCTTTGTGTTTTCGTTTCGTGAAAGATGACTTCCATAAATATTACGGAACTGGTAAAAATGGGGGTGGAAGCGGGTTCAGCTACTAGGCACCGAAAATGCTTAAGGGTACCGATTTCGTGGCGTGGAAAGATCGGTTTGAGCAGTATGTTAAATATCAAGATGCTAAGATGTGGGTGTGCATTCAAGATGGATACATTCCACCAACTGCTTTGTATGAGGGTCGTGAACAAATTAAGAAATACAACAAGATGGAAGAGGAAGAAAAGAAGATGTATGAGGCTGAAAGCAAAGCTCATGCTGCGATAACAATGGCTCTTCCACAAGAGATTCTTCACACCTTCAGGAAGTATAAAACCGCTAGAGAGTTATGGGAAGTACTTGAAAACCGATTTGAAGGTAATGTGGGGATACGTGCATCCAAGATTAAACTACTCAAAACCCAATTCTCGGTGTTCAAGTATTTGAAGAATGAATCACTTGATGATATCATCACGAGATATTATCACCTGATGACCGAACTCAGCAATTATTCCATTGCTTACAAAGAAGAGGAGATTGTAGAAAAACATCTTGATGCTCTCCCACCGAAATGGGAGATGTACACTGTCTTGATGAGAGAAGATAAAGAGTTTGCCGACTATGACTTGGAAACAGCAGTCAACAAACTACGAACTTTTGAACTTAACATGGTTCGAAAAGAGACACCAACTGATCAGGTTCAGGATCCGGGAATATATGGTGTGAAAGTTAATCAAGTTCAAGTTCGAAGTCAGAATCAACTGCTTACTACTCAAATGGAGACTCGAGCTCTAACTCAACTCATGATGGTCATGTTTCTCTCAACATGGACAATGATGTGTGTTTCGTAGCTGGTGGAACAAATTCTTCTAAACCTCAAACAACAAAGGGTAGTTTTTCTTCAAGTGTTCCGAACATCAACTACTCTCAGATGCCCATGAGTGTTAAATCTGCTGAACAGCAGTTTGCTCTCTATGCATCTTTCATTGCTTCTTACGAAAATTACATTAAAGGTAAAATCGTTGATCCTGCAACTTTAGACGAAGACTATGATCAGATCGATGCTGATGATCTGGAGGAGATGGATCTGCAGTGGCAGATGGCAATGATTGTAAGAAGAGTTAAAAGGTTTATGAAGAAAACTGGTAGAAAATTCGTTGGTGAAAGACTAGGTTTTGACAAGTCAAAGGTTCGGTGTTATAACTGTCAACAGAATGGCCACTTTGCTAAAGAATGCACAAATGATAGAGTAGAACGCAGTCAAAACAGGTCTACACAACAGAGTGGTGGTGGTAGTGAGAATAGGGCGATGATATCCAGACAGAACGGGGAATACAACTGGAATCTGCAAGTTGAGGAAGTGTTCGAACAGGCCAACTTGGTTAACATCGAAACTGAAGAAAAACCCAGAGAGACAAAAGAAAATCAAGCCTACATTACAGAAGTGAACGATCAGCTTTCTGAGGTAAGTCCTAAACTCCCTTGTACGAAATGTGAAAATCTGTCTGAGCAGTTGAAAACAATAACTGATCAGTTTGTTAGTTTGGATGCTCAATTCAGAACATTAAAAGAATATCATTATTACACTAAAACTAGAGAAAACAGTTACAAGGTAAAAATAAAAGTTAGTGAGAAAGATATCAGAAGTCTTAAAGCAAGTCTAGCTGAAAAAATACAAGTAATTGATCTTAGCTATGAAGTGTTGAAGAGAAAACCAAACTAATTGCTGAAAGGGATAAACAGATAGCTGATCACCAGGTGAAAATGGTGGAACTAAACAGAAGCTTGAGCAATTTAGAAATTCCTCCGCAATACTTGATCACCTCGTATGTGATCAACGTTCCCTAGTTAAAAGGGGAGGAATTGGATATAATGAAGTTCCACCACCTTATAATCATAACTATACTTTTGATCCTAGTAATCAGAAATCTGTTGATGTTGAAATTGGTCAGACAGTTCCTGTTAAGGTTACGATTAAAGATCCAGAAGTTAGTAAAGGCAAAACGTGTAAGCCTGTTTCGAATGTTAAGATTTCTGTTCCTAGTTCTGTCTCATCAAATTCGGACAAGACATCCGAGTCTAGTGAGACAGAAGAAGAGGAAGTGTTACTAAAACGTGGAGAGGAACATAAACCAACTGAAAAGAATTCTCCACTAAACCCGTATGTCCCACCATATGTTAGACAAACGGGCAGTAATGCAGCCTCATCATCTAAAACAACTATTGAGACGAAAGTTGAACACAGGAGTTGTTTCAGATGCAATCAAATAGGACACCTGATTGCTGATTGCCCTCTAAAGCAGAGATTCAGAGGTATGAGGCCTTCGAAAACTGAGAATAGAACTAACAGTAATTTCTATAATGGTAAAAATGAAAACTCATCAAAGTTCAGATGTTGGACTAATCCAGGTTTTCAAAGAAGTCGACCTCAGTTTTTCCCAGTTAACAACCAAACCATTAGTAATAATTCATTTAACTCACGAAGGTTTGGATGGCCTCATAGTCAATCTACTAGAACGTATCCTTTTGGGACTTACAGAAATCAGTCTAATACTAACTTTGGACAGCCAAAGTACTAGATGCATTTTAACAGATTTAATCGACCCAAGACCAATAGGTCTTGGGTCCCCATATTTTAATCCTTTGCTTTGATCATGCAGGAACAGTTGAACAGGGCTGCAAACAATCTATGGGTTGTGGATAGCGGCTGTTCCCGGCACATGACGGGTAACAAGAATTTGTTACACGAGTGGAAACCTGTTCAGGGAGGAAGAGTTAGTTTTGCTGGAGAGAGTGGTGGAAGGATTACTGGAATTGGGACAGTGACTAATGGCAAAATGAAGTTAGAGAAGGTGAATTTCGTTGAAGAACTGAAGCATAATCTGCTGAGTGTATCTCAGATCTGTGACAAAGAGTACACTGTGCACTTTACCAAAGATGAAGCGATCGTACTGTATCCTGGTTTCAAGATACCAGAGGAATGGATAGTAATGAAGGCTCCAAGGGAAAAGAATACATATATTATGGACATGAGGTCGACTGAGATGGCAACAGAAGAATCATGTCTTCTGTCAAAAGCAACTGAATCGGAGTCCGAGTTATGGCATCGAAGAATGGGGCATATTCATCTTCGGAAAATGAACTACATTGTCAAGAATGGGCTGGTGCTGGGTGTTCCCTTGAAAAATTTCAACTTTGAAGACCAATGCTTATCGTGCAAAAAGGGAAAGCAACACAAGAAATCTCATCACACTAAGAAGGTTAATTCAATAGTCAGTACCCTAGACCTACTTCACATGGATCTTTTCGGTCCCGTGAATGTAAAAAGCCTAGGTGGAACATCATACTGCTTGGTGATAACTGATGATTTCTCTCGATATTCTTGGGTATATTTCCTGAAGACAAAGGATGAAACGGTGCAGTTGGTAATAAATTTGATTACCAAGGTTGAGAATATTATGGGGAAGAAGGTTAAATACATCAGGACTGACAATGGGACAGAGTTCAAAAACTATCATATGGAGATATTCTGCTTACAGAAAAGGATAGACCACCAGTACAGCGCTCTGTATACTCCGCAACAAAATGGGGTGGCTGAGGGGAAGAACAGAACGCTAATTGAAGGAACCAGAACCATGCTGGCTGATTCTAAACTTCCTGTGGTGTTCTGGGCTGAAGCTGTTGCAACAGCCTGTTATATCCTTAATAGAGTTTTAACTGTTAAAAGATTGAATAAATATGTTATGAACTTATGCATGGGAGAAAGCCTAACTTGAGTGGTCTCGAACCATTCGGGTCCCCGTGTTCGATATTAAAGACGAACTCAAAATTTGGTGAAATAGCCGACGAAGGTATTCTAGTCGGATATGTTGTTGGGACTCCCAACAGACGAGTCTTTAATCTATCGACCAGCAGGGTTGAGGTGGTGTGTAACACTGATATCACAAGTTACAAATCACCAATACCAAGCACGGGACCCGCTGGGGCTTTCGACTATGATAGGCTTTTTAAATCTTTTAATTTTCCTTACCTGGATTGTGCAGAAGTTGATGAGAGAATAGCTACGAAGATGCTTTATGATGAGGAAGAAACTCTTGTGCAACGACCGCAGTACGATGAATGTCAACCTTCCTCGTCAAATGCTGTCGATACCCCTGCTGCCTCTACAGAAGAGGAATTCTTCAATCCGTTTCACTCTCAACAACAATCACCCATTGATGAGCTATCTTCAAACCTGGAAGACAATCTGCAAGTCAGTTCGGTTCCGACTACGAGTGTTCACAAAAATCACCCTTTGGAGAACGTGATAGGTGATCTGTCCGACGGTGTACAAACAAGACGAAGCTTGAATGAGCACACTTGTGTTTACACAAGCATTAAAGATACAGGCATCATTAACGAATGCTTGTACACCTGCTTCATAAGCCAGATTGAACCAAAGAACTATCAAATGGCTCTCAAGGACAGCTCGTGGGTTGAAGCCATGCAAGAAGAGTTAGCCCAGTTCAAGAAGATGGAGGTTTGGAATTTGGTTGCAAAACCGAAAAATGTGCATGCGATTGGCACAAAATGGGTTTTCAAATGCAAGAGAGATGAAAAAGGGATAATTATCAGGAACAAGGCGAGGCTGGTTGTAAAAGGTTTTAATCAGCAAGAGGGGATCGACTACAATGAAGTGTTTGCTCCTGTGGCGAGATTGGAAGCGATTCGATTGTTTTTGGCATTTGCGGCACACAAGGAGATGAAGGTGTTCCAGTTAGACGTGAAAAGTGCGTTTCTTAACGGTAAAGTCGATGAGGTTGTGTACGTTGAGCAACCTCCGGGTTTTCCTAACCCAGACTTTCCTGATCACGTGTTCAATAAGTAAAGCGCTATATGGGCTACATCAGGCCCCTCGTGCATGGTACTCAACTCTATCCGATTACTTGCTTGAGAATGAATTTGAAAGGGGAAAGATCGATAGCACACTGTTCGTTAAGAGAAATGGAAGAGACTTTCTTCTGGTTCAAGTCTACGTGGACGACATCATCTTTGCTGCATCAAAAGTCGCCATGTGTCAGGAATTTGAAGCCGTCATGAAAATGAGGTTTGAAATGAGTGCTATGGGTGAACTAACTTTCTTTTTAGGACTGCAGGTTGATCAGAAGAAAGATGGGATGTTCATTCATCAGACTAAATATGTCCAAGACGTTCTCAAACGCTTCAAGATGGAGGACAGCACACCATTTGATACTCCAGTTTGCGTCAACCATAAACTGGGTGCTGATTCAGACAGTGATACAGACGTGGACCCCACCCAATATCGGGCAATCATAGGTTCTTTAATGTACTTAACTGCATCTAGACCTGATATTATGTTTGCAGTTTGTCTTTGTGCTCGCTTTCAGGCAAACCCAAAGGAATCTCACATGAAGGGTGTGAAGAGGATATTGCGATATCTCAAAGGCAAGCCTAAGCTAGGGTTGTGGTACACGAAAGGAGAAGACTTGGAGTTAGTCGCCTACACAGATTCTGATTATGGAGGATGCAATCAGAATCGGAAGTCAACAACAGGTGGATGTCAGTTTCTTGGAGGCAGATTAGTGTCATGGCAGTGCAAGAAGCAGACCTCAGTCGCCATTTCTACCTGTGAAGCAGAATACATGGCAGCATCGAACTGCTGCTCCCAGGTTCTTTGGATACAACAGCAATTGCGCGATTATGGTCTGAATTTCACTCATACTCCTATTTGCATAGATAACACTGCTGCTATCTCAGTAACTAACAATCCCGTAAAGCATAGCAAAACTAAACACATTGACATCCGTCATCATTTTATACGGGATTGTGCTGAGAAGAAATTGATTGTGCTCGAAGAGGTTGATTCGTTAGATAATTTCGCTGATTTGTTTACTAAAGCGTTTGACAAAACTCGTTTTCAAAACCTTGTTGAGCTAAATGGGATGATCAATCCCGAGTAACCGTGTTTTTCGTTTTTGAGTATTTGTAAAAAAAAAAAAAACGTCACTATCGCTTAGAATTATGTCGGTTGCTTCAGTTTGAAGGACATATCTTCGGATATGTTTGGTCCTTATTTCTACCTGTAGAGTATGAGGATAGCCATTAACCAGATGACTGAAAGTGACCGAGGCGGTTTATGATGTGTTTTTATTCTTTCGCTGAAAATTAGTCGTTCATACTTAGTTAGAAGGACACATACTCGTATGTGGTCGGTCCAGCTGATCCATTGGATCTTCAGGATAGCCGTTTACCTGGAGACTTCGAATTGATCGGGGCGATAGAAGTTAAATTTTTTTTAGGGAGATGAAATTATTTTTCAAGTCTACTACTTCGTAAGAAGTTTCTTTACTATGTTTAAAAGAAAATTGATCCAACCTTGGAAAGTGATAGACAAACTGATTCTATGTGCTTAATTAGTGAAGTTATTAGGCCTAAAAGACTTTAGAACAGTCATTGTATGTCATGGTAGCTTTTTATGGTGCGTAAAAGTAGAAGTGATACAAACTAAATCTCCTCGATTTTACGTGGAAACTCCTTAAGAGTTGTGCATGTCTCCATATATATCTTTCCGAATGATAGGCAGAAAAGCGATTACCCAGTCATACACGAGCCCGTGAGTGTTCTGATTCCCGTGAAAATAGCGTGTCAAGAAACTGCAGTGATCCAGATTCGGGACTTGCAGTTGTTTACGTCTCTGAAACTGTGTAAATCTTGTTATTAAAAAAAAAAAAAAAAAAAAAAAAAAAAAAAAAAACTGAGACATTCTAGAGCTTATAATGTTAATTCTTCTCAATCAAGATGCAAGAAAGAGAACGGGAAGAAGAGTCTAAAGATCGAAGAGTACTTACTATTTAATCAGACACTACGGGTCGAGGTCAACTCGGGGTGACTTGGGGAAAGCCAAATACGCTTTGAGAATAGATAGGAGACATCACAATCTCTGATGTGTTGCCCATTTAAATTTTGAGCTTAATTGAACCTAACCCGTATCACAGAAGCGATGAAAACCATTTTAAGTTATTTACCTGCTTACAACCTATCTCTTTATGTCATAATACAGCTGAACATGGATCTATGTGACAGTCACGTAATTAGTATGATTCCTGTTCGGATCTTTTCTAAAACGTGGTAGTCCCTGTCGAGACTGAAATTTGATCTCGTGTACCTTATTTCTAAGTTTTATCCTATTTATGTAGTTGTATGATTTTATACCTGGTTACTTGGTCTTGATCGTATCATTTAACTCTTTAAAGGATGTTTTAAAACTTAATTGCAAATTGTTCAAATTATAGGGGTTTGTTTTGTAAATTTTAATATCGGAGAAGTTATCCCAACTTCGCCTGCAATAGGCGAAGTTATCCATAACTTCGCCCGTATAACCTTGACCCTATATAAAGAAGTTTTTGGTCAAATGCTCAGTATTGTTTTTCAAAATCCGGCGAACTTATTCCCAGTAACCCTAAGCGAAGTTATATCTCGATCAATCTGTGTTATTTTTTCTCCAGTTCATCCGTGTTAAAGGTGTGTAGGGTTGTTGCATCTTTTAATCTATGTCATTGGCGTTAATCAAAGGTCGTTTCGACCCGTTTAGTGACCTCGTTCTTTCAAACATCCAACACCCGATTTTCAAACTTATTTTCACGTGGTCGTAATAATATTGATCGTCTAGATCTCCATAAAAACATGTGTTTAACAGTCCGCAATCTCCAAATTGACCAAATCAATTCGTTTGAACAACTAAACTGTTGTCGATTCATATTCAGGCGAACTTACAGTTTAGGCGAAGTTATCCTTAACTTCGCCTGAGGGTTAACTTCGCCTGATAATTAATTATGTAACAGTACATGAGGCGAAGTTGTGGTTAGGCGAAGTTATCATTAACTTCGCCTGGCCCTTTTTACTTAACATTGATCAGGCGAAGTTCAAGTTGAGGCGAAGTTGTTCCCAACTTCGCCCCACCTCTAACTTCGCCTATACAGAATAAATCATAACTTCGCTCATGGTAACAGTCGAACTTGTGATTTGCCTCGACGATTCTCTAACTTAGTCTGTTTTTATCTTCCACGCCATTACTACAACACTGCCTATCTCATTGCCAAACATAGAAGATTTCTGGCAGACAGTGGAATATGACTGTCGAGTCGAGCCCCCGGTTATGCGTGCAACGGTTAACAATCAGATAGTACAGTTCTCGTCTGAACAGATCAGGGTGGCTTTACAGTTTGGGGATGAAACGAGAGACGATCCTACAGACTTCGTGGCTCCATTCAGAGATGGTGCTTTTCTGAGGATGGGATATTCTGGTCCATTGGGAGATACTCAAAGACGAAAGGGATTCTTGTTAGACCAATGGTGATTTCTTATGCACGTGATGATCGTGTGTATGTCAGGGAGAAAGGCTGGTACGGATGGAATGGGTGCGACCATGCAGTCGGCGATGACTGCACTGACTTACAATAAGCGTTATAGCTTTAGTCAGATGGTATTCTACGAGATAGACCGTCAAAGAAGAGTGGTGGCGCGTGAGAGATTTCTGATGTATCCAAGATTCCTTCAAATGATCTTGAATCATGTTGCTCCCACGTTACCTCAGCGCCGCCCGATTAGATATGTGGAGAGTGTAAGCAAGAGGATCTTCGCTCAGTGTAGATCATCAAGTGCAAGAAGCAAGCCTGAGCTCCGTCCTCGACATACTCCATTATTTGGGTACTTGATCAACCCAGAGTATGTTCCAGCTCGTGGGGACGAGTTTCGGGATCTGGCACCACAACAGGCTGGAGCACCTCAACCACCACCTGAGGTACAACAAGCTTTACCTGCTGCTCCTGTTGTGGCACCGGAGGAAATTGTAGACCTTGAAGCTGCGTTTGGCGGTCAAGGATTTTTTGATATGGATCGTGTTGACCCTGAGGAAGAGGTACAGGTCTCGGTAGCCCCGGTTACTAGTGTGGATGTTGCTAGGGCAGCTACGACTGAGGCTGATTCTGATTCTTCAGATGATGATGTGGCTGAAGCTAGACGGATTTTGGTTACACAAGAAAGGATTCATGGGAAGAGGAAGAGAGACAATGATGACAGTGAGTCGGATTTTGAGGAAGATTTACATCAGTTGGTCCATAGATCGAGAACGGAACGGGCAGGTGCAGGTTCGGGAGCTGGTGAGAGCTCAAGGGTGGTTCGTTTCACTCCACCGGCACTGTCTGGTATGACTATAGTCCCTACACCATTGCAAGATACAGGGCAAATCGCCACGGATGTTCCCGTGGTGACTACCTCATCTTCCTTCGGCATCCCACCCACTACATTCCAGCTCTCGGCTCCGGAGATTGTGTCCCTGCCACCTCTAACTCTTACTCCAACGGAGGTCGTAGCAAGGTTTGTTGAGTCGACAGTTTTTGCTACTGCAGGGTTGTCGGTTACGATACCACCTGCGGTTACGTTTCCACCTGTTTCTGAGGTGCCGGTTACATTGGGAATCCCTCCTCCGTACGCTCAAGACATATCATATATGAGGTTTGATTTCGATGTAACCTTATCCGATTCGGAAAGAATAGCAGCGCTAGAAAGGGTCGTGGCAGAACAATCAAGGGTAAATCTTATCCAGACTCATGCTATTCAGCGCCTCGTTGCGGAGAATCAGATTCAGTCGTCCCTCCTGATCTAGCATGGTAAAATAATTGATGCCTTGAAACAGTTCTTGGCATCTTAGGGGGAGACGGGCTGTAAGGGTGATGAGCTGAGGACGAAGAAGCGTAATGATCGAGACGATGATCCCAATGCATCGAAAGGTGCAGGTGGAGAGTTGCCAAGAACTGAACAAGCTCTTGGGACTTCCACATCTCAAGGGGAGTCAACGAGTGCAGCTGGCGGTTCAGGGGGTGATGATGTGGTGGTTGTGGATGCTGAGGAGGTGGTAGATGATGTTATAGGTGATGAGGATGTGTTACCGATGGAGGAGATAGAGAAGATAGGGGCTGAGATTGTCATTGATAGTGAGATTGAAGAAGGAGAGATTGTGGAGGAGAACGTTGAGCACAAGATTCCAGAAGTTGATAAGGCAGATATGGGTCAAGATATGGGAAGCGATGAGACGGAATGGGAGGATCAGCCAAGATGGAAAGAAGGCTACGCTCAGTGGTTCGTAAAGACTAAGAAACCGGCGGTCCCTACTATGTTCAAGAAAAGTTAAAACATCAGGGGTTATGCTGAATCGAAAAAGGGGATTATATGCTGGTTATATGATGAGCAGTTGAGGCTTTTTGTGATTAAAAGGTATGATGGAGTTCAGTATTTCAAGAGGCTGTTGAGATCGTTGAATACGTTGCCTGAGTGTGAAGTGAAGGACTTAGCCAGGTTGGGGTTGATAAACAGGAGTGATGATAACATGGCTAGGGTCATTGGGAAGATAGTCTGGAAGGAAAGCATAAAGGAGAAAAAGTTCGAGCTGTTGAAACCACAGAAAGGAAAGCTTGTTGAAGACAAAGACAAAGGAATGAGAGCAGATGGCAAGCCTTGGATGATCATGAAGTATAAGCCGATCCGGTGTTTAAAAGAAGTGCCGATGAAACAAATGCCCAAGGATGTGCTCAAAGATCTGAAGTGGGGGTATGTGGATTGTGAAACAACTGAAGCAGTAATGGAGGATGAAGATGAACAAGAGCTGATGAGAGTTTATGATCCTATGCATCTAGTGAATCTGTCTCAAGCTGATCTGCAGGTGCTGAATGAGAAAAAGATATTTTATATTCCTGCTTGGAAAGAAGAAGCAAAGAAGTATCAAAGAGTTGTTTCGGTTTGTGTACGAGAAGGTGTTCATGCTTGAAGATGAAAGATACAAGATTTTTGGGATTACAAGACACGTGTTTGAAGATAGAGATATGAAGCTACTGCCAAGGGGGAGTCTGTTGGTACATGATGTCAGTAGTTCAGTGTCTAGTGTCTGTAATCGAGATAGTTGAATTTGTATTTTGTATTAAGCGAAGTTAGCTCACAAGTTCGCTTAGATAGGCGAACTTGTGGAACAACCGAAGTTAGTGACAACTTCGCCTAAACATGTTTGGCGAAGTTGTCGTCTGTTATATACGGCTAGGTTACGGCTGAATTAGGGGAATTAGTTTATGAGTTGTTCAGAGTTTGTGTAATCGGTGATCAGTGAATCACGTGTTTCCAGTTGCAATACAACGTGTCTTTGTTTATTGTAACGTGTGTTTGATTGTGTTAACGTGTATCGTCTTCTACGCTCGTATCGTCTTACGTAGGGATTCTGCACCTACGTAGAACGAGATATTCCGTGTAGATCCGGCTGGGAACCTACAACCCGAGTAATATATTTGACCCGATCACGGCTCAACATACAACGAGCCTCTTCACCACGGGATTTTAAAACCCGAGTAATATATTTGACCCGCCAAAATTGATGATCACGCCACACGGCCCTCTGCACCAGAGGATTTGAAAACCCGAGTAATATATTTGACCCGGCCGTGATCACCATGCACACACACATCAATAAGCCTACTCACATCATTCTTAGTCACGAGGAACTAAATATCATCACACAACCGTAGGCTATAAGGTAACACATACTCATACATACATACATACATACATACATACATACATACATACATACATACATATATATATATCATCCCATATGTGAACTAAGTAAATAGGTCTACTCATATTCAATTACTACCAAGTCTATTAACATCCTCGAGTCTAGACCATCAATAATGTATGTAACCTTAAAGGATACAAGGCCATGAACGAGTCTAAAATATCCAGAAGCACGTAAAATAATTCAAATATAACTTACAAAATGCACAATCACGTAAAAAGAGTAAAAAGGGTAAAATCGTATAAAATTGGATTTCGGTGTGTATGCTAGCCCAAAAAGTAAAAAGAGTAAAAAGGGCATCATGAACTGACCTGAGACGAGCCGCACAAAACCAAAGGGTTGGAGAACCTCAAAACCAATCCACAGTTTACAAGCCTGTCGGATTGCCCACAAAGATTACTAACTAAACGTACCGACTCGCTCATCCTACGAGACGTTCTAACATGATTTGATTGACCTAAAGCCTTGACATTACCAAATTCAATTACATCAGCCCCCGAGGCCATGTAGTTACCAAAACCACCCTTAGTTAATCCCGGGGACAAAGGGTTCCCAATTTACCCTCGAAAGTTGTTGACTTTAACGAATACGCGCGCTAACAGGTTGTTTATGCACTTAGACACCGACTCAGCCCCGTGTGGACCAAATTTAGTAAAATTACTGCCAACAAGTCCACACGACGCTACACGAGTTGAATGGGTCGGTAATTCGCAAGCACGATGCACAAATTACCAATAAACGCGAATTTGCGCCGTACCGACCCGTTCAAGTAACCGACAACCAATTCACCCCAAATACTCAAAAAAATCAGTTTTTCACAGCCAACATATCATGCCAAGTCTAGAATATTCGAATTGGTTGTCAATTCCCTCAAACAACGCGTTAAACACAACAACTCACAAACTAGTCAACCGAATCCTAGTTTTCATACTATTAACAATTGGCTGACCTAACCAATTCCAATGACCATGAAATTGTAGTATGTTGTAAGTGGCATACCTAGGAAGTTTGTGGTGCAAAAACCGTAGCCGAAACAGCCCCGAAACTGCCCAATTGGACAGCAACCCGACAAGCCTAAAACAACCGAATTTCGACGAATAAACGCGCCATAAGGATGAATTAAGGTGAAAAAGAGTTGTATACATATAATACCGACCTGGAATTGAAGTTTGGATGGCCGGAACGAGCTGGTCTTGCACGAAAATCGAGAAGAGAGGGGGAGGGGGGGCGCCGATCGGACCACTAGGGTGTTAGGGTTTTATTATTATTATTTTTTTGTATTATAATATAATAATAATACATCCTAGCCCCTCCACTATACTAATTGTTAAATTTGTAAGAAAATTTAAGTGATAAACGTTTATGAGGGTGGCCAGGAGCTCTCGGAAGAATGCCGGGTCAAGCCCGAAGGTGCACACAACATTACAAGGTTAAACCTTTTTATTGGAAATTTACGGACGTTACAAGTCTACTCCCCTAAGAATGGGATTCGTCCCCGAATCCCGCTACACAGGAACAAGCGCGGGTTGCGACAATTTAAAACATCACATCATACACAGAACGGGTATAAATAGTACCCCTACTAATGATATCGTACTACTTCCTAGACAAACGATCACACACGAAAGCATTCGAGAGGGAGATAAATAGACAACGCAATGTAACAAATTAAATGATCACAAGGGTTACCTGAAATGGTGTCCGTGTCCTCTTTCGACTCCTTCGTCGAGATACTAAAGGCACTCGCCTTAACCTTCGGTATTTCTTCCATTTTCCCCCTCGAAGAAGTCCCCGGCTCGGACTCCCCCGCCCTATTGGTATGGCAATTGGACGCTAAATGTCCAGACCACCTACATCAAAAACAAATCAAAGTCGGGCACTCATAGCTGGCGTGTCCAGTCTTCCCACAGAGAAAACTGGGCATAGCCCCAGGCCTGCATTCCCCCCGATGCGGCTTCCCGCACTTCCTGCATCCATCACTATACCCCTTACCCTTACGATCCGACGTCTCCGTCCTAGCTTTCTTCCCAGCCGACACAGAATCATTGCCCCCATAATGTTTGCCGTTGGAGTTAGAGCTCGGTTTCCAATCCTTTCCAGATTCAGTTGGGCTCACCATCTCTCTCTGTTCATACAATGTACCTGCTAGGGTAACCACCGAATGGAAAGAGCTCAAGCCGGTGGTCACCACACCCCTACGAACATCTACCGGTAGACCCTTCACGTACTTTTTGATTCTTTTATCTTCAGGTGTAACTAGATCGGGACATAGGCGAGCCATTTGGTTGAATTTTTTTAGTATACTCTCAATGTGACATGTCACCTGCTTCTAAAACTAAGAACTCCTGCTCCATCTTATCTAATTCATGCGGAGGGCAAAAATGATTGATAACCAACTGTTTCAACTCTTCCCAAGCCATCCTCCTAATCAAACGATTACCCATAGCCTGAGCTAGATTATCCCACCAACACAGCGCCTCGGAACGAAATGAGGCAGTAGCATAAGTTACCATATCCTCCTCTTTGCACTTACTAACCCTCAATACGGCTTCCATCTCTCTAACCCACTGATGAGCTGCCAACGCATCTTTAGTACCATCGAAAGCGGGAGGGTCGCACTTCTTGAAATCCCCATACGAACAACCTCTAGAAGACACACTAAACGCATGAACTTCTTCCTCCTTCTCACTTGACACCACCACCTCGTCTTCAACCTGAGTCTCTTGTCCCTTTCCTTGCCTATCCGCACTCTTACCAACCATTGACTCTTTTGCAACCCTAACCGCCTCAACAACAATCTCGGGAATAGCGCTCTGAAGAACCTGATAAACCTCATCTACGATGGCCGCGCGTATAGCAGGACCTAAGGCGGGGTTATCCCCTTCCTCATGAATCGGGGTTTCCTCCAGCTAAGATGTAGGAATCTCACTCTCCGCCTCGGCACGCGGCTTACGACCACGGCCGCGAACATTCGGACGACCTCTCTTAGCAGTACGAGTATTAACCATGACTTATCCCTACAAAGACAGAATTTTAACACGGTCAAGTACAAGTGGCATTTAGAACATGTAAAGTAATGGTAAACTGCTAATAAAGTTGATCAAGTGTTATTAATTGTTTACTTTACCCGCCCATCCTAAGCACCCCCTGCCCCTAACCATATTAGCATCCCATCTAACATTTAAGAAAATATGCACATAATAAAACTCTAATGCTTCTAAAAACGAATAAACAAATATAAAATTTCCTCTTGGCGTGAAGCTACTCGTGGTTGGCATTTCTAGTCTTTTTTTTACAGTTCGAGTCCAAGCATTCGAGAATGCTCGGATCCCTCGAACCATGGCTCTGATACCAACTTGTAAGACCCCGAATCCCGGGAATCCTACAGTTGGTGATCACGTCCACAAATTCACAAAAATTTAAAACTAAACAATTCGTTTTATTTAAAACAAGTTCAGAGTAAATAACAGCGGAAAGTTTAATTATTAAAAGTCATAAACACGGTACAAGTGTCCAAAATCGAATGTAAATAAAATATCCGTTTTATTTGAAATCCTCGACCAGAAATGCCTTCAACCTCCCGAGTAGCATCCAGGACGTCCAAGCGGTAGCATCCACTTCTTAACCTGAAAGTCAATCTAACATACGCACAAAGTCAGCTTGAGCTGAGTGAGTTCAAGTTTTCATAAACAATAATTCATACTTTATTTCAAGGTTGTAGTTATAAACAATAGAGAGGATAATAATAAAATAAACAATATAATTCACCAAGTAACACATTCATCGTCGAACACATGTACACAGGCCTCTCCACCACGAGTCAAGACTCGAGTAATATATTTGACCCGGACGCGATAAGACTTAAGCATGTGACACGAGCCTCTCCACCATGAGTCAAACCTGAGTAATATATTTGACTCGGTCACAGCTTACACATCCAAGCACGTGATACGGGCCTCTCCACCACGGGTACAACCCGAGTAATATATTTGACCCGATCACGGCTCAACATACAATGAGCCTCTTCACCACCGGATTTTAAAACCCGAGTAATATATTTGACCAGCCAAAAATGATGATCATGCCACACGGGCCTCTACACCACGGGATTTGAAAACCCGAGTAGTATATTTGACCCGGCCGTGATCACCATGCACACACACATCAATAAGCCTAGTCACATCATTCTTAGTCACGACGAACTAAATATCATCACACAACCGTAGGCTATAAGGTAACACATACTCATACATACATACATACCTCCATACATATATATATATATATATATCATCCCATACGTGAACTAAGTAAATAGGTCTCCTCATATTCAATTACTACCAAGTCTATTAACATCCTCAAGTCTAGACCATCAATAATGTATGTAACCTTAAAGGATACAAGACCATAAACGAGTCTAAAATATCCTAAAGCATGTAAAATAATTCAAATATAACTTTCAAAATGCACAATCACGAGTGAGACCATGTAATACCATTCAAATAGTTGTAACGGGTAAAATCGTATAAAATTGGATTTCGGTGTGTATGCTAGCCCAAAATGTGAAAAGAGTAAAAAGGGCATCATGAACTCACCTGAGACGAGCCGCACAAATACCCAAGGGTTGGAGAACCTCAAAACCAATCCACAGTTTACAAGCCTGTCGGATTGCCCACAAAGATTACTAACTAAACGTACCGACTCGCTCATCCTACGAGACGTTCTAACATGATTTGATTGACCTAAAGCCTTGACATTACCAAATTCAATTACATCAGCCCCCGAGGCCATGTAGTTACCAAAACCACCCTTAGTTAATCCCGGGGACAAAGGGTTCCCAATTTACCCTCGAAAGTTGTTGACTTTAACGAATACGCGCGCTAACGGGTTGTTTATGCACTTAGATACCGACTCAGCCCCGTGTGGACCAAATTTAGTAAAATTACAGCCAACAAGTCCACACGATGCTACAAGAGTTGAATGGGTCGGTAATTCGCAAGCACGATGCACAAATTACCAATAAAAGCGAATTTGCGCCGTACCGACCCGTTCAAGTAACCGACAACCAATTCACCCCAAATACTCAAAAAAATCAGTTTTTCACAGCCAACATATCATGCCAAGTCTAGAATATTCGAATTGGTTGTCAATTCCCTCAAACAACGCGTTAAACACAACAACTCACAAACTAGTCAACTGAATCCTAGTTTTCAAACCATTTACAATTGGCCGACCTAACCAATTCCAATGACCATGAAATTTTAGTATGTTGTAAGTGACATACCTAGGAAGTTTGTGGTACAAAAACCCTAGCCGAAACAGTCCTGAAACTGCCCAATTGGACAGCCACCCGACAAGCCTAAAAACAACCGAATTTCGACGAATAAACGCGCCATCAGGATGAATTACGGTGAAAAAGAGTTGTATACATATAATACCAACCTGGAATTGAAGTTTGGATGGCTGGAACGAGCTGGTTTTGCACGAAAATCAAGAAGAGAGGGGGAGGGGGCGCCGATCGGACCACTAGGGTGTTAGGGTTTTATTTATTTATTTTTTTAATTATAATATAATAAAAATACATCCTTGCCCCTCCACTATACTAATGGTTAAATTTGTTAGAAAAGTTAAGTGAGAAACATTTACGAGGGTGGCCAGGAGCTCTCGGAAGAATGTCGGTCAAGCCCGAAGGTGCACACAACACCACAAGGTTAAACCTTTTTATCGGAAATTTACGGACGTTACATCAAGCTGACTTTGTGTGTATGTTAGATTGATTTTCAGGTTAAGAGGAGGATGCTTATCGCTTGGACGTGCTTGTCACACCCTCAAAATCCACTAACGGAGTTTTACCGTCAGAGGGTGTGAACTAACAGGATCGGATTCATTAGTTATAATCAAACCATAAAACAAAGTTTCAAAACCATGTAAACGTTTACGAGTAATTAAATGCGGAAGCGTAAAAACCATAGAAACCAATGTTGCGTCAGGTAGGACGACTTAAAACCCAATGATAACAGTTTAAAATAAGTTTGCATAATTAAAAGTGTTTCAAGCAATGCATGATCCTAAACCGCGCGCCCGCCTCGGCTACCTGAGAATAACATACTAAAAGTGTCAACACAAGGTTGGTGAGTTCACAAGTTTATATAAAATAGCGTTTAGCGTTTGCGTTCAGCGTTTTGCGTACAGCGTTTTGCGTTACAGCGTTTTGCGTTACCAGATAGTGTTATGTCAATTATATATTTATAGGTAGCTAGCCTATAAAACAAGTATCACTAAGTGTTCGACACCGAAGCTGACTGTTTATCATTTGCCTTGCCACCAGGTCTATCCCTATATATATATATATATATATGTATATATATATATATATATGTATATATATATGTATATATATATATATATATACAGGGTTAGGGTAAATAAAAACTCTAGAAACACATTCTCAACCACATGTTTTTAATTAACGTTTAAATCTTGTGATCCACAATTAAAACTAATAAAAAATATAAAAGTAAGTAAAAAAATAGTAAAACAATTTTTCTTATTTTTCGATGTTTTCTATTAAATGTAACAACACACATTACATATGTAAAAAAAACCAATGTTGCATAAGGTTTCCACAGGTTTTCATAACTCAAATGGGTTTTCGTTCTATACTTCCCATACATACATACATACATATATATATATATGGGATGGATCTTGCGAGAAGTGATATTATAGCGAGAAGTGCGAGAAATGAATCTAGACCATTGATTGTGTTTAATCAATGGTCAACAATAGAGATGGCATTATCGTAAATAAAGACACATATTTGTGACATATTTTTAATTAAAAATGGCATACATGTCTTTTGTGGTGTTGACCTAATTAAACCAGACATTAATGTATTAGGCGGTTATTTTTTCTAGCATAATCAATGCTCATAAGATGATTAATACTAGTTTAATACATATACATGAAACATAAAAACATACACCAACTTATCTCAAGTGACTACATGACATTAGTTTTACGATATTGTATTTTATTAATAATCAAAAACAACCAAATGATTTACAATGAAGTGGCAGGTAAGCGGGCAACAAGTCGCGCCGCAACTCCCTTTTGGATAGCAAACCCAACCCTACTAAAAACAAAGTTTTGATTCTTATGGGCCGATAAATTGCTATGCGTGACTTTCTGAACTCTATTTAGAAGGTCCACGGCATCTGGAGCTAAGTAACCAAAAGTGTCAAAGGCAAATGGGATAAACACGTGTTGATTCTCCAAGCAAGCTTTCTCGTGTTTAACAACCTTGCCCGATGCCGCCTTCAAAGCTGCCTGACAGGCTATAAACCCATTTTCCCTTAGCCCAACAAGGGGGGACACTCCTGTGAGATCCACACAGGTGTGTTTCCCCCTACCCACCCAAAAACAAGAATATCTACCGGTCGTATCGTAGATCTTCCTTCAAGAGGATCCGTAAGAAAGTTTACGGAAGTCTCCTTTTTAGCGGAAATTCCGGCCCATTTAAGAACATCGCATAGAACATCCCTCACCAAATCATGTCTGTACTTAAACCCAGGTAACTCTTTGCAATGAATTGCTTGCTCGCCAAAAGAATCCAAACAGACCTTGCGGCAAATTGGGCATGGCTCATCTACCGGGAACAAAGGAATCATTAGCCGATACTTAAGGATGGTCCGGTACTCCAAAGCCGACATATGTTGGCCCAGTCCTTCATTAGGGATAGCACTTAAGAAATCTTGGGCCCGTGGAGCTCGAAGGCACTCAAACACCGCTTTTTGACGAGGAGATAAATCAAACTTCACTTCCAAACTTTGGATGATTCCACTATAAAGGGCACTCGCCAACGCATGTTGGGCTTTAGGTGGGGCGGTGTCTTTATTAGAGAAACCGCTAATATCAAAATCAGGAAGTGAAATATGCAACCGATCTATCGCACTCCCATAATCGGAGTCAAACTCATCAATACCATAATCTCGAAGAACGTGGTCTTGAAATTTCCAAGATTGTGCCCTTGAGGCCACAAACGCATATGTAGATACGTCTGAAGCTGAACATAAACCCAAACATCCAAAACGAGTCAGAAGTGATGCCAACCTCCATTGAAAATCTCCAAAGAAGGGACCACCACAAACCACGATGTCCTCAATCGCCCCCTGAAGGCCATTGTCAAAAACAGAAACAGCTTCCCCTACATACTCGGGCTGGCACGTTCTGAGGCCGAACAACAACTTACCTAATCCCATACATGATCGAAGCAAAAGGAGCTCACATTGAGGGTCCCACAAACGTGGGAGATGGCTCATCAGTTCTACAACCCACGAAGCCCTTTTCACAGCAAGTCCGCTGATGAATTGTGCATCCCGACTAACGGCTCCCCCAAGGAGTTTCACACCTAATGTTGGCCTTCCAATCTCATAGGGAAACATCCCCTCCTGCACCTTAACCCCATTGCATGACGGCCAAAATACTTCTGTTTTCTTAATGTTAAGTTCAAGGCCCATCCGGAGGCCCTCTAATCTGATAATATCCAAAGCTTTAGCAACCTCTTTAGTGTCTCCAATAATTGTACCATCATCTAAGTACCAAGCATGGAAGAGGAGCTTACAGGAATCCTGGACAAGATGAACAAGTGGGTGCAGAACTAAGGCGAAAAGAAGAAGTCCCAAGGGGTCCCCCTGCTGAACCCAGTGGTGAACCAAATGTGGTCATCCCCCACATATAGCCTACACTATATTAGATATTTCTACACTACATTAGTTATGACAACACAACATTTGAAAGTGTCCCTACACTACATTAAATATATCTAAAATACATTAGTTATGACTACAAAACATTTGAAAGTGCGCCTACACTACACTACATTAGTTTTGCCTACACAACACTAGATATATCTACACTATATTAGCTATGACTATACGACACTTGAAAGTGTGCCTACACTACATTTGAAAGTGAGCCTACATTACATCAGTTTTGCCTACACTACATATGATATGTCTACACCACATTAGTTATGACTATATAACACTTGAAAGTGTGCCTACCCTATATTATTTTTGCCCACTGTACATTTGATTATATCTACACAACATTAGTTATGACTACACAAAATTTGAAAGTAAGCCTACATTACATTAGTTTTTCCAAGACTATATATGACATGTCTACACTACATTAGTTATGACTATACCAAATTTGAAAGTGTGCATACATTAGACTACGTAACTTTATCTACATTACATAAGATAAGCCTACACTACATTAGTTGATTAAAATAAAATAAATAAATAAATAAATAACACTTTACATTAGAGATCAAAATAAGCCATGTGTTAGAATAAAATGATTTCATATCAAATGGATTTTCATTGTTCAAATTTTAGATGAAATAAATAATAATAATAATAATAATAATAATAATAATAATAATAATAATAATAAATTAACTTATCATTTGTTAGTAACTTTATATTAATTAAACCATTAATGAGTATGAGTTACAAAACAAAACATTTTATATTTTACTAACATATCCTTTTATTTAAATAATAAGAAATTAAAAAAGAAATCATGTGATTAGTTATAATCTCTTCTCGCACTTCTCACACTTCTGAAATGAACCAAATCCTACACACACACACACACACACACACACACACACATATATATATATATATATATATATAATTGCCTACAAGAAAATCCTATGTGTCGTGATGTGGTTGCTCCCCACCCCCTCTCAGGCCACCAGATTGCATCATTCCTGAATGGTGGATTATTATGCATTTGACCCGAATTCACGGGTATTCTTACTAAACCCGGATAATCCTTAAATGGGTTATAAGATCTTATTTATTTATAAAACATTTCATTATCAAACAATAATTTTCGTGGGTCATTGGTCTCACTAAACCCGGATAATTCTAAAACAGGTATAACATCTCACTTATTTGTGAAACTCCTTAATCATCAAACAATAATTTTTATGGGTCATGGGTCTCACCAAACCCGGATGACTCTTAAACAGGTTATAAGATCTCATTTATTTGTGAAACCCTTTTAACATCAAACCTTAATATAATTTCTCTCATCTACATATTCTCTGTTGCGGGTCTATCCTCTATATCGCCGATTTACTTATGATTACCAGGGCCGGCCTCAGGGTAGGGCGAGCTGGACTTCCGTCCGAGGTACGTTATTTCCGGGGCACTAAATTCCAGTCGCCAGATTTTATGTTGAACTTGTCGATGATCTTTTGTCCTCAATTAAGCCAGAAACTACTCTCTCCGGTCATGAACTTGCAAAATAGGTGAAGCCAATAGAGAAAATAACTCATTGGAATGTGTTTTCAAATGATGGAAAATGAGTTGCAGAAAGAAGTGAAAAGAAGGAAGAAGAAGTGGTTGTTACTGACTTTTATCTTCTATTTAATTTTATTTTAACTAAATACTATTTACGAATTACAGTGCAAAGTTTTGTACCTTTTACTTTTCATTTCCTTTTTTTTAAAGAATTTCATATAAATAAAGTAGGTAAATTTCTTCAAACTATTAAGGTTTTAATTAATTTATCATTATTAGTTTAAAAATTAAAAATTATAGGTACATTTAGTTTTCATTGCTAATGTTATTTTAGTTATATAATTAAGTTATTATACCTTACTTATATAATTTATTATTTATGTATGTATTACTGTTTAATTAAAGAAAGCTATCATTTTTCAACAAATATATAACTAAAATAATACTTTTGTCACGTAAAAATATTTCTATAGTACACATTATCAAAACAACTCAAGTAAGTGTTAAAAATGAGATATTTTACAATGGCTTCTAGATACCAGACAAGGGCGAGAATTGGTGATCGGTAATTTTCATAGGCCAGTTTTTTTTATTTATATATTTTGGTATGGATGTTAATTAACTTAAATGCATTGAGCCCACAACTTTTTTTAAACTATAACATTGATTGACGTTTAAAAAAGTTAGCTTACATACTTCGTTACTCCTTAGGCATATGGGCCTTTTTATTTCTGCCAGGACGAGGTAGTTAAATCCTTGGGGTCGTCCCTGATGATTACCATCCACCAGCGTTAACCTCCCCTCTCATGCATCAACTACCATCGTAACCTACATTAACCGTCCCTTTTTGTAACATCCCAAGTTTCACGAGGTATTTAAAATAATCGAGTTTAAATGAATTATGGATAGTATAAGTGCAATTATCTAAAGTATAAAGGGATTAAGTGTCATTAGATGAAAAGTTAAACATGAAACCCTACCCCGTTCCTATGAATATAGCCACCATCTCATTTTATAATCCTCATCATCTCCAACCTCTTTCTTCACCAAATTCCCGTTTTTGAGAGAGCAACCCCCAAAGATCCGATGATTTCCGGAGATCTAATCGTCGGATCGGTCTCAAATTTTAACTGAGTGTTCATAGAATATAATTAAAGATTTCCACGTGACGGATCTTTGATAAAAGGTTGGGATGTCCATTTTTTATCAGCAAAACCTTAACGGTGGAAAATAAAGATTTCCGGCGACTGTTTGGGTTTTCCGGCAACGGTGGCGGCGGATTCCGGAGGCGGTGGTAAGAGGTGCTGGTAGAGCTCGGCGACCCGGTCGCGTGGCCGCTTGAATGACTCAATTCCGAGTTCGTTTGATATGGTTATGGGCTATTCAAGTGACTTTGAACAAAAACCTCAAAGGTACGTTTTTATTAAAAAGGCTTATTTTTCGTGTACGGATTTGCATGAAACTTGGTAGGATGATAGATCGGGCCACGATTAGTGATAAAGTAATGAACTTCTTAGAAAATGGGTTATTTGGGTCGGTTCGAGTAAAACGAATAGCTTTCGGTTCGATACAAGGACGGGTATACAAAGTTGGTACGGCCCAAAACCCATAACAAGGGTAAAATCGGGTCTTAAGTAAGGACCTCAGCGGACTATGGCTTTAGAATGGTTTCCATGAGAATGGTTTTCATGAGAACGGTTTCAACGAGAATAGTATTCATGAGAACGGTTTCAACGAGAATAGTTTTCATGAGAACGGTTTCCATGAGAATAGTTTTCAAGAGAAAGGTTTCCGTGAGAATAGTTTCCATGAGAATGGTTTCCATAAGAATCGTTTCCATGAGAATAGTTTCCATGAGAATAGTTTTCATGAGAATGGTTTCCATGAGAATAGTTTTCAAGAGAATGGTTTCCATGAGAGTAGTTTACATGAGAATGGTTTTCATGAGAATGGTTTCCATGAGAATGGTTTCCATACGATTTGTTTTCCCATGCGATGCGATTCGTTAGGAACTTCACTAAACTAGGAGAATGACAGGGTTAGAAATATTTAATTAATGCTATAAATTATTAAACAGACAGACGTGGGAAACTCTGGAGAAGTGTTACAATTAACTCCGAGAGGAACAGCTTCCAGATGAGTTCAAGCCCTTTTTTATGTGTTATGTTTTCGGGGCTGTATGCATACTACGATGCGTTAGATTAATACACTTACCTTAACTGGTAAGTGTATACTAGATATATGTTTGCGTATAAATGTGAAGGATATGGATTTATTAACTAGTATGAACGCAGTTGTTATATTAGTTATGATTGAAGGAAGTAGAAAGGAAATGTAACGATGGTAGGATTGTAAGGTATGTTAGAGGGCACCGGGCCCTAATAATAACCGAGGTTTATTAGGACTGGACCCTTACAATATCCAAGGTATGTAGGGACTGGACCCTTATAATATCCAAGATATGTAGGGACTGGACCCTTATATATCCAAGGTATGGAGGGACTGCCCCTTATAATATCCAAGGTATGTAGGGACTAGACCCTTACAGTATCCAAAGTATGTAGGGACCGGACATTTATAATATCCGAGGTATATAGGGACCGGACCCTTATAATATCCGAGGTATGTAGACAGTATGAAGTATGAACGAATGTATGTATGTATGTATGTATGTATGTATGTATGTATGTATGTATGTATGTATGTATGTATGTATGTGTGTATGATGTATTTATGTATGTATGTATGCATTTATGCATGTATGTATGCATGTATGTATGTATGCATGCATGCATGCATGTATGTATGTATGTATGTTTAAATTTTAGATGGACAGGTAAGTATTAATACGCAGGTAAATAGATTAAAGGAGCTAGCTTGAGGATGACACGTGGTAGAGACTGGAAGGCTAGCATCTTGAGAAGAAAGATTATGCAACGTTTATGTTATGTTTAAGGCAAGATGTGTTGTTTTGTAACATATTAATTAATGTTTTGAGTTATTCTGCGAAAGTTTTATTTCACTCTGATATTTAGAACTGTGTTTATGAGTAAATCCAACGCCAAAGTATGGCACCCAAGCTCGGGGCCTTACAAGTTGGTATTAGAGCATAAGTTCGAGAGAAATAAGCATCCTATATGCTTAGACTTGAACAGAGAATGGGACTTAAGGAAAAGAAGAAAGAAGATGCCAATTCAAGAAAGCCATGTGTCGCTCAGGCAAGCTCAAAAACCATAAAGTATATGATTGAGTTCATGTAAAGATTTAAGAATGTATGTATATATATGTTAAATGAAAGTAGAATAATGTATAAATGCTAGCTTAAATTGCTAGATAAGAATGTGTGTATGTAGCTCAATTGCTAGAGAAGAAGGTGTGTATGCTAGCTTAATTTCTAGGGATAAGAATATAGGTTATATGTATGTTTGCATGATTGAGTAGTAGAAACTAGCACAAGTGAAATCATAAAGAGAAGTATGTAGGACCTAAGGAGTAATGTAAAGAGTTAATTACACTTGGCCGCTGTCATTAACTACTTACCTTACAAATCATGTGCTAAAAATTCCTAGAGTGATAACGTTTGTGTTTCCTTAGAGAAAAGATAGGACAAATGTTGAAAAGAAGACGAGCACGCGGACGTCGTACTAGATGTTGTGGTAGGACACGTGCCAACCTAACACCTTTTAAAGAAATGTGTGGCCACATGATATACGAAAGCAGTAGGATTCCAACCGAAGGAAGTAATGAGGAACGATCATTCTTGGAGCTTGTAGTCAACTACACTATGGGAGTTTCTCACTTGTTTCACATTCCAATGCCAACAAAGCTCATTGAAGCATTAAAGGCTACCTAAATTAGGAATCCAAGCGGAAGAAACATGAAAGAAACAAAGATAAGTCAAATGAAATGAGCTAAAAACACGTAGTGTACCTGCAATAGTTAACTCTATGAGGGAACTTGTTGGGATCGTTAGTGATAAAGCGAATGTTGAGAAATTAGAGATGATCGTGAATTACGGGTGACTGTCAAGGAATCCTAATTGAAAAGGAATGAAAGGATGAGGCTACGTGGTGTAGCGAGTGTGAAAGAAGAACACTAGGAAGAATGTAGTTGTGTACGTGAAACTGCTATGAAGAAACCACTAACGATACTTTAGTTAAAATCTCGTGAATGGTTAAGAATTGTTAGATATAACTAGAGGGACGCGATTTCCCTGCTACTCTTTATGTTATGGTCTTAGGAGGGTTCGATGTAGTTTCGGAATGGATTAGCTGTCTGAGTTTTAGGCTCAGATAGTCTGTAAGAGTGAGTTGGTAAGATTAAAATCTTTGGATGGTGGTACGGTGACGGTATACGGTGATAAAGAAAGTTTGGGGCCTAACGTCATTTTGATGATAAATGCCGAAGGTTTGATAAGGCTAGGGTGCAGTGCCTACCTGGCGTATGTTGTCAAAGCTATGGCCTAGACAAAAGGATTGAAGGATGTTCCAGTAGTTCATGACTATCTAGAAGTGATAAGCTCACGGTGAAGAATAGATATTCGTGGCCACAGATTGAGGATCTGTTTGATTTGTTGAAAGATGCTAGCATGGAGTTTCAAGGGGTAGAGCCTGGAATTTCGCGGCAGCCCCTAGCAGGATCCAAGGGGCAGAGCCTGGAATTTCGCATGGAGTTTCTCTTTGCATGGAACTTTCTCTTCGCATAGAAGTTTCGCTTCGCATGGCTTGTTCGATGCGAATTATTTTCCCTTCTTTGTTTTTTTACCATTTTAAAGCCGTTTTCCTCTGTGACTCTCCCTTAGGGCCCGATTCTACCCTTTTTATGGGTTTTGGGTTGTACCAGCTTTGTATACCCGTGTTTTTCATAGTCCAAACATAACATTTTTGTCCTAAATCACACCCGTTGGGCTACGGGCTACCAAGTTTACATTTTCTCACTTCCTACTGCCCGATCTACTAGTATATCAGTTTGCATGTCGAATCCGACCTCGAAACTTAACCTTTTTAACCAAACTCTGTAAGGCCCCCCGACCCGGGTGCCCTACTTTCTCGCTGGTTGGATTTACTCTTTCACATAATTAGTAAAATCAGAGTTAATTAAAACATTTCGTGGAAATAATAGTCATTCATTCTTACATAACTTAAATACGATGTCTTAAACGGAAACAACATAAGTCTTGATCATTAAATATAAATAACACGTGAATCTTCTTTTCTTCGATGCCAGTCTTCCTTTATTTGCCACGCGTCTCCCTCATGCAACCTGTCTCATCCTACTCACCTGCGTGCATACTAAAAGTCAGCTACGCTGAGTGAGTTCTAGTAAATCAATTAACATACAATACATTCACGTCCATACTTTACTTGCTATTACTCATTCATATATACTTTATATTCATACATACGTATTTACACACTTCCTTTCCTACTTTCCTAAGGCATCCCGTAAACTATCCTACTTCTACTATCTCGGATATTATTAGGGTCTGATCCCTTCTATCCCAGATATTAATAGGGTCTGGTCCCTCTAATCTCAGATATTATTAGGGTCTGGTCCCTGCTATCTCAGATATTTTTAGGGTCTGGTCCCTTATATCACAATCTCAGATATTATCAGGGTCTGGTCCCTTCTATCACAATCTCAGATATTTTTAGGGTCTGGTCCCTTTGTCTCTCTTAACCATACATCCATACATGTCCCGTCAATCGTCCATACATTTACTTCATATGTTTCCTATCATACGTGCATACTTTACACGTCTTTCAATTGCATATATAATAATTATATTTATATACGCACCTTCATACAATCAATTAATAATAACATTAAATAAATAATCATACACTTATCACTTAGGATAATTGTATTAACTATCACATAGGAGTATGCACACAGCCCCAAAAAATCGTCACAGAGAAAGGGGCTATAACTCACCTGGAATCGATTCCTCTCTGAATTAATGGTAATTCCTCTCTTCAGCTGGGCTCGACTAACTGTTAATAATGTACATGCATTAATCCTCTATAACCTCTTATTATTCATTTCTAAAGTTAACGGGGTTAACTTTTAAGTTAACGGAACCGACATGCATTCTTCTTTAACCGTTCATATTCACTTAGTATACTTGGCTTTAATGAATCGTCTTTATTAGTTTACATTCTTAACTACGCTTATCATTATCGCATTTATTTTTATTATTATATTAGTTCATTACTATTCATATTTATTACTATCATATAATTATTTATTTGTTATACTCGTTTCTTTATTATTTATATTATACTTGCTTCTTATTATTACTTCACATTCTTATCGTGTTAATGAGTTAACGCTTCCTTAAGCGAGTTCGGGTTTGTCAGGTTCCAGTCTACACTTAACTTTGTTAGAGATTTCACTCCTTTAACTGGTGGGTTCGTATTCAACTTCTATTCCTTTGTTTGAGACGGGTCAAGGGTTGTTAGACAAGTCAGGTCCCAGGTTTGGGTTTTGTTCATGCCTTCATATCCCTACCATCTTTTAATTATATGAATTTATTATCCTTATTTATTTCTTTTACCTTTTATTATATTTATATTTAAGAGTTGTTGTTGTTGTTGTTATTATTATTATTATTATAACATCACCTAACACCCCACCCTACCCTAACCTTATACCATACCCCCCCTTCTCTCTCACTTTCCTTTCTTCTCCTTTTTTTCTTATCAATCGGAGACCACCGCCGCCCATCGCCATTTCCGGCCGTACCTTAATACCCACGCCATCGCCGCCGCTCCAGAACATCGGTCTCACCACCGCGGTTACGAATCCCGGCAAGTCGCACAGATAACGAGAAATCCACAGTTTCGCATAGAGGGTTTCGCATGAGGATTCGCATGTCATTTCGCACTGGGATTTCGCATGCTAAGCGAAACTCACAAACTCGCATGGGGTTTCGCTAGGGATGAGAATTCACTGTTTCGCATCGGTGTCGCGCGATTGGCTATCCGAGTCCACAGGATTTGGTTCTGGCAGGGTTCAAATCTGGTTTTGGACTGCTTGGTTACGGCTGTCCCTGAATGCTCACTAATGTACTGACAGAGGTTCGGGTTCTGTTGTTTGAAGTTTGGGTTCGTCTCGGGCCCCGTGTACGCTTTCCCTTCATCGGAGACGAGTTCCACCTCGCCAAAAATTTGATTCAGTTTCAATCTTGGTTGACCAAGCTTTTGGGGGTCCGGGTTCCGTCGTCACCGGCTCTCCCTTTTCCGGCGCTTCGCCGTTATTATTATTATTAGAACAGTTACTGTCCTTTTGTCAAACCCTTATTAGTATTGTTTTAGTGATTCAATTGGATTTCATCCATATTGGTTCTGGCTTCTCGTTTGTGTTCGTCTTTTAGACTTGTTTGCTTATTTATTATTAATTTTAACAAAAAGAAAACGAAATGAAAACGAATGAAATGTTTACCTTTCAATACGATAATACTAGATCTTGGATGGATTAAAGATGAAACGTGTGCACAGAAGGTTGTTTGTGAGTGTATGGGTGTGATAAGGATTGGATAATGATGGTGAAATGGTAAGGATAAGGATGATTTAGGGTTTTAGGTGTTTAAATAGGCTAAGCCCAAAGGCTTTTAGGCTCAAATCATTCTCAAGCCCATTAGTCTCTTTTAACCTTATCCCTTTTCTTAAAATATTTAAATAAATTTAAACGACGCCATATAATACGATAACTAAAACGACTCGCGACATTTTATTTATTTATTATCAAAACTAGGGCGTTACAAGCTCACCTTTTTTTTCTCGGGTTCGGGTTTGGATCTTGGACCACTCGCGGATCCGGACGTGTTATTTGTTGTTGAATAGTGTTTACACACAAGATTCTTCCTTCCTTTTGCTTGGATTCAGATGAGGGTGCTAGAGAAAGAAGTGTGTGTTTGTGTGCTTAGAAAGGCAAAGAAAAGAAAATGGGGAAGTGGTTGGGTATTTAAAGGGGTTTCATGGGCCCTATGGCCCATAACCCAATCCCAAGCCCAATTCCCAATCACAAACCACACTTATCACACGACTAAATTAACGACACACAGATAATCATAAAACTTTCTATTATTTACTATTTAACAAACGTTGGATGTTACACGTGCGTTGTACAAGGTAATTGCCAACCAATTCAACTTGTGTAGTGTCATGTGGACTTATGGACTGTAATAACTGGAAATTTTATCTAAATAGGCCCGAGTTGGTTGGTGATTACTTAATCGGCTCGTTAATGCGCGAATTCGACACAATTAACGTAAACCAGGTGTAGTTTGGAAACCCTTTTGTCCCCGGTTTTAACTAATGGTGGTTTCGGTAAATTTAAAGCCTCGGGGGCTAATGTAAGTGAATTTAGTATGGGTAAGGCTTTGGTTCAATTAAATCATCTTAGAACGTCTCGTAGAATAAGCGAGTCGGTACGGTTTTACTAGTAATTGTTGTGTGGAATTACTTAAAGGTTCTCTAGCTCGTTGGTACTTGTGTGACTTGTGTCGGGTGAGTTTCATGATGCCCCCTTTTTATCTTTTTACGTTTTTGGGCTAGCATACACGCCTTACTATGATTTTACCTGTTTAAACTATTTGGTTGATATTGCATAAACTTACTTATAACTGTGCATTTCTAAAGTTATATTCTTTATAGTCTATGCTTGAGGATATTACTTAGTCTCGTCTATATACTTGTATTACTTCTGAAATTACATATTACTTATAGTCTACGCTTGATGAGGTTATTTAGTTGATTGCTGACTAAGTTGATGGAGGTGTGTCTATTGATGTGTATATATTTGATAAAATGTGATCGGGTCAAATATATTACTTGAGTTTCGACTTGGGGTGAGGAGGCCCGTGTTGCATATTTTATGTTAATGCGGGTCAAATATATTAATTGAGTCCTTGACCTTGTGTCTCGTGACTTGGGGTGAGTAGGGCCGCCGTCTTGCTAAATCGTGATCGAGTCAAATATATTACTTGAGTTTCGACTTGGAGTGAGGAAGCCCGTATTACATGTTTTGGTTTTGATATACGGTGACCGAGTCAAATATATTACTTGAGATTCGACTTGGGTGAGGAGGCTCGTGTTACGTGTTTATATTTTGTTAAACTGTGACCAGGTCAAATATATTACTTGAGTTTTGACTTGGGACGAGGAGCCCCGTGTTTGCATGTTTGACTAAGGAAAATTATTTATTTATTATTTATTATTTATTATTTTCTCTACTATGTTTATATTTATTAATTTAAACTGATTTATAAATGTTGTTTATAAAAATATGAACTCACTCAGCTTAAGCTGACTTTGTGTGTATGTTAGATTGATTTTCAGTTTGAGAAGTCGGGAGTTACCACTTGGAGGTGCTTGAGGCTACCCGAATGGTTGAAGGTATCTAGTCGAAGAATTTAATTAAGCGAATAGTTTTCTTTTCTTTTAACGCATGAATTATTTAAAATTTTGGTTTTGGATGTGTTCCCGGTTTGGGTTTTATACTTAGATGTTTTCCGCTGCATAACACTCTAGACTTGTTTTAATAAATTGAAACTGTTTTTGACATTTACATATAAATATTTGGGTATGATGACCAGCTGTTTGACTCCTAGGTTTCGGGGTCTTACATAGCATCTCATTATATTAAAAATTAATCTCACCAAATATTTGATATGAAAACCCTATAAGAATGGGATATAATAAAATAGATATATGATTTTTTTTAAAAAATATATATTATTTATAATTATGAAACAATTTTATAGTAAAGAAAATAAACGGGTCATGGGTCTCATCAAATCCAGATAGCTTATAAACGGGCTATAACATCTCATTTATTTGTGAAAACCTTTCATCATCAAACACTAAGTATATTATTAATTTCCTTACAATAAATAAAATTAAAATACAAAAAAAATATATAAATATTAGAAATGTAAATGTAAAACAAACCCCATAATCAAACCCTAATTTAGTTTCTCGATATGGATTTAGTTACATTAGCATTCTTTTTTCTTTTAAGTTTAACTTAAATGAAAAGTTTAAAATAATATTCAAATTATAACAAATGAACATAAACGAATAAATATAAAAAGTAAATAGATAATTCATTCAACTTTTTATTAAAAAATGAACATAACCCAACAAAAATTAATCAAAATAGGTTCAAGTATATTATTAACTTCTTATAATAAAAAAACTAAAATCTACAAAAATACATTCACAAAATTAGAAACAAAAAATTTAAACAACCCCCGTAATACGAGGGATAAAATCATAAAAACTAGTGTTTGTATATATATATATACATATATATATATGTATATATATATATATATTTAAACAACCCCCGTAATACGAGGGATAAAATCATAAAAACTAGTGTGTGTGTGTAGGAGAAGGATCAAATACAAACAAAAAATTCATACTAAACGTGCGAACCGAAAGAAATTAGAAAAAAGAGCGGTGGCGTTTCTGTAAGTACCCTTTCTTCTTCAAAACTAAACCTAACAATTATAACAGAGATACGATCACTTCAAAAAGCAAACATATCAATTGAAACGTGACCCGATAAATTCAAAAGAAAGGCCTGTCAATTGAAACATTAAGGTAATTAATTGCGTCGTTTACGATTAATGAGCCCAAATCATTAATCCGTCACATCTTTGTTTTAATTGAATGTGTAAAACTATGATTGATGACTGCTCAATTGTAAGCTCAATTTCGTTGGACTTGTGTTACGGTTAATGAAGTAGACGTTAGTGCTCGGAATGTTTGTTACAAAGTGTTGTGCGATTTGCCAATCAATTTTGTAGCTACAGGGTGATTTTGAAGCATGATATTTGAGGAAGAAGAAGTAGATTTGATAATTACACTACTTACATAACAATTAAACTGGTTGAAACAAGTCGTGTAAATTTATATTACAAGTTAAATTTTATGTAGAATAATTTTCAATCTTTAGTTGTGTAATTTTATATCACAAGTAGTGTAATTTTAAATTACAAGTATTTTTAAATTTTACTTAGAGTAATTTTCAATTTTAAGTTGTATAATTTATATTACAAGTAGTGTGATTTAAAACTGCAAGTAGAGTATTTTTAAATTTCAAGTAGAGTTTCAATTTAAACTTGTGTAATTTTATATCACAAGTAGAGTATTTATATGAGTAGAGTAGTTATAAAAACCTTACATTTTAACTCCATCTTGTTTAACAAGAACAAATGCAGCCAACTTCTACGCTTCTATGTCTACTACTATATCCAAAATTGGGGGTTTTTTCATCGTAACAGTTAATAATTACATAAATCACTTTCTTCGAACTGATGATTGAGTCATGATTAGTCAGAGATTCATTGTTACTTTGATTGTAAATGCTTCAGTTCATTCAAATTGACAACATCAGTTTTTTTTAAGCTAACTTTGTTTATAATCGATGTTCCAAATCTGTTAATTTATTGAAATTGATGATATATTGATGATTTCGAGTTGGATGGAAGTGAAATTGATTTTAGCGTCTGAAAAGTGATAGATGATTGTAGATAGTTTTGAGAGAATTTTTTGGGTTTTGATGGTTCAGAAGAATTTTGGTATCGATGAATTTGGGGGTTTATGTGGAAAAAGGAGATTTCAAGTTATTTACATAATTGCCACCGCCAAATTGTTTGATTCGAACGTTTAGTATGATCTTTTAATTTGAATGTTAACTTCAACATATATATATACATATATATATATAGGAGATGGAACAAATACAAATAAAAAATTTGTACTAAACATATAAACTGAACAAAACCACCACACCACATCTCCATCTTCTTCCTCATCCACCATAAAATCACCGGACTCCAATCACTCCACCGCCAACCTCCGCCACCTTTCCTTCAACCAAGGCTCCATTGCCTCGCAATTCCCCACGGCAGCACCAGCCTTCTCAATTCCCCACGGCAGCACCTTCTCAATTCCCCACCACGCAACCACCTCCGCCTAATTCAATTGATCCTCGGGCCACCACGCTCCGCCTCATACTCCCAACCGTCAAGCGTTATCAATTTCATCACCGTCCGCATCCGTCAGATTCCGGCCACCGAATGTGACATTTGAGCCAAAACAAGGTACACCTCAGTACGTATTGACCGATTAAGCAAATAAACGCCTTTTGCGTAACAAACAAACGATTAACCGAACGGGTCGGGTTATGACCCCGTTATCTCAGGGGGGCATCTATAAGTGATATACGATTTATACAAGCTAAAATATTAGTAATACGGCCTTAGTTTGATAGCAAACAAGTTAAACGAAAACATGCTCGTTTAACTACCCGCTATAGATTTAAACGCGAAAGATAGTTACAAACCAAGCATTGTATCATCCGATAAGCCGAAAAAGACTTACCAAACACTTACTTGAAAAATTTTAAGCGATCCGTGAAAATATTTTTGATTTTTACAAACATATAGTATGTTTTTATAAATTTACACAAAACTAGCCGAAAAACACTCGTTTTCGCACTGTTTGTCGCACCCGATAAGTTTTTAGCGCCAAAAACCAAACCCGAAATAAATTTGGGTCGGGATTTCACGTAAGGGCACGAAAATCGAGACAAATGAGCAAGAGGGGGGGCCATGGACCCCACCTAATGGGGCGGCCGCAAAAGGGAAACCCCCCTGGTTTTCCTTTAAATATTAAACAAGTTTAAGATATTTTGTGAAATCATTTTCATGAGAATTCTGGACACAAGCAGCTCTCCATCAAAAACCAGCAAGAAACTAGGTAAAAATGTCATAAATAATCGATTTTCGACTCGTTTAAACTTGATTAATACCATATAAACATAGCTTGATTGCCAAAAATCATTCCTAACCACGTAAAAACCATAAAAATGGTCCATAAACATGTTTTGATCATACACATGGTAAGGAAACTGTTTTGATAGTTTTTTTGGCCCTAAACACGGATTAAAGGGTTGAAACGGCGTTTTTACGGTTCAAAAGTTCGTTTTTGTGCACTAGCCGAAACCCTAAGTTAAAGGGCTGTTCTATTGATGAAACCTGCTTGGTTTGTGATATAGGACTTGTATCTAGCTTGCATAGAAGCACAAGAACCTGAAAAAATTATTAGAAAGTCGGAAACGAGCCAAACCCGCTAGGGTAATGCTGAAACACTCGCTTACGGGCTATTTAGGTTAGGGTTGTGATGTGCATATTATTAGGCCTTGAAATTTTTCAGGGACATCAGGGGCCATGTCAATGAGTCCCTGTTTAAATTTGATAATTTTTCGACCATCCGAGAATATTTGGCGAATTTATTACCAAATTGGGACGTTTATTTGGGAAAAATAGCTAAAATACTTAAAAAATTATGAACTTTTTCGAGGAAATCATATTTGATGTATTTTGATCACATATGAATTTTGGGATCATTTGGAGAAGTTTAAAAATGTTTTGTTTATATGCGTTCGTGTGAATTTTTATAGCCGAATTTCGGCCGAAAAGAATATCGCACGAGCTTTTTACATTCTGGAATTGATACAGGTAGAATTGGGACATGATTTGAGCATTCAGGAATTTTTGTGGAATTTTTGGAAATTTTTTGGGGTAAACGGATGATTTTCAGGCAAAATATAGCTGATAAAATGAATTTTTATAGATTAATAAATCAGTAAATAAATCCAGAAATACTTTTATAAAAATCTACATATTTTAATTGATAAGTGGCTAAATTTTCATAATTTAATGATTAACGGTTAATTAATTATGCTAATTTGAATAATAAACAAATTCAGTTTTTATAAAAACCGGCAAGTTTGCGACTAGCGAACCTGCGGGAATATCAAAACACCAAGAGTGATCAAAAATCATATTTTCGGATTAATTAAGTAAAAACAAACCTTTCTATGAGAACCTGGACAATCCCGGTGGATTGTGCGCGTTTCTTCTCAAATCAAAATGAATAAACGGAAACGGGCCCCGTGGTTAATCCGGGACCCCAGTATGTGATCTTTCTTTATAACTTAATCATGTTATTAACCAATACATTTGCCCAAGCTTATTTTCCCATAACTGTTTTCTGAACGCGTAAACGAACAACTTGGCCCAGCTGGGAAAACGGGAATCTGAGCCAAGTTCATTTCAAAGTATTAGACATTTAACAACATCACAACCCAAGCCTTTTGCCACTTTCTGGGCGTTCCAGCTACACCCAAATTAGTTATACAGCCCAGTTTAGTATTGAGATTATAATAATATTAAAATATTAATATTATTATAATATTGATTATAGGAACTACTGATAGCGGACAGAACAAACCACGAGCTGATACAGTACTGATTACTACTAAACCGTGAGTTTCATGACCCCACTCTTTAAACAGTTTAAAGAACTTTTGGGGTGAAAAGCATGTTTGATTACATATACATACCTGAAATATGTATTGATGTGAATTATCTAAGTGCTAACACACGAAAGTCCCCACTAACACAGCGATTAACTTCGAGCCGGTGGCTTGTGAATAGTACTATTGGTTTGACAAGCCCAAATGGAGTCGGCATGTATTGCTGAGACTTTACCCCGTTTGCACATGACCATAATTATACAACACGCTATGTAGTGTTAGACATAGCTACTTGGGGCATGTTGTGGGCGAAAAGGGGCCACAGTGGTTGATTGAGCGTGGGAAATGGATGCACGCGGCACATACATTCAAGGCTTCACTGTAGCTTAGCATAATTACATCATTTACATACATACTTATTTCATCATTACAAGTATTGACTTGTGAATACTCATTACTGTTTCCTTGAAACTCGTGAAACTCACCAACTCTAGTAGTTGACCTGTTTTAAACTGTTTTTCAGGTGTACCTAAATCGGAATGATTTGGTGATCTGTTACTTGCCTGAGGTGTGTGGTTGATGCTATGTGAATAGAAGCAAAGGCGTTAGTAGTAAGAATGTATAGTTAACGAACTAGTTTTGTTTGTATCACCTAGACTATAAAACAATGATAGAACAAAGAAATGTAATATATTGTAAATTAGTGTGTAATGTTTCTTTATAAACAATGTGTTGATACCAGAGGTACCTGTTACATTCCCGTTTTACGCTTCCGCATTGTGCTAGTCGGGGGGTGACAAAAGTTGGTATTAGAGCCATTGGTTATAAAGGATTAGGTTATCCCTTAGGGTACCTAAAATATAACCGTAGGCTCGATTAACTCTAGGAAAATAATTAAATAATAAATTAATATTATATACTATGGATGTCGAGATGAACTTGTAGGGCAAGTGAGTTATTGTGGTTCGGAACATAATAACAGGCTTGCTTGTACGAGGGAATTCGGGGAGAAGTCGCGGAACGTGTGGTTAGGTAAAAGGGGCAACATATGTGTATAAAAGGTAATGTGAAAGTATATATATATGTAACACTCATACGTGTTTAATTGGAACAAGGTGTATGAATACGTGCACGTATGATACTGTTGATGACGGAAAATTTTACTATGAATATTATATTCATTTATATTCAATATTGATTTAAATAAAAATAATAATTAAAAATTTTAATAAAACTAATAGTATATTCTAATACAATTAATATTAAATTTGGTTTAATTAATTAATCTTTTCGGCAATAGTTAGCGTTAGCAATAGTTATTATTCTTATAACTAACCTTTGTGCAGAGTCATGTCAAGGAATAACGAGTACGTGCCGGAAGAAGAACCGGTAATCTCTGTTGAGGAGGATCCCGAGGAAGAATCAGAGGAGGATTCAGAAGAGGAGGATCCAGAGGAGGAATCCGAGGAGGATCCAGAAGAGGAACCGGAAGAGGAGGAGGAAGAGGTGGAAGAAGAAGTTATCTGTAGAGAGCTACCCAGGAATGTGCCTGATCTATCCGGCTACAGATGCAATAGTTATCCACCCAGGTCACCACGCAGGGATCAAAACGAAGTTAACAGTCAGTATCGTTCACCTGATAGAGTAGCCAGATTACCCACTCCACCTATACATCTGTCGCCGACGACTTCAGCTACTGCGCGAGTCCGACAGACTGCTCGTATTAGGGTAACCCCAATTGACCCTACCTCGATTCCATTTAGATCTACCCACGACCGGGAAGGACCTTCACGCCCTAGGGTAGATACTTCATCTTCCCGTTCATTGAGTATACCTACCCCTCACCCTGACCTCCCAAACTCAGGAAACAACTCTTGGATGGCTGTCCTGACTGACCGTGTGATAGACCACTCGATAGCCATAGCTAACATTAACGAGGAGAGGAGGGACGTGACCCAGTACTTATCGACGTTACATCAGATAGTACTAAACTTGCAGCAGTCAGATGCCTACCACCACTGGTGTTTGGATAGGGTGAAAGTTCGGCTTTGGAACTGTTACTGGGTGATTACGGTGCTGTTATTTTTATGTTTGTGGCTAGCCTATCGTATGTATGGATAGATGCGGAATATTACAAATATGTGTACGTGATCTTTTGATACTCCATGTATGTATATAGTAGTATGTTATGTTAACATGGGGCACAATTTTGTACATTATCACAAGCACTGACCCTTATAGGGTTAAGTCTAACCGTCACTTAGTGACAGATTTTGATATATACATGCAAACACTGGCCTTTATCAGGCTAAGTCTATGTACCTTTTGATATCAATGTACGGAACAATTTGTGAAATGTCAGTATGTTATCTGGTTTACCTGTACAACATTTATTGTGATTATTATTACACAGTGCCGTAGTTTGGAATTAGTACTAATTGACTTATATTTGTTTATCATTATAGAATGGCCCCAAAGAAAGCAAACCCCATGACTGAGGCAAAAATAGCCGAGATGATTGCTCGGCAAATGCAAGCAGTAATCCCACTTATTGTAACATAAGTAACTGCTGGTGTTAATGCCAATATACAAACAAACCAGCAACAAATCAATAATGCTCCCCCAACCAACACTGAAACAGTTACAAATAATAATAATAATCCCCCACCTAATACAAATGCCCCTAACAATGCAAATAATCCCCCACCTGATGCAAATAATGTCAACAACAATAATCCCCACCGAACCCAAACAATAACAATAACAACCCTAGTCCCCCTCGAAGGGAATATTCGATCAAAAACTTTATGGGCTGTAAACCGATTGATTTCAAGGGCACTGAAGGGCCAAACGGGTTAATCAAATGGATCGAAAAGACTGAATCTATCCTCAATGTCAGCAATTGTCCACCCGAAAACATTGTCAAGTATGTTGCCTCTACATTTACTGATCACGCAATAATGTGGTGGAACACTACAGTACAGATAAAAGGTCAAGATACGGTGAATCGCATGACATGGGCTGAACTCAAAACACTGATGCTGGAACATTTCTGCCCAAAGAACGAAATTCAAAGGTTAGAACACGAACTTTGGAGTTTGGAAATGAAAGGAGCGGATCATCTGGAGTATACCAACCGCTTCAACGAACTGGGCCTAGTACCATGGTTAGTAACTCCCGAGGACAAACGAGTTGAACGTTATATCTGGGGTTTAGCCCCAAAGTGAGGAGTCTGGTGAACTCTATTAGCCATACATCATTTGAGAATGCCGTGACTCAGGCCGGCATCGTAACTTTTGACTTGGTAAGAAGCGGAGTGTTGAGAATGGCCGGGGAATCATCGAGTATGAAGCGAACTAATTGTGGATCAGGGTCACAAGGAAGGCCAGCAAGTAATCGTGCACGCCCGACAATACAAAATTATGCCATGAGTAGTTCTGAGGTGAAACAAGACAGGTACAAGGGACCTTGGCCAAAATGTGATAAATGTAGTTTCCATCATGTGGGTGAGTGCAGGCCGTTAATCTGTCAGAAGTGTGGAAGAACGGGGCATAATGGCCCCAGTTGTAGAGTCAGTATGGAAGTTGTCAACTGACCAACCCAAGCAACTCAACCTCGTCGTCCGCAACCACCTAGACCGCAACCGATTCGTCAACAACCTATACAACAAATTACAGAACCAGCAAACCGTCGTGCTTGCTATGAATGTGGTAGCACGGAGCATTTTAGAAAAGACTGCCCCAAGCAGAATCAAGGAGCAGTCACCGGTCGGAACCAAGCATCAACCTCTGGGGCGTCTCGGGGACGCGCGTTTGTTATCGGGTCTGGAGAAGCACGACAAGACCCGAACATAGTAACAGGTACATTTGTTGTTATTGATCAATATGCTTCTGTGTTATTTGATACTGGTGCCGATAGGAGCTTTGTTTCCTCTAGCTTTGTATCCCTGGGTAACATGTCAGTTAGTGAACTAAAAAATCCCTATACTATAGAACTCGCTAACGGTAACTCTATAACTGTCAACCAAATAGTCCAAAACTGTCCTATTGTTCTTAATGACCACCCATTCCTTATTGACCTACTCCCGGTAGAGTTAGGAAGTTTTGATGTTATTGTCGGCATAGACTGGTTAATCAAATATAAGGCGGAGATTGTGTTTAACGACAAGACAATCAAAATTCCCTTTTCGAATGGTGAGGTGATTATAGTAGAGGGAGAGAAGTCTGGTTCGATATTACCTCTCGTGTCTCATCTCAAAGTGTTGAAATGTTTACGCCAAGGTTGTATAGCTTAACTGGCAAACGTGACTATAAAGAACCCTGATGAGAAATGCATAGAAGAGATTCCCGTTGTACGTGAATACCCCGATGTCTTTCCCGATGATCTACCTGGATTACCACCGAACCGACAGGTTGAATTCCGCATAGACTTAATTCCAGGATCACCCCTATTGCTAAGGCACCTTACCGATTGGCACCCTCTGAAATGCAAGAACTATCTAACCAGTTACAGGAGTTGTTAGATAAGGGTTTCATTCATCTTAGTTATTCTCCTTGGGGAGCACCGGTATTGTTCGTAAAGAAGAAAGATGGAAGTTTTAGAATGTGCATCGATTACCAGGAATTAAACAAAGTTACCATCAAGAACCGATACCCTCTTCCACGAATAGATGACTTGTTTGACCAACTCCAAGGGGCAAACTATTTCTCGAAAATTGACCTTCGATCCGATTACCATCAAGTTAAAATCCAAGAGGAAGACGTGTCTAAAACGGCGTTCCGAACTCGTTATGGCCACTACGAATTCTTAGTTATGCCGTTTGGACTGACTAATGCTCCCACAGTTTTCATGGATCTTATGAATCGAGTTTGTAAATCGTATCTTGACAAATTTGTTATCGTGTTTATTGATGACATTTTGATATATTCGAAAACCAAGGAGGAACATGAGCAACAGTTACGAACTATCTTGGAGCTGTTGAGGCAGGAAAAGTTGTATGCCAAATTATCAAAGTGTGAATTTTGGTTACAAGAGGTACAATTTCTAAGGCACGTTGTTAACCGACATGGTATCCATTAGACCCGAGTAAGATTGAAGCCATCAAAAATTGGCAAGCTCCAAAGTCACCGAAAGAAATCTGCCAATTTTTAGGTTTAGCTGGGTATTACCGACGCTTTATTGCTAATTTTTCCAGCATAGCCCAACCTCTAACTCTTTTGACTCAAAAAGATCGTGCTTATGTATGGGGAGAAGAACAAGAAGCGGCTTTTCAATTGCTGAAACAGAAACTATGCCAAGCCCCGATACTGAGTCTTCCAGAGGGAACTGATGATCTGGTAGTTTATTGTGACGCGTCCCGGAAAGGTTTAGGGTGCGTACTTATGCAAAGAAACAAAGTCATAGCATACGCTTCTCGGCAGCTAAAGGTGCATGAGAAGAATTATACTACCCATGATTTGGAACTGAGTGCAGTTATTTTCGCACTTAAGATCTGGAGGCACTATTTATATGGCACCAAATGTATAGTATACACCGACCACAAAAGCCTACAGCATATTTTCGACCAGAAAGAACTAAACATGAGGCAAAGGAGATGGGTAGAGCTGTTGAACGATTATGACTGTGAGATTCGATACCATCCGGGAAAGGCTAATATAGTAGCAGATGCTTTGAGTAGAAAAGACAGGATCAAACCACTACGGGTCCGAGCACTTGGAATGATCATCCAAACCAGTCTCACCGAACAAATTCGTATTGCTTAAAACGAAGCTCTGAAAGGAGATCACTTGGAAGATGAAAACTTGCATGGGACCGAACAAAACTTTGAAGAAAAAACTGATGAAATTCTATACATGGATTCCCACTTTCAGTAATCTGCGTGATTTGATCATGGACGAAGCCCATAAGTCCAAATACTCCATTCACCCTGGAACAGATAAGATGTATAAGGACTTGAAGGAGTATTATTGGTGGCCCGGTATGAAAAAGGATATAGCCACGTACGTCAGTAAATGTTTTAACTTGTGCAGGGTTAAGGCTGAATATCAAAAACCTTCGGGAATGTTGCACCAACCAGAAATACGACAATGGAAATGGGAACAAATTACCATGGATTTTGTGACACATCTCCCAAAAACTTCCCGAGGAAATGATGCAATATGGGTGATAGTTGACCGATTAACCAAGTCCGCACACTTCCTTCCAATCCGAACCACTTACACAACCGAAAAACTTGCTCACATTTACATAAATGAAGTCGTATCCCGACACGGCGTACCCGTTTCAATTATTTCTGATCGTGATAGCCATTTCACCTCTCGTTTCTGGCAAGCCGTACAAGAAGCTTTGGGAACCCGAATTGACCTAAGTACCGCCTACCATCCCCAAACCGACGATCAATCTGAGCGAACCATTCAAACCTTAGAAGATTTGCTTCGCGCTTCTGTACTAGACTTCGGTGGAAATTGGGATCAACATCTTCCACTGGTTGAATTCTCTTACAACAATAGCTATCACAGTAGCATTCAAGCGGCACCATATGAAGCGCTGTACGGGCGGAAATGTAAATCACCCTTGTGTTGGACTGAAGTGGGAGATACCCAAATTACTCGATCTGACTTGATTCAAGAAACCACTGACAAAATCCGTAAGATCACAAGCAAATTAAAAATCGCCCAAGATCGACAGAAAAGCTATGATGATGTTCGTAGAAAGCCGTTATCCTTTGAAATAGGCGACAAAGTTTTTCTGAAAGTATCCCCATGGAAAGGCGTCATTCGATTCGGAAAAACCGGTAAACTAGCTCCGCGATACATTGGACCATATGAAGTCATTTCTAAGATAGGTCCGGTAGCTTACCGACTAAAACTTCCTGTAGAGTTGAGTTCTATTCATAATGTCTTTCACGTTTCGAACCTGAAAAAGTGCCTTACTGACGAAACCGAAATCGTGCCATTAAAAGACTTAAACATAAACGAAAAACTAAATTTCGTTGAAGAACCGGTGGAAATATTAGAGGGAAAAGTAAAACAATTAAGACACAACAAAATCTCTCTGGTAAAAGTTTGGTGGAATTCAGAACGGGGACCCGAATTCACGGGGAGCGGAAATCCAAATTCAAAAAGAAATACCCGCACTTGTTTCCAAATAAAGACAAAGTTGAATAAACAAATTTTGGGGAGGAAATTTTTTTTAACGGGGGGAGAATGTGACATTTGAGCCAAAACAAGGTACACCTCAGTACGTATTTACCGATTAAGCAAATAAACGCCTTTTGCGTAACAAACAAACGATTAACCGAACGGGTCGGGTTATGACCCAGTTATCTCGGGGGGGCATCAATAAGTGATATACGATTTATACAAGCTAAAATATTAGTAATATGGCCTTAGTTTGATAGCAAACAAGTTAAACGAAAACATGCTCGTTTAACTACCCGCTATAGATTTAAACGCGAAAGATAGTTACAAACCAAGCATTGTATCATCCGATAAGCCGAAAAAGACTTACCAAACACTTACTTGAAATGTTTTAAGCGATCCGTGAAAATATTTTTGATTTTTACAAACATATAGTATGTTTTTATAAATTTACACAAAACTAGCCGAAAAACACTCGTTTTCGCACTGTTTGTCGCACCCGATAAGTTTTTAGCGCCAAAAACCGAACCTGATATAAATTTGGGGTCGGGATTTCACGGAAGGGCACGAAAAACGAGACAAATGAGCCAGAGGGGGGCCCATGGACCCCACCTAATGGGGCGGCCGCAAAAGGGAAACCCCCCTAGTTTTCCTTTAAATATTAAACAAGTTTAAGATATTTTGTGAAATCATTTTCATGAGAATTCTGGACACAAGAAGCTCTCCATCAAAAACCAGCAAGAAACTAGGTAAAAATGTCATAAATAATCGATTTTCGACTCGTTTAAACTTGATTAATACCATATAAACATAGCTTGATTGCCAAAAATCATTCCTAACCATGTAAAAACCCTAAAAATGGTCCATAAACATGTTTTGATCATACACATGGTAAGGAAACTGTTTTGATAGTTTTTTTGGCCATAAACATGGATTAAAGGGTTGAAACGGCGTTTTTACGGTTCAAAAGTTCGTTTTTGTGCACAAGCCGAAAACCTAAGTTAAAGGGATGTTCTATTGATGAAACCTGCTTGTTTTATGATATAGGACTTGTATCTAGCTTGCATAGAAGCACAATAACCTGAAAACATTATTAGAAAGTCGGAAACGAGCCAAACCCGCTAAGGTAATGCCGAAACACTCGCTTACGGGCTATTTAGGTTAAGGTTGTGATGTGTATATTATTAGGCCTTGGAATTTTTCATGAACATCAGGGACCATGTCAATGAGTCCCTGTTTAAATTTGGTAATTTTTCGACCATCCGAGAATATTTGGCGAATTTATTACCAAATTAGGACATTAATTTGGGAAAAATAGCTAAAATACTTCACAAATTATGAAATTTTTCTGGGAAATCAAATTTGATTTATTTTGATCACATATGAATTTTGGGATCATTTGGATAAGTTTAAAAATGTTTTGTTTATATGCGTTCGTGTGAATTTTTATAGCCGAATTTCGGCCGAAAAGAATATCGCACGAGCTTTTTACATTATGGAATTGATACAGGTTGAATTGGGACATGATTTGAGCATTCAGGAATTTTTGTGAAATTTTTGGAAATTTTTTGGGGTAAACGGATGATTTTCAGGCGAAATATAGCTGATAAAATGAATTTTTATAAATTAATAAATCAGTAAATAATTCCAGAAATATTTTTATAAAAATATAATTATTTTAATTGATAAGTGGCTAAATTTTCATAATTTAATGATTAACGGTTAATTAGTTATGTTAATTTGAATATTAAACAAATTCAGTTTTTATAAAAACGGCAAGTTTGCGACTAGCGAACCTGCGGGAATATCAAAACACCAAGAGTGATCAAAAATCATATTTACGGATTAATTAAGTAAAAACAAACTTTTATATGAGAAACCTGGACAATCCGGGTGGATTGTGCGCGTTTCTTCTCAAATCAAAATGAATAAACGGAAACGGGCCCCGTGGCTATCCGGGACCCCAGTTTGTGATCTTTCTTTATAACTTAATCATGTTATTAACCAATACATTTACCCAAACTTATTTTCCCATAACTGTTTTCTGAACGCGTAAACGAACAACTTGGCCCAGCTGGGAAAACGGGAATCTGAGCCAAGTTCAGTTCAAAGTATTAGACATTGAACAACATCACAACGCAAGCCTTTGGCCACTTTCTGGGCGTTCCAGCTACACCCAAATTAGTTATACAACCCAGTTTAGCGGTTACCACCTACAACGTAATTCCGATGAGACTGAACATTACAACGTCCTGTTTTTCCTTCATCGATTTGGACTGTCGGTGGTGGCGGTGATAGATTTTGATTTCAGATCTAGGCCGACAAGTTTCAGACCATGAAAGGCTAACGGTGGGTGGTCAATCGGAGAGGATGATGTATGAACGGCTGAAGCTTGCCTTCCCTGATGGTGGTGGTCGCGACCATGATCGGGGCTTCACAGAGAAGACCATGACGGCAGATTCATAGAGGAGAATGGGGTAGGGTTTGTTCAATGAATTTGTTGCATTCAAGGGCAAATTTGTCTTTTTAGATATACATTCCATTCCAATTCAATTAACAAAAAGTATAACCAAACAGATTATTGTTTTTCAAAGGAATTCATCAAATTTCAATTCAAATTCCAATTCTCTCTAAATTCCAATTCTAATTCCATAACATTCTTTGAACCAAACACACCCTAATAAATCTGAAAAATACCCATTGTAATGATTTTCTCTATATAAACGTACTTCAAAAACTATGTCCCATCGCTGGACTCATTTTCACAAATCACGATTTGAAACCGACAAATCTAATAATCTATCTATGAATTAAATCATTAATTTACATAAAAAATGGTTATAAAAGTATAATTAATCAAACAAAACCCTACATAACACAGGGTCCAAAAGCTAATTATCCTCAAAAAGTACCAACATATGATACTTCAGTTGTTCCAAAACACCACATATCTCATTCCAATCATTCCCACTTCCATCTTGAGCATAAAACACATGCAACTCATCTCTCACTTCTATCCAGCTACACCCTCCACTTTTCTTCAACCCTCTTTCCTTCATCATTTTCCTAGTTTTCAAAACTTCCCGCCATTTTCCCGCCGAAGCATAGACATTCGACAACAAAACATACCCGCCCGTCTTCCGTCCTGCCAGTTCCTGAATCGTTGCAGCAGTTCTTTCCGCTATCTCATCTTCACCAAACGTCTTACACCCGCTCAAAAGCGCAGCCCATGCGTTGACTTCTGGTTCACAAGGCATTGACTTTAACAAATCCTCCGCTTCATTCACACGCCCTGCACGTGATAACATGTCAACCACACATGTGTAATGCCTCTCGTTCGGTTTTATGTTGTAAACCGTTTCCATTAAGTTGAAATAGTGGAGACCTTTGTCCACGAGCCCGCAATGAGAACACGCAAACAAGATTGCTAAAAGAATGAGCGAGTTCGGTTTAATACTTGTCGTTTTCTCCATTTCTTGAAAAAGCTCGAGACTTTCTTCTGCGAATCCGTTTTCCGCTAGCCCTTGAATCATCGCGGTCCAAGAAACCTCGTTTTTTTCAGTCATTTTGTTGAAAACGCGTTTAGAGTTCTCAATATCACCCGATTTTGCATACATGTCAATAAGTGAAGTGCCTATAAAAACATCATGTTGAAACCCGAGCTTGAATGTCTTTCCATGTATATCTTTCCCCTTATTTAAAGACGTTAGGTTTGCACACGCGCATAAAACAGTTGAAAAAGTAGATATATCGGGTGTTTGACCCGAAAGTAGCATGGTATTAAAGACTTCAAAAACGTTATCGTATTGCTTGGCTTGTAAGTAACCCGAAACCATTGAGTTCCAAGAGACGATACTTTTAATGGGTATTTGATCAAATAGTTTTTTCGCCTCTTCCTGTAGCCCATTTGAGCTATACGCGCTAATCATTGAGTTCCAACATACTACGTTCTTGTTTTGGATCGTGTCAAACACTAAACGCCCGTCTTTTGGGCTTCCACACGACCCGTATAAGTCAATAAGCGAACTGCTAATGAAAACATCATTCACCATTCCTACTTTAATCACATGGGCATGAATGGTTTTACCTGGTTGTAAAGCTTTAAGGTTTGCTAACGCGTTAACTACACTAGAAAGGCAAGACGAATTTGGGTTGATCCCGGTTTCAACCATTTGAGAAAACAATTCTATAGCTTCTTTTGAACAACCTTTTTGGGTGTACCTTGAAATCATAGCACTCCAAGAAACTTCATTTCTTTCAGGCATTTTATCAAACACCTTACGTGCTTCTTCCAAATCACCCATTTCAACGTACACGTCCAGAATCGCGGTCCAAGAAATCACGTCTCGTGTCTCCATTCGTTCAAATATTCTTCTGGCAACCTCCACTTTCCCCAATCTCAAACTAAATGTTATCAAAGAATTACAAACCGAAACATTATCTTCAAACCCGAGTTTAACCGCTAAACTTAAAACACTCATCCCCAATTCAAACTCCCTCATTTCCGCACAAGCTCTTACGACAGACACAAACGTAACATGATTAGGATAAACCCCATCACTCAACATACCCAAAAACAGCTCTATCGCTTTCAAATGCATTCGATTCGACAACAACCCGCTAATCGCAGCCGTCCAAGAAATCACATTCTGAAAAGGGTTTCTTTCAAACAAGCACATGGACTCATCCACCTTCCCATGCCTCAAATACCCAGAAATTAACGCAGTCCAAGACACCTCATTTCGCTGAGGCATTTCGTCGAACACCTTACGTGCCTGATCAACGTTGCCCCATTCGACATTGGCGGAGATCAAACAGTTGTGAACAATCATATCGAAGGGGTTGTAGTCTTTACGTAGCTGATCAGCTTCTGCTGATTTTCTGAAATGTAGATACATGATGAGTAATTTGAGTGATATGTGTCTGTGTGAGGAGATGCCGAGTTTGTGTAAGTGGGCGTGGATGAGTTGGCCTTGGGCTATGAAGCGATGATTGGTGCAGTGTTTAAGAGCGGAGACGCTGGATTCGATGAAGTTAACGAAGCTTTTTACTGGGCTTTTGATGATCAAAAGACTTTTATTAATACTACCCATCGTTAGGTTGCGATTGTCTTCTCCAGCTTCAGTGAACACTTTATCACACAGCATTAGCTGGGGTGTGAATCTGTAACAAACATTACACAAAAACTTTTTGCAACATGAGGATTAATTTGGCGCATATCATGTTCAACTTTATGTATGTGATAACTTTTTGGGTAGTGTAAAATTTTCATACCCATATTGGGTTTCACTTACCAATCCGGGAACATGACTTGCTTTTCTTTTAACCGGACTCACGTTAACTTCAGAATTGAGTTTGGCGTTCTCTTGGGAATCCATGTTGTCGCTGGCACGTGATAGTCGTGTCACCACAAGAGCTGAACTTTCTAGCGTAAACACAGTGTGATAAAAACCTGGGTGAACTCAAGATTCAAACTGACAACCTTGCATAGCCTAATCTGTTACTAATATAATAAAAAATTATGAATAATAAAATATAATGTTTACTAAAATAATGTTATGTTAGTCCAAAAACTCCAAAAATATACGAGTTATATTTTATTACATTAAACTTTGTCGCGTAGCAGACACTGTGCGAAACGAACGCTGGCGACGACCCGGATAAAAATTAAATTTCAAAATTAATTAAATAAGTAGGAATGACCCAAAATAATATATTACTAATGAAAATATAAATAATAGGTCATAACTTATTATTTTTAAAGGCTCCGGTTTGCAAAACTTAGAGAGTAAGCGCACAGGAGCCGATATAGCACACCAAAAGAGCACCAAATCCAGCCTTCACCAAAATTTGATATCTCTAACTAGTATTATAAGGAATTTAATATCGGATTCAACTAGTAAGCTATTAGAATTCATGAAAACCATTTTCCTAGTTAAAATTTATAATATGTAGAATATGCAGCACCAAGTGTCGGTAGGTGTGGTGGGTCACTACGTCGTGCGTCAACACCTAAACCTACGACCCTTGCATGCATGACACCTCACTAGACACGTGTCAGGTGTGTGTAACATGTGTTACCATGTGTCACAACAAGCATGACAAGTGTCATGTTGGCTGCCAAGTGTCGACGTGTGTGCATTCCTTCCATCTACATGCGACAAGTGTCGTGATGACTCACCACTTGACTTATTATATATTAAAAAGATTGGGTGGCAGTTTTGACATACCGGGAAACCTGACCAGTCATGGCACATACACCAGAAACCACCCAACTTCCTATCTTCTTAATTTTTTATCATCCAAAAGATATTATGCCAGAAACCATTCAAGTTTAAGTGTTGAAGTTAATCTAGAGCTACTTTAAGGAGTTCCAGAAGATAAATTGTAGTCACACACTAAGTTATGATTTCTTTTAAAGCATTGATAATTAGTTGTTCATACACTAAGATAAATCACACAAACAAAGACTCACACCAAATCAATTGTAAAAGTGAAAATTTTGAAGATGTGTGTGCATGTGTGTATGGTTGTGAGCATGTATGTGTGTATATACATGTTTGTATTTTGTTAACACGTTACTTAGAAATGCTAGTTTGTTAAGCTTAAATGATGATCCAGGTTGATGATTGTAATAAAAGTTAGTCCACATATAGTTTTATGTCTTTAAGTGTGCATAAAATATATATTTGGTCATGAATTACATATATATATATATATATGCACATGATTTTGTAATGTAGCTTTAAATATATAAAAGGAAATATTTAGCATATTATAAAAATGTAAAACAAAAATAAATGTTATTATAAGAATTCTGGATTTTTATGACATGTTTAAGTGTTACAATAATTCAAAAATGATTAGATATTTTATACTTAATGGTTGCGATCAATAATATTTATTGCGACTTACAAAAAAAAATGCACACTCTAAATGGTGAAAATGCATTTTTTTGGAAGTCATAGCATATAATATGAAAGTGTTTAATGGTTGTGATAAATAAATATATGCGACTTACAAAAAAAAAATGCACACTCTAAATGGTGAAATTGTTAGACTCGTTATCAATGACCTTGAAGACGAGGATCTTGTTACTACTTTATATGTAAAAGTTGAGTTGAGTGACTTTTTTGTGCTGAAGTTGAGTTGAGGGATTTTTATGTTGAAATTCAACAAGTGGAGGGACTTTTTTATGCAAAAGTTGAGTTGAGGGACTTTTGTGAGCAACAATAAAAAATATCAATGTTGTAAAACTCCTGAGTAGGCGGCCTAGTACTCTCCGATTACTCCCCGCCTAGATGGAGTACTCCCCACCTCGGCCGAGTACTCCTTAGGTATTTTCCGAGTAACCCCCGACTACTCCCGAGTACTCCGCCTAGGACCGTCAAACGACTTTTACAACCTTGAAAATATATTGGTTTTTGTGGTATTTGCCCATATTTTAACTTTAAAAGGTGTTTTCATACTTAAAACCATAAAGTATTATACAAAACATTAACCCGCTCGCCGTTAGACGTGAAACCAAAGAAACGATTTAAAAACATGAAGTTTATAAATTTTGAATAAAAGTGTATATTTTCAGTAATAAAACTATACTAAAACTTACGTTTGATAAAAATAAGTAATCTTTATATAGTATTTAATAGATAATAATAATATCCATGTGCATAACTAGTTTAGCTAAGTGCTTATATGAATAGAAATGAGTAAGTTAGACTTATAATAATAGAGGGCTATAACGAGTTAGGAATTGTGTGCTTGAGTGATAATTAACAATTTGGACTTAACCGAACCAAAGGTCGCTAGTAGATCGTTTAACCACAAAAATAACAAAATAATGAAAATTATCGTTTTTCTTAGAAAAGACTCAAACGTTTGTGTGAACACTTTAAGTTGGATGAACAACTTAGATTATAAATGTGAATGGATTATTAAAACGTGTGCCGTATTAATAGGACACACGTGATCATATATTAACAAGCTTTATACTAACTAATTCCTGGCAAAGGTGACTTTCTTATAATCCTCACTTTTTAAATGTTTTTAATGTTTATAAATGTTTTTGGGGGTAGAATATGTTTCATGAATTGTATTTTATTTTTACGAACATATTAAATGGGATGAGTTAAGCGTCTAACATGCTTAAAGGTTAAGGTAGAACATCAGAAGCCATCTGAACCTCTACAATAACCTAAACTTTCCTTAGTAGAAATGGGAGCCAATCATTATAGACTTTAATACCCAATCTACCATGAATATCCAGTAAGTGCAACACTATCTGGATAATCATAGATCAATTCTCTTTTTTCTCTAGCCTTTAGCAATACTACAAGATGGAGAAATTGACTAGTTTATGATTGAAAGAATGTTAGAGTAATCGTGCAGGGTAAATTAACAGTTACGGTTCTAGAACGTAATTGAGAATTTACAGGTGCATTTGAACTCTAATAGAACTTTTCTATGTCAAGGATTTGACAACCTCTCCAAGACTATATGAAATATTAGCCTACCATAGGCAAAGTTTTCCAAACAATTATCATTCAGTATTGGGAACCTTATATGAAAATAAAATTCTACGATCATCACATTGCTAGGCGAATTTGAGGGAAGTAGAGTTTTCATTATATTAGACCTTTCAAAATTGCCAATCGAGTGGGTCTGGTAGCATACAAGCTCAAATTATCTGTAGTAATTAATAATATATTTGACGTGTTCCACGTTGATCATCACATTAGACACGTGTCAGGTGTGTGTAACAAATGTTGCCATGTGTAGCAAGAAGCATGACAAGTGTCATGTTGGCTGCCAAGTGTCGAGGTGTGTGCATGCCTCCATTCTGCATGCGACAAGTGTCGCGATGACTCATCATTTGACTTACTATATTTAGAAAGGTAGGCTGGCAATTTTGATATACCGAGAAACCCCACCAGTCACAACACATACACCAGAAACCATCCAACTTCCTATCTCATTAATTTTTCATCATCCTAAAGATATTATGCTAGAAGCCATCCAAGCTTAAGTGTTGAAGTTAATCTAGAGATACTTTTGTAGTTACCTTTGAAGCTACTTAAAGGAGTTCTAAGAAATTAATTGTAGTCACTTACTAAGGAACCATCATCTTCACCCCTAACTCTAAGGTAAAAACCTACTATTATTTAAGTTATGATTTCTTTTAAAGCCTTGATAATAACTTGTTCATACACTAAGATAAATAACATAAACAAAGACCCACACCAAATCAAATGTAAAAGTGAAATTTTTGAAGATGTATGTGCATGTGTGTATGGCTGTGAGCATGTACGTGTATATATACATGTTTGTGTTTTGTTAACTAGTTACTTAGAAATGCTAGTTTGTTAAGTTTAAATGATGATCCATGTTGATGATTGTTATAAAAGTTAGTCAACATATGGTTTTATGTCTTAAAGTGTGCAAAAAATATATATTTGGTCTCCGTGAATTACATACACACACATGATTTTGTAATGTAGCTTTAAATATATAAAAAGAAATATTTAGCATATTATAAAAATGTAAAACAAAACTTAATGTTATTTCAATAATTCTGGATTTTTATGACATGTAACATTACAATAATTTAACAATGATTAGATATTTTATACTTAATAGTTGCGTTAAATAAATACATGCGATTTACAAAAAACATGCACACTTTAAAAGATAAAAATGCATTTTTTTGGAAGTCAAAACATAAAATATAAAAATATATAAGTTAAACACATTTGTAATATTCATATTTTATGTGTTATCTGTTCGACATGATTTGCTTGACTTAAATGGTAAACTATTTGATTAAATGGTAAAAAAATATGAGTTTTCAACGCAAAATCGAAAGAGTTTCAAAAACTATTTTAAAATTTCAAGCAAATCAAAATTTAAATATCTAACACATATCATAATGAAAGTCCAAGTTGGTAAAAGTTGATCTTAGAACGTTAAAATGACCATTTTTATGTAAATGTTAACGAAACCAAAAAAATATATATTTTTATAAACCAAACTTTAAAACATATATATTTTAACTATAAAAAAAGTTTTCATACTTAAAACCATAAAATATTATACAAAACATTAACCGGCTCGCTGTTAGACACGAAATCGTCGAAACGGTTTAAAGTTCATAAAACTTGGAATAAAAGCATATATATTCAGTAATATAACTATACAAAACTTACTTTTGATAAAAATAAATAATATTTAATTATTGTTAAATAGTTAATAATAATATCCATGTGCATAACTGGTTTAACTAGGTGTTTTATGTGCATAGAAATCAGTAAGTTATACTTATATATAATGATGGAGGGCTATAATTAGTTAGGAATTGTGTGCTTGGGTGATAATTAACAATTTGGATTTAACCGAACCAAAGGTCGGCACTAGGTCGTTTGACCACAAAAATAATAAAAATAATGAAAATAAACATTTTTTCTTAAAAAGAATAAAATGCTTGTGTGAACACTTTAAGTTGGATGAACAACTTAGATTATAAATGTGAATGGATTATTAAAACGTGTGCCGTATTAATAGGACACGCGTGATCAAATATTAACAAGCTTTATACTAACTAATTCCTGGCAAAGGTGAGTTACTCACTATCCCCACTTTTTAAAGGTTTTTTGTCACACCCCGATCCAGGGCCTAGGAGCGTGACACCCAATTGGTACCTATTTTATAAATTTATCAGAGTTGCGGGTTAATTTACGTGGAAGACTTTATAAAATATTAATTTACATTGAAAATTTACCCTGGAATTAAATACCCGAGTATTCGGTTACAAAATGTTGTTATTATATTATTAGAAGGATTGTTTTCAAAATTGTGCCATCTTGCGTAGCGATCATCTATCATCATGACTCCTAACCCTTGTCTATTGCTACATGCACTTAATTACATGCAGTGGTTGGAAAAATACGTCAACGATGAGCTGGTGAAACGTTGGCTCTATAAAATAATTTATAACAGTCGTTAAATACAAACATAGTTTTCTGTTTCACAATCTCAGCATGAATGCCTGTCATTCCCGGGATTTGTACCACTACCTTACACACACAATTCAAGAGTTCCCCGAATCACATAACCCCTGTTTGGAGATAGCCTTCCCCGAGCTTTGTGGCCCAGTTGGAGAACCGGTTATGACTGACTTGGTTTTATATGCCAATTGGTCAGTTATGTATGGATCCAGACACATGTGTAATCAGTTTGAGTTGATTTTATTATCTATCTTGTATTACAACGATTTTAGAGTGTGACATCCTAAAATTTATAATGTTAAATAAAGAAAGTTATGTTTAGTGATTTCGCGTTATAAATTATTTAATATCGAGTAAGGAGCGGATCATGGACTTGGATTAATTGAGATGGGTTAAATGAGAATGGGCCTTAGGTCCATGGGATTTAAGGGATATAAATATCCCCTAAAACCCCAAACCATCATTCATTCCATCTATTTTCTAACACTCCAAGACACACACCACACACCAAACACCGCTGGCCAGCCGAGGAGATGAACGGACAGATCCGGGAGAGAGAGAGAGAGAGCGTTGGTTGTGATTAAACAAGTAAACGAGATCCCAACAAGCTCAAAAAGGTATGATTCTTGATCTTTGAAGTTTAAAGATCCAAGTTTTATAGCGTAGATACGACCGAAAATGGTTGGGAAACGTAGTGGGTGATGTCGAGCCAGAACAAGGGTGTTAAAATCGCCCAAAATGTTGGACAGAAATCAAAGCCGTGGCTGATCTAGGCAACTTCGCCTGCAACTGGGCAACTTCGCCTTCAAAGCGATAACTTCGCCTTCAAAGCGATAACTTCGCCTGAGGCCAAGTTCGCCTAACTGGTAACTTCGCCTGAGGCCAAGTTCGCCTAACTGGTAACTTCGCCTAAAGCCAAGTTCGCCTGATGACAACTTCGCCTAAAGCTAAGTTCGCTTGATGACAACTTCGCCTAAAGCTAAGTTCGCCTGATGACAACTTCGCCTAAAGCTAAGTTCGCCTGATGACAACTTCGCCTAAAGCTAAGTTCGCCTAAGGTTTAACTTTGCCTAAAGCTAAGTTCGCCTAAGGTTTAACTTCGCCTAAAGTCAAGTTCGATTAGAAAATAAATTTAAAATCTAATGAAAAATGTGTTAAGACAGTTAATGGAAATAAAATTTTTCCAAGCTGACCCCAGCCAGGGGCTCTGCCCCTTGGACCCTGCTAGGGGCTGCCGCCCCTAGACCCCGCTGCCAGGGGCGCTGCCCCCGGACCCCCGTTCGTTATGGGTAGTAGTTAAGACTGGAAAGATGATATGAGTAGTGATAGTTGTTTGATACGTGTACTTGTTATACAGTCAGCCGTGCACAACTGAAGAAAGGGATTACGATTAACGGTGAACGTAACCGTGTTCAGGTGAGTTTCTAGCCCCATTTATGTGTTATGTTTTCGGGGCTGTGTGCATACTTGATATGTTTGTTAATACGCTTATCCTAAGAGGTAAGTGTATGCCTTATGTGAATGATATGATATGTATGAATGATTGCTTGATGGTACGTGAACGATCTTCGGATATTGCACGTACTGTCAGGTTGTAACGCTATGTGTAGGTAAGTATGATATGTATGCTTATGTGTATGAACGTGATAAAGTTAATAAAAGAAGGAAATGACGGTTGCATGGTTGTATGGTTACGAAAAGGGTACCGAGCCCTAATAATACTCGAGGTATGATGTATGGTTGTATGGTAACGAAGAGGGAATCGAACCCTACTAATATTCGAGAACTAGGGAACCGAACCCTACTAATATTCGAGGAAAGAGGGAAACCGAGCCCTAATAATACTCGTGGAAAGAAGGAAACCGAGCCCTAATAATACTCGTGGAAAGAGGGTACCGAGCCCTAATAATACTCGAGGAAGGAGGGTACCGAGCCCTAATAATACTCGAGGAAGGAGGGTACCGAGCCCTAATAATACTCGAGGAATGTAGGGCGTAATGCTCTTTATAACGTAAGATATGAAGGTAAGTTAATACAAAAGAAAGAATGAAAGTATAAAAGTATGAAAGTATGAATGAAAGAATATAAGTTTATGTGTATTGTACAGTGTATGATTAACTAGAACTCACTCAGCGTAGCTGACTTTTAGTATGCACGCAGGTGAGTAGGATGAGGCGGCTTGCTTGAGGAGACACGTGGCATTGAACAAGAGTCTGGCATCTGAAGATTTATGATGTTTTAATTTTAATGCTTTAATGTTGAAAGACAAAGGATGTTTTGAGACAAGTTATGAATTATGTAATGTTTTATGAAAGTTTTATATTCCGCGTAAATGTTTTAATTAACTCTGATATTTAGAACTGTGTTTATGAGTAAATCCAACACGAAAGTAGGGCTACCGGTAACGGGGCCTTACATAGAGTTACGAAATCTTATGCAAACATTTATCAGACTCTTTGCAATAAACAACCTGTTTACTACAAGAGTAAAAACTGTTCAGTCTGTAAAAGGTTTAATGTATTCACCTGTGATTGTCAGTTCGGTGTCATTTGGAAACCTTTCCTGTCAGTATGCTGTTAACCTATATTTGAAATAGCTTTGCATAAATACCTCCACGTTGTTTCTTGATTAATCAGCAGACTCTAGGTCTGATTTAACCTTGATAGAATTATAGTTGTTTATGAAAATATACTTGTATTTACATATGATGTTTAGTATAGCATGCTTTGGCCTAATAGGTTCAATCACATTGGCAAGTTTCTCCAGGTAAGCAAACAGGTCCCGCGGTTGATTGGGATTTGTACGAATTACTTCCCTTAGGCAAGAAACATCTACTAATGATATCCCCCTTTCAGTTACTACATGCCTGTCAAATATATAGTTTTGATAACATTACTTATGAAAGTAACGTCATTGGTTGAATAAAAACATCATTTGGAAATCATTTATAGTTAACGACTATACTATTAACTAGGTCTTAAATAACTATGTAATAAAGTATCTTTTAAGCATAATTCCTACCTTAGGCGATCACTCGAGAATGAGAACAAGAAAAGATCGGCAACTCGTCAGTAGGACTTTACTAGATGAGGCAATTGGTTATTAACAGAGCTTCGGAACCTCGTTTTTGCGTAAACCTCGTGAAAACAAGCCGTCGGAACGCCGGGAAACTTATGGCATGAACTTCTAGGTTAAGTGTATGTTAAGAGAAGTGTTTTGGGATAAGTTGGTTCAAACCCGTAGCTGCACTATTTATAGTCGATTTTGGTCTCCTTCGCGTCGCGCGAAGGACAAAACCCTTAACCATTTGCGTCGCGTGAAGCAGTCTTCTGCCATGTCAGAATATGTAACTGGTATAATTGTGCCACTTGCTGACACGTGGTTGGACACGTGTATTAGATTACTTAGCGTGGTTTCGCGTAGAGAGAAGAACTTCTTCGCGTCGCGCGAATCTCCCTTACATTGGTTTCTGTTCCAGCTACTTCGTGTGGCGCGAAGTAGTTTCATCCTCAACTTCGCGTAGCACGAAGAATTAAAGAAATCAAAATTTTCATTTTTGACGCTCTATCTTTCAGGATTGTCATTTTTAGCTCAAACTTAGATGGGCTATTTTCATGGTGTTACATTTTTAATGTTTATAAATGTTTTTGGGGGAAGAACACGTTTCATAAATTGCATTTTATTTTTAAAAACATATTAAATGCAATGAGTTAAATTAGAGAGGCATGAGTAGAGTCCTGGCATGAGTAGAAATGCCCTGCTATGAGTAGAAATATTGATAGATCTATCTGGGTGACGCCCTGCCTCCGACCAATTACTCTGGTTAAATGTTGGGGGGGAAATATGTTGAGTATGGTATTTTTCGGGCTACTGATTTAATAGTCATACATGTGTCATATTCTTAGCTAACTTATAACTAATACGGTTTGTTAAAAGAAATAAAATGTTAATATTAAAAACTTTGGAAAAGTTTTGTTTAAAGGTTACCTTCGTAAGAAATCGAAGAGGGTTTTGTCATACTTTGGGTTTACAATATCAAAGAAAACTCTTTGACTTGAAATATATATTTTAAAACATCACGGTTTATAAATTAAGAACTCATCAACTTTTGTGTTCACAAAATTTTAAACGTGTTTTTCAAGTAACTGAGTTGGAAGCTTCGTGAAAAAATGCGGGAAAAACGGGTGTTGTGTTCGAACTCAAAAAGTTGGACAAAAATGTATTTTCATAAATGCTATTAAACTCATATACAATGAGTTTATATTATAAATAATACCCAACTTGAGTAAATGTGCTTGTTTTAATATATTTGGCTAAACAACGTCTATCGCCATCTAAATTAGCGTAATTAAGTCTTCTACTGTTAAATTAATGATTTTGGGGTGTGATAGAAGTTGGTATCAGAGCCAATTGTTATAACGAACATGAAATTTTTGAAGAAAATTTTCTAGACTATAACCGGCGTATTCAAAATAAACATTTTAACCAATTCACGAAGCCGAAGAATTTTATAAACATACTTCATATGAAATGCAAAAGAAAAGTTGTATTTAATTTGTTTATATATTTATGTGAAATTTAATTGTCATAAAATTTTCATGTTGTATATATTTTATTTTATCGCAATTACTTAGTTCGGATTATATCACAAACGTCAGATACACACACCTTTATCAAGATTCGCATCACGAACAGTAAGTCGGAGGACCGCCTCCACCGACCTTTGTTACGCTGGCAACCGTGCACACACTTCTACAGCCTATTTATTCACTAGTCTTAGGCCACCTGCCTTCTTCCTTCGCTAGAACCTTCTACAATTGCTGCTGTCAAGCAATAAGTTGATAAAGGATTACGATTCGATCCTATCTCTTCCGATTCCAGAGATTGTGTAACTTCGCGATGGAGTACTCAAGTTTCAGTAATTATCTATTCTTGCTCTAGTTAGACATCGTAGACTTTAGATATTTCAGAAAGGAAAATTTTGAAAGCCTATGATTGTTACTGAATCGCATTCATACCTATTTTAGTAGTTGTTTTACTAAATTCTAAACAAATACTATAATTTTCCAATTTAAAATTGCATAATAATCTTTTGGGGTGATTTGTTAATTATTATGCGGTTGTCTTTATTTTCTATATTTATTCATAAATATTTAATAATTAATAATGAATATTTTTTTTATTTCCCTTATCTGTAAATAATAGAAATGACAATATACCACCCAAAACAAGACAAACTCCTGCCATTAGAAAATCTAGATTACCAACCTCCTTTAAAGAGTTTTCACGGCTTATCACAAAACACGTTAATACTACTTTGGAGAAACAGAATGCTAACCAAGGTACTGAACAATGCCAAAGATGTGGTACAAGTAAGGTACTAGCAATGGAGATCCTCTATGAAGAAAAAATTGAAGGTGTTTGTAACATTCTATGTATAAAATTATAAATAAAAGCATTTTATTTATTTAATGATGTGCTATTATTTAATTATGTTAAATAATAATAAGTTGGGTGGTAGTCTTAGAAGATTAAAGATGAACCTAAGGATGGTAATGGGCTGGAAGTCCATGTGCTTGGGGTATTTAAACTCCATAAACCCTCCCTAAATCCCTAAAGCTCATTCCACCATCCTTGCCTCCACACTCAAAAACACACACAAACACTCCCTATTTGACTATTTAAGATCCAAGATATTTCATTATCACCTTGTGCACGATACAACAATCAAGAAGCCATTGTATCTTATTTGGTACAAGAAATCCATCAAAGGAGCAAGATCTAAACTTGGTTCTTACATTCAGTTCAAGATCTAAGTTGGAAATGGTAAGATCTCACTTAAAGGTTGTGTTTTACGTTAGATATAGGGTAGTTTAGACCTAGAATAGTAGATCGGGCCAAAAGGGTTCATAAAGTATGAACCTTGGCATCGGATCAACTAAAGGGTCTTGATATCGCATTAGTCGGCTTAGAAAATGGTTAAAAATGTGGTTCAAACGAACCCGGGTTGGTCTAAAATTCGTAGAACCATAGACCGAGTTACAAGCATGGATAAAGTTCCAAACTTGGCCCTAGATATAAGCTAGAAATAGAAACCTGGAAAATAAGATTCGTTTGAAAATGAGATTAAATTCGTTTGAAAATGAGAATAGACTCGTTTGAAAATGAGACTAGACTCGTTTAAAAATGAGAGTGGACTCGTTTGAAAATGAGATTAGACTCGTTTGAAAATGATATTAGACTCGTTTGAAAATGAGAAATGAGATTAGACTCATTTGAAAATGAGATTGGACTCGTTTGAAAATGAGATTACACTCGTTTGAAAATGAGATTAGATACATTTGAAAATGAGATGAGACTCGTTTGAAAATTAGATTCGTTTGCTTAAAATGCGATGTGATTCAAAAGGATAGTCATCTGTATGACTAAGTCAGATCAGTTACTAACTTAGATAAAATTAATCAATTAGAAAGGCCGTTAATTAACACCTATGATTGTTACACAGTAAGTCTGCCTAGCTGAGGAAAGGTGTTACAATTAATTTAGAAAGGAACATAATCCAGGTGAATTCTAGCCCTCTTTTTACCTTTAAACATTTTGGGGCTGTAGGCATACTCAAGAAAGAAGATAAAAGATTAATGTAGCATGTTTTATATGAGAAGTAAAGGATAAACTAAAAATAAATATAGTTAACTATTCTACGAGAAGTTGTATGTAGAATGTGAGTAAGTCATGACATGGGTACCTTATACCTGTGTACATCGTGAATGCTCGTGGGTAGTATGCAAGTGCTTATATGATAGACAGATGTTCCATTTATGGAAATGATAGTGTGCTACGGAAAGGAAATCACGGGCACGAACACAATAAAAGACTAAAAGCCTATACTATGTTTAGAGAACGTGTTATTATGGTAATGTGGTCTCGTTATAGATACAATGTATTAAACTGATATAATACTATTATATGTGTAATGTGGTCCAATTATGGATACTATGGTAAGATGGTCCAATTATGGGTACAAAGGATAATGTGTTCCAGTTATAGATACGAAGGTAAGGTGGTCTAGTTATGGAAACAATGAATAGGTGATCCAATTAGGGATACTAAGTGTGGTAGCTAATAAACACTTGCGTATATGTGGTATGGTTGCATGATATAGTAGTTAATGATGAATAGATATACGTTGCGGGATCGTTTGTTCCTTCTATAGATAGTATATAGTGTTCCTTATAGGGATAGTACATGATGTTCCTTCTATGGATATGAATGTAGATGTTTGTTTTTTGGATATCAGTAGATGCTTCTTTTATGGACAATAATAGATGGCTTGGCTATGAGCAAGAATAGGAGGCTCGGTTATGAGCAAGAATAGGAGGCTCGGTTATGAGCAAGCATAGACAGCTTGGTTAAGAGCAAGCATGTATGGATTATTTATGAGAAAATTGATAGAGCGACATAGAAACAAGTAAATAATCAATGAGAAAGGTAATGTTATGTATTAATGTTCAAAAGATGTGATTTATTTATAAATTGTATTTTATGAAAAGAAAAAAAGTTAGAACTCACTCAGTGTGTAGCTGACTTTTAGTATGCATGTAGATACTATAGAGGATGTGGAAAGGTTGAGGTGCGTACGAGACTATCCATATTGAAGATTAGATTAGAGAGGAAGTTATTATGTCATTGGTTAGGGCTAATAAACCCGCGACATTTGATTCAGCTATGGAATTAGCTATGATTATGTATGATGCTATTGGCAAAGAGGATGAGGATGAGATTGAGAAGAAAGGAAAGAAGCCAATCTCTAAAACGATAGATACTGAAAGTGATGAGCCACCCAAGAAAGACAGATGGGCTTACTGCTTGTAGCAACTATTGAAAGAAACACTTGGGAGAGCATAGGTTGGGGTCAAACGCATGCTACAGATGCAGAAAAATAGGACATTTCTCTTGGGAGTGCAAGAACAGCCACAAATGTTTCAATTGTGGGGCTAGTGGTCATGAGGCGAAAGAATGCAAGAATCCGAGGGCAGAAGATAGAGGTAAGAGGAATGCCTAGAGTTCACTAATTTACTCAACAAGAAACGGGAAGGGGCATTTGAGAATAATGAGTTGTTTTGTTTAAGTTTTATGTTATGTATAGCTTTAAAGATTTTGTGCGTACTGTTTAAATTTAAAATTTAGACTCATATTTAAATGTGATGTTTATGGAATGAATTATGTTATGAATAAATGTTGTTTGTATAGCAGTCATGTGATGCATGACCTTATAAGTTAAAGTAAACGGTAGTGTTAGAATAGTATGATGCAATGCCTCTTAGAAAGACGAGACGAGACTTGTTTAGTTGGGACAAGAAGCAGTACATCGAGGGCTTCATGGATGAGCTACCTTGAACAACAAAAACTCATGAACACAACTCGGGGACATCAAGGTCGGGAGTAAGAAGGATAACCCGGAAAGCTAAGATGGTTCAAGAAAGGATGAGACTGTGTAGTGCAAAAAGACAAGTGGATGCAGGGAGTATTCCTTTTACAAGGATTAAGCAGGTTTCGAGGATGAAACCTCTTATAAGGTGGGTAGACTTGTAGCGTCCTACTTTTAAAATAATAAATAAAAGAATTTTATTTATTTAATGATGCGTTATTGATGTAACACAAAGTGTACATCTTATTGCATCAATTTATCCTCATATTTATGCCGAACTTCATGCAAATTCATTGTTTTAGGTACTTATTTGAGTTATTTGTGAATTTGCAGGTCCGGGCGCCAGCCCGACAAAGAAACATGAAAAGAGGGCGTTTCGGAAGAAAAATGAAACAATCTGCCCGACTTGCACGGCCATGCCAGCCCGTGCCAAATAGGAAATGTGCCAGTACAAGCCAGTGCATGATCTCATGCTAAGAAAAGTCAGCCCATGCCAGCCCATGCAAGTCCGTACCGGAACAGAGAAATCTGACTTTTTTGTCAGATTAAAGACAATGATTGACTTTCCAAAAATAGGTACGGCCGTGCGTGCCCGCGCGAGACGTCCAGAATGCATAAATACACCTCCTTTATCCTCATTTCAAGTGTGGAGCCTTAGGGGAATTCTCTGAATTTGCTGGAAAATTATTGTGTGTTTGCTAGAGAGAATTCAAGGCTTCCATCTTTGTGTGATCATCCTTTCAAATGTGCAATCATCATTCATTCTAGTTTGCAATCTTTTGTTCTTGACAATGATTTGTAAGACTACTTTGATTTTGTTTGTTGTATCAAGCCTTATGGGCTAAATACTCTTGTTACTTAGATTATGTTGAAGCTTTTGCTTATATGATATTTATCTATGCATGATTTTGGCAAGTTGGTGTTCTTCAAGTTTATGACATGTTCTTGAATAGAGTTTAATGGTTGAATGCTTGTTTTAATTCCTAATCTTATTAGTTTGATAGATGCTTAGCCGTAATATGTTGGAAAACTATGTGTTAAGTATTTGTTTATGAACTTAGTTTGTGTTACTTAGATCCTAACTTTGTTTATATCACTAAGTTAGGAATGACTAGTGGAAATTAACATGGTTATGAATTTTAACAAGTATGAAACCTATCACTTGATATTGGAAAATTTTATGGTGATAACATGATGGAGTTGGTTGATGTTTGCTAGATATTAAGGCCATAATCCTTAGTTTATATTTTGCTAATTTGAAAGACTCATGTGTTTAACTACTGTTCTTGAACTTGTCTATTTTATATGATTTTTAGGTGGTTAGTTTGTTGTTTTCATGCTAGCTTTCCTTTAATTGTGAGATTAGGTAGTTTTGACAAACTTACTAATCTATGGTTAATAACTTGTTGAAAACCCATCATAATGTTTTGTTGTTAGTATTAGGTTGCCTTGATTGGAATTTGATATTGTTGCTTAATACTTGATGTTTGCCATTATCATTGTCATTTTGTCACTAAGTTTAAGTGGATGCATAGTCTAAGTAGCCTTGTTTGGATTGATTGTTAGTTGTATTTTATTTGCGTTGTTATTGTTGTATGCTAGTTTAGTTACTTGAACAAATTGCTTAGATTGTTTGTTTTGGTTAAATTAATTACAAAGATTTAGTATCAAAAGTTAGCCGTGTCCATGGATTGACACTCGGTTCTTACCGATACTTTGCTACAAACGATAGGTACTCTTACCTTTCGTGTGTGGTTTGGTTGTTGGTGAAAACCATTTTTAAAACCCGATTTATGTGAAGCTTTTATTCAAATTTTATATATATATTCGCACACGTCAAGTTTTTGGCTCCGTTGCCGGGGACACGGTGTTTTACTTTTGAAAACGATACAAGTAATTGATTTACCTTGTTGATATATTTTGCTCTATGTTATTTTATTCTATTTCATTTTTATTCATCTTGTTTTATTTTTATTTTTTGTTATTTTTAGGAAGTTTTCCGTGTCTTGTTTCGTTCCATTCCACGTTTCCTCTGGGTGATGCATGTCCACCACACCCGGCCCTGAGCTTATTTCTCCTTTTTCTGAACCCGAGCGACATCTTCGAGAAGGTTTGAGGAGGAGAGCACGAGAAATTGCCGAGGTCATTGAAAACGAAATTGTGGAGGACGACGCGAATCCCGAGGTTAAGAAATGGCGGACCATAACAAACAAGGTCACATGGACGACTTCGCCAAGCCGTCACTGAATGGCTATGGCAGCGGTGTTAGGGAGCCCGAGATTACCGTGAGTTTCGAGATCAAGTCGAGTATTATTCATATGGTCGAAAATTCTGTTTCTTTCAATGGCCTCTCGAACGAGGACCCTCATTCTCATGTTGCGCATTTCCTTCGATTATATGCGACATTCAAAATTCAGGGGTGTACGGACGATGCCGTGAGACTCCGAATTTTTCCATTCTCACTTCGCGGGGCTGCCTTGGAGTGGTTAGAGGCACTCCCTTCTGGTTCCATCACCACTTGGGATCAATTGGTTGATCTGTTTCTTCTTCAGTACTTTCCACCTGACAAAACAGCTAGATATCGGTCAAAAATCACTAGTTTCCGTGTGGAAGATGTTGAGTCACTGCATGCTGCATGGGAGAGGTTTAAGGGCTTGTTGAGAAAATGCCCTCATCACGGTTTGAGTCGCGGTCTTCAGTGTCGTACGTTTTTTGATGCTTTATCCGGAGCACAGAAGCAAGCCGTTGATCAGGTTGTGGGAGGATAGTTCGGTAGGTGTACTCCCAATGAGGCGTTGGATGTCTTGGAGCAAGCTTCTAAGAAGAGTTTTGCATATAATCCGCCTCGTAGTATTCCTACCACTAAGGGCATTCTTCATGTCGATTCCAATACCCTTGTTTCCGCTCAGTTGGAAGCCTTGACCAAAAGATTTGAACAGATGCAATCCGATCTGGCTAAGTCTAGCTCTCTTTGTGGGGTGTGTGACGGGAAACACCAGACCAGTCAGTGCCAGCAGGCCATGGTGGTGGAGGATGTTGACTGTGTGGGCCGCCAAAACAATGCCTACAGTAACTCCTATAACCCGGGATGGAGAAATCACCCCAATTTCAGCTGGAAAGATGGTGGTGGCTCTCAAAATCAGAGTCAAAATCAAAAGCCACCGGGGTTTGACCGAAATCTAAATTACCAAAGTCAACCCCAGAACTAGTCTTACCAGCAAAAGCCTCGGTTTCAGGGTTCCAGCAGTGGTGGTCAGTCCAGTGGAGGGTCTAGTGTTGAAAATCTTTTGACCCAGCTTTTGGCTATAACCGAGACCCTAAACAAACTGGCTGAACAGAGGAACCTGAAGATTGATGAGACTCTCCAGAGACACGATCTCGAGTTGAGGAATCATAAAGCGTCCATTCAGACCATCGATAATCAGGTTGGACAGATTTCTTAGCTCCTCTTTGCGAGACCACAGGGTAGCCTTCCGATTAATACTGAGATTAATCCGAATGCCGAGGCTAAGGCGATTACCCTGAGGAGTGGTAGATCCACCATTCCTATTGATGCATCGGTTTCCACACCAAAACCGATTGCCGATGAGATCGAGACTGAGACTCCTAGTGAGGTACACCCGAGGGTAACCCCAGAAAGTACCGCACAAACCAGTGAGCCAGTTAGGACTTATGTTCCTCCCATTCCATACCCAGGCCGTTTGAAGAAGCAGAAGATGGAAGAGCAGTACGGGAAATTCTTAGAGCTTTTTAAGCAGCTTCACATTAATCTTCCGTTTATCGATGCATTGAAAGAAATGCCTAAGTATGCTAAGTTTCTTAAGGAGGTTCTCTCGAACAAGAAGAAATTAGAAGAACCTTCTTGCGTGACTTTGAATGAGGAGTGTTCTGCAGTCCTTCAGAATAAATTGCCCAAAAAGATGGCCGATCCGGGCAGTTTTACCATTCCATGTTTGATCGGTAGTTTGTCGGTTAGTAACGCTTTAGTCGACCTAGGTGCTAGCATAAACTTAATGCCTTATTCTGTTTTTGCAAAGCTAGACCTAGATGAGCCTAAGCCTACTCGCATGACCATTCAGCTTGCCGACCGCTCGGTGAAATGCCCGAGAGGTATAGTTGAGAGTATGCTTGTGAAAATTGACAAATTTGTGTTTCTGTCGATTTTTTGATCTTGGACATGGATGAGGATAGAAATGTACCAATCATCTTAGGTCATCCTTTCCTAGCCACTGCTAGAGCTCTCATTGATGTCTGCACCGGCAGACTCACTCTTAGAGTTGGAGACGAGGAGGTGAACTTCGATATTGGGAGATCCATGCGCCATCCATATGATCATGATGATGTGTTCTACATTGATACCGTAGACTCTTGCGTTTGTGAGCACACACAGGACATGTGTGAGGAGTACTCTTTGGATACTCGGTGGTGTTTTAGAGAGGTTTCTGACTTGGTCAGTGGGCCTCTGATTGAGGAGTTGGTCTGTGGTGTGGACCACGAGCCTCCTGAGTGTCGAGAGAGGATAGAGGATGTTGATCGCGTTGCCGAGCCTAAGGAAAAACCTTCTATTGTGAACCCACCATCTATCGAGCTTAAGGAACTCCCGTCCCATTTGGAGTATGCCTTTTTGGAGGATGGGTCCTGCTTGCCCGTTATAATTTCTGCTAGTTTGTCGAGCGAGGAGAAGGTGAAGTTGCTCACGGTTCTGAAGAGGCACAAGCACGCGATCGCCTGGAAGATCATGGATATAAAATGGATCAGTCCATCTTTTTGTACCCATAAGATCTTGATGGAGGAGGATTTTAAACCCGTGGTGCAGCACCAACGGCGTCTCAACCCTAATATGCAAGACGTTGTGAAGAAAGAGGTCATCAAGCTTCTCGATGCTGGATTGATTTATCCGATCTCTGATTCCCCATGGGTGAGCCCGGTGCAGGTCGTCCCGAAAAAAGGTGGTATGACGGTTGTTGTGAATGAGAAGAATGAGTTTATTCCTACACGTACCTTCACGGGATGGAGAGTTTGCATTGACTACCGCAAACTCAACGATGCCACGAGGAAAGACCATTTTCCACTCCCCTTCATTGACCAGATGTTGGAGCGACTGTCGGGAAAGATGTTCTATTGCATTCTTGATGGTTTCTCGGGATACTTTCAGATCCCCATCTCTCCTGAGGATCAGGAGAAGACGACATTCACATGTCCCTATGGCACATCCGCCTACCGGCGGATGCCCTTTGGACTAAGTAATGCCCAGCCACGTTTCAGAGATGTATGGTGGAGATTTTTCATGATATGATCGAGGACTCCATGGAGGTTTTCATGGATGATTTTTCAGTTTTCAGGAGGTCTTTTGATCATTGTTTGAGAAATTTGGAGAGAATGTTGGCTCGTTGTGAGGAGGCCAACCTTGTTCTGAATTGGGAGAAATGCCACTTCATGGTGAAGGAGGGCATTGTGTTAGGGCATAAGATTTCACAGGCGGGGCTTGAGGTTGATTGAGCCAAAATTGAAACCATTTCTAAGCTTCCGCCACCAAACTCGGTGAAGTCTATTAGGAGTTTTCTTGGTCACGCGGGATTTTATCGGCGATTCATAAAGGACTTTTCCCAAATCGCCTGCCCGATGACAAAACTCCTCGAGAAAGATGCCCCGTTTGTTTTCTCCTCCAAATACCTTCAGGCGTGCGAGCTGTTGAAGGAGAAATTGGTGAATGCCCCCATCATGGTTGCCCCCGACTGGTCCTTGCCTTTTGAGTTGATGTGTGATGCGAGTGACTTTGCAGTCACGTCGGTTTTAGGTCAAAGGCGGGATAGGTACTTTCACCCGATTTATTATGCAATCAGGACACTGAATGATGCGCAGGAGCATTTCACGACCACTGAAAAGGAGCTCCTTGTTGTTGTCTTCGCATTTGATAAATTTCGGTCTTATCTTGTCTTTTCTAAAACCATTGTGTTCACGGATCATGCAGCCCTTCGCTATCTTTTCAGTAAACAAGATGCGAAGCCGAGACTTATTCGTTGGATTTTGTTGATGCAGGAGTTTAACGTTGAGATTCGTGACAAAAAGGGTTCTGAGAATGTCGCGGACGACCACCTCTCCCGTCTTGAGTGCTCAGCTTCATTGGAACAAATGGGGGTCCACATAAATGACAATTTCCACCACGAGTTCCTCATGCATATCGAGACGCGTGATGAAGATCATCCTTGGTTCGCTGACATTGCGAATTTTCTTGCTAGTGGGATCGTGCTTAAGGGTCTTACTCACCAAAAACAGAAGAAATTATTTTCTGATGTTAAGCATTATTTTTGGGATGATCCTTACTTGTTTCGTGTTGGTGCCGATCAGCTGTGTGTGTATAGTGACGAGGCTCGAAAGATCCTAAAACACTGCCACGAAGGCCCGACCGGAGGACACCATGGAGCCACATCCACAGTGAAGAAGGTCTTTGATGCCGGTTTCTTCTGGCCAACCATCTTCCGTGATGCTCATTGCATTTTGGTGTCTTGTGATGCTTGCCAAAGAGCAATCAACATCTCATCACGAGACGAGATGCCCCAACGACCAATTCAGGTCTGCGAGGTTTTCGATGTGTGGGGCATCGACTTCATGGGACCTTTCCCGACTTCTATCAGCTACCGTTACATCCTAGTAGCCATTGATTATGTTTTGAAATAGGCCGAGGCGCAAGCCTTGCCCACAAATGATGCTAGGACGGTGGTGAAATTCTTGAAGAAGTTGTTCTCCCGCTTTGGTGCCCCCAAAGCATTGATTAGTGACCGAGGGACACGTTTTTGTAATGCCCAGTTGGAAAAGGCATTGTCCCGATATGGTGTCCATCATCGCTTCTCTACACCATATCACCCGCAGACGAGTGGGCAGGTTGAGATCACGAATCAGGGCATCAAGAGGATTTTGGAGAAAACGGTTAGTCAGAACTGTAAGGATTGGTCCGAGAAATTGGACGACGCACTGTGGGCTTTCCGTACCGCCTACAAAACACCGATTGGGACTACACCGTTTAAATTGGTGTACGGGAAAGTGTGTCATCTCCCTGTTGAACTCGAGCATAAGGCATATTGGGCATTGCATGTGCGGGTAAAAACAGGTTTGGTCAATTGCATGAGCTTGAGGAGTTGAGAGGCCAAGCTTATGAGAACTCACGAATTTACAAGGAGAGGATCAAAAAGCTTCATGACGCCTGGTTGAAGGACCACAAACAATTCCAAGTGGGCGATCATGTTTTGCTTTACAATTCTCGCCTTCGTTTATTCCCCGGGAGGTTGAAATCCCGATGGTCCGGCCCCTTTAGTGTGACACAGGTGTTTGACTACGGTACCGTTGAGATCAACCATGAGGATGGACACATCTTCAAGGTAAATGGTCACCGTTTGAAACACTATTTGGGTGAGCCGGTCAAGACAGTTTTGGAGGTTGTTGACCTCCACCCCATGACTTAAGTTTGGGGAGTGTGAGTCTAGCTATCGACTCCGTCAAAATTTAGCATGTTTAGGACTTTGTAGATTTTTGCGTATTAGTTTTGTTCTTATTTGTTTTCGAAGAGTTATTCTTACCTTTGTCTCTTTCCGGTTTCGTTCTTCGAGCGAGAGATGTTGGGTTAGGGCTCATAATGGTCAGAATCAGGAACCATTTTGGTTTGGAAATGAGTGGAATACTGCCAAATTGGCAGAATGAGAATTGGTAGGTCAATGCGACCTTGCACGGTCAACCGCACGGGCCGGCACGGCCATGCGTATGACCTCGGGAAGCTTGCATCAGTTTTAAATAGGGTTTTATAACCTACCTACCACCATTCTCACCCATTTCACTCTTTCCCCAGCCGATCCCGACCCTCTAGCCCCCTATTCACTTGTTTTTTACCGGATTTTCACACCAAAGGTATGTTTAATCTTCCTTTCCATCTTCCTTTTCCTTGTTTTTGTAGATTTTAGGGTTTGTTCTTGAGGAATTTGGGGCTTTTTCAATCCTATCACTTCTAGGTCGGATTTGCCCCAATTTCTTATTGTAATGGTTAGTTTTAGGGTTGTATTTGACTACTTTGGGCTTAATTGCGTTGATTTTGGTTGATTGGGTTGGTTTACCGGCCAAACAGCCGCCGCCGGCACTGTTCTGTCAGACCTGCAAGACCACCGGTATGGGCCCGCACGGCCGTTCGTGGTCGGTTTTCTGGCCAGTGCATTCCTTATCGACCAGATTGTTTTCTGACGCCCCCTGCACGGTCCTGTCGGTCCACACTACCTTGCACTGCTTCCGGCTTAACCATGCCAAATAGTCAATCGACCCGTTTCTCTTTTTTCCAGATGTCGACTGGTCGCGGTCACCCATTTCTTCAGTTAGCAGGCAGCAGTGGCAAGAGCCGCGACACTCATCGTCGGCTTAGCGAGTTGTGGCCCAGAAGAGACAAGTTCTCTTTGGGCCGTATTCCTTGCTACGAAACCCTCGTGCACATCAATCAGCGCGAGCATTGCTCGCGCTGATTGATGTGCACGAGGGTTTCGTAGCAAGGAATACGGCCCAAAGAGAACTTGTCTTCGCCATTCACCGGCCGGTCTACCTCGAGACCACCCTCGAGTTTCTTGCTTCCTTCTTCATGTATCTGTTGATCCGCGATCCACACGACAGTAGCTGTGGGGTCCAATTCAGATTGGGGGTAAATGGTACAACTGGTCCCTTGCCACCCTCGCCAGCACATTGGGGTTATATAAGGATGAGGAGATAGAGACTGAGTTGTTCGATGGGTTGTGGGATTTTCCGAGCAGCGAGGCTAGACACGCGTTCTGGAGATAAGTCACTGGTTGGCAGCATGACGGCCGTTCAAAGAAGGCCACTCTCCTACTTGACCCATTTCACTGCCTCCTACACCACTTCATTTTGTACTGCATATGAGGGCGTGGTGATAGCGTTGGTAACGTCGTGACCCGGGACCTGTTTCACATTTATTGTATCATCGATGGTCACAATTGTAATGTGGGTTATAGTGTGGCGGAGTGTTTCAGTCGGGCAGGTGGTTCGACTTCGGGGAGCTCCATATGCTCATCGCTGAGCTGGCCCACCAGATTGGAGTGATGGATTTACCGGCTGCTCGCCGAATGACTCTGGTGGGTGAGGGAATTGCAGTGGGTCTTGATCAGCTGCGTTCGATGAGGATTGTCAGGCAGGTTGGGAACCAGACTCATTTGGTTGATAGGCAGGGTTGCGTTTGGGATCCACTGCCCCCACCTAAGGATGAGCAGATGCCGGACCAACGATCACCGCAGCAGCCCGAGGAGCCGGTGCCGCTCGATTATGAGCGTTTATGGGAGAGGTTTGATCAGTTTAGTCTCAACCAGGAGCAGTTCTAGGCTACACAGCAGCAGATCCGTGCCGAGCAGATTGATCGGCGGGGCCTAATTGACTATAACGCTGAGTACACACATCGGGACTTTGAGTGGATGTACACATACGGTTAGGCCCATGCTACACACAGCGGTTTTACTGTCTCGGCTGCGCCTTCCTGGTCCTACGGCGCCTCCTCGAGTCATCCCACGGGCGACCAGCCACCGCCTTTTGATGTGCAGTTCTCCCCACCCAGCCAGTTCGTTGATACTTTTTTGAGCCCCCTCGAGCAGCCAGGTCAGTTTATTGTTCGCGACCCTTACACCATGCCGGATACATATGGCGCCGACTTGTTCGCCAATCGGGACCCGGAGCCTTCTGGTTCGGCATTTTATAATCCGGAGGGTAATTAGCATGTTATGTCAGTGATCTTCGTGTTAGACTTTTGTGATTTTATTTATGTTTGATTTGTGTAGACTGTTGTTTGATGACTTTGTTTTATGATGGATGTCATTTGGATTAATGGTATGGATTGCGTTTGTGTATTATGTTGTTTGGTGTGGTTTGTTTTGTATCGCCTTTTCCTTGTAGGTGGATGTTGTGGATGCTTATTTGCGCAGTTGGCATTGCCGGGTCTTCTTTGATCCTTCCGGGTCTCTCATCTGGTAGCCTTGCAATTTTTCAGGGGAGTTTTCTGTTCTCTCTTTTGCAATTACTTTTATAGTTTCTTGTTGTGCAACGAGGGCGTTGCACAATTCAAGTGTGGGGAGGGAATTTTATGAATTTTGTTTGTCCAAATTTAAAATTTTTTGCAAAACTCCTAAGAAAATTTTTGTAGCAAATAATAACCACTAAGCAATTTTAATTCAACTTTAATTATTTTGTCAAAGCACAAATCTTTAAAACATTCAAGCCAAAAATCTTTTTAAGACATACCTTTAAGCATGACAAACAAGATTCACATTCTTACCTTGCAAAAGTTACCCATTCCGCCCGTTTCCGTGAGTTGGCCTCATCATATTTTTCTCATGTTTTTGCGGGCAATTGAGTGAGTCGGGTGATTATTGTTGGGTAGAACTTGTTTTTGGGATTGTATTTTAAAACCATATATATATACATGGCATAAACCATTGAGGAATTTAGGATAAACCCCATGTCTAGCCATTTTTCACTTATATTTCTCTACACACATTATCCTCTTAGTAGCCATGTCTAGCCTTTTCCCGTGTTTTAATATTTCACCCTATTTTTATCGCCACTTAGCCATATAGCCTTTTATATCTTCACCCATTTTTTGTTAGAAATCCGGTTCGGCTAAGTTAGTTAGTTTGTTTTTTTTTTATTTCATTTTGGTTGTATTTTATTCACTTGGGAACGTTAGAAGCACAATGCTTTCTCCCAAAGTGAAAAGTTTGTTTGTAAATATTTATCTATATGCAAAAAAAAAAAATCCTTGTAAGAAAAGAAGAGAAGTTATGAAATTAGTTCATCATATATTAGGTGAAACTTTATTTCAAGGAGCAATTTTTGGTTCATTAGCTCTTGGCCCGTTTTAAACCATTTGGTTTAGTTAGTTAGATTTTGTTTTGTAGCTAACTTAGCTCCGGATTTTCTAGTCGTTTAGCCACTTTTCCCAAAAATTCCTCACCCTAACCCTAAAAAAAATTTCAACCCTCAAGTACTCGTGTTTTATGCCATGTACGTGTCGGTTTGATTTGACCCTTAAACAAGCCTATGCCTTGCTTAGTCATCGTCTTGGCATCGAGTGTTCTCAACATGCACTATTACACGCATGATCACTAAATATAGTCAAGTGTATGAGTGAAGATTGTGAGGTTTGCAAGGTGGGAATGTGATGACAATTTGTAATGTTCTCAAGATTATGTCTTCATTCTTATTAGGCTTGTTTGGATATATATACAATGCTTGCTTGATATATTAAAGATTTGAATGATTATTGCTTGCGGGTTATTTTTACTATTTTGGAGTTTGTTCCATTTGCTTGAGGACAAGCAAAGTTCAAGTGTGGGGATGTTTGATGTAACACAAAGTGTACATCTTATTGCATCGAATTATCCTCATATTTAAGCCGAACTCCATGCAAATTCATTGTTTTAGGTACTTATTTGAGTTATTTGTGAATTTGTAGGTTCGGGCGCCCGCCCGACAAAGAAAACATGAAAAGAGGGCGTTTCGGAAGAAAAATGTAACAATATGCCAGACTTGCACGGCCATGCCAACCCGTGCAGTTGCCCGTGCCAAACAGGAAATGTGCCAGTACAAGCCAGTGCATGATCTAATGCTTAGAAAAGTCAAAATAACCAGAACGTGCCAGCCCGTGCAAGCCCGTGCCAGAATAGAGAAATCTGACTTTTTGGTCAGATTAAAGCCAATGGTTGACTTTCCAAAAATAGGCACGGCCGTGCGTGCCCGTGCCAGACATCCAGAATGCATAAATACACCTCCATTATCCTCATTTCAAGTGTGAAGCCTTTGGGGAATTCTCTGAATTTGCTGGAAAATTATTGTGTGTTTGCTAGAGAGAATTCAAGGCTTCCATCTTTGTGTGATCATCCTTTCAAGTGTGCAATCATCATTCATTCTAGTTTGCAATCTTTTGTTCTTGACAATGATTTGTAAGACTACTTTGATTTTGTTTGTTGTATCAAGCCTTATGGGCTAAATACTTTTGTTACTTAGATTATGTTGAAGCTTTTGCTTATGTGATATTTATCTATGCTTGATTTTGGCAAGTTGGTGTTTTTCAAGTTTATGACATGTTCTTGAATAGAGTTTAATGGTTGAATGCTTGTTTTAATTCCTAATCTTGTTAGTTTGATAGATGCTTAGCCATAATATGTTGGAAATCTATGTGTTAAGTATTTGTTTATGAACTTAGTTTGTGTATGCATACTTTGTATATAACTCTAAGTTAGGAATGACTAGTGGAAATTAACTTGGTTATGAATTTTAACAAGTATGAAACCTATCACTTGATATTGGAAAATTGTGTGGTGATAATATGATTCTTTGAGTTGGTTGATGTTTGCTAGAGATTAAGGCCATAATCCTTAGTTTATATTTTGCTAATTTGAAAGACTCATGTGTTTAACTAGTGTTCTTGCACTTGTCTATTTTACATGATTTTAGGTGGTTAGTTTGTTGTTTTCATGCTAGCTTTCCTTTAATTGTGAGATTAGGTAGTTTTGACAAACTTACTAATCTATGGTTAATAACTTGTTGAAAACCCATCATGATGTTTTGTTGTTAGTATTAGGTTGCCTTGATTGGAATTTAATATTGATGCTTAATACTTGATGTTTGCCATTATCATTGTCATTTTGTCACTAAGTTTAAGTGGATGCATAGTCTAAGTAGCCTTGTTTGGATTGATTGTTAGTTGTATTTTATTTGCTTTGTTATTGTTGTATGCTAGTTTAGTTACTTGAACAAATTGCTTAGATTGTTTGCTTTGGTTAAATTAATTACAAATATTTAGTATCAAAAGTTAGCCGTGGCCATGGATTGACACTCGGTTCTTGCCGATATTTTGCTACAAATGATAGGTACACTTGCCTTTCGTGTGTGGTTTGGTTGTTGGTGAAAACCATTTTTAATATCCGATTTGTTTGAAGATTTTATTCAAATTTTATATATATATTCGCACACGTCAGTTATTATTTAATTATGTTAAATAATAATAAGTTGGACGGTAGGCTCAGAAAATAAAAAATGGACCTAAGGATGGTAATGCGCTTGAAGTACATAGGCTTGTGGTATTTAAACTCCATAAACCCTCCCTAAAACCCTAAAGCTCATTCCAACATCCTTGCCTACACACTAAAAAACACACACAAACACTCCCTCTTTGAAAATTCAAGATCCAATATATTTCATTATCACCTTGTGCAAGATACAACAATCAAGAAGCCATTATATCTTATTTTGGAAAAGAAATCCATCAAAGTAGAAAGATCTAACCTTGGGTCTTACATTCAGTTTAAGATATAAGTTGGAAAAGGTAAGATCTCACTTAAAGGTTGTGTTTTACGTTAGATATGGAGAAGTTTAGACCTAGAATAGTAGATCGGGCCAAAAGGGTTCACAAAGTATGAACCTTGGCCTCGGATCAACTAAACGATCTAGATCTCGCATTAGTCGGCTTAGAAAATGGTTAAAAAGATTGTTCAAACGAACCCGGGTTGGTCTAAAATTTGTTAGCACCTTAGATCGGGTTACAAGGATAAATAAAATTCCAAACCTGGCCCTAGATCTAAGCTCAAAATAGAAACCTTGAAAATGAGATTCGCTTGAAAATGAGATTAGACTCGTTTGAAAATGAGAAATGACTTGTTTGAAAATGAGATTAGACTCGTTTGAAAATATAGATTAGACACGCTTGAAAATGAGATTAGACTCGTTTGAAAATGAGATTAGATTCGTTTGAAAAGCATATTAGACTCGGTTGAAAATGAGATTAGACTCGTTTAAAAATGAGATTAGACTCGTTTGAAAATGAGACAAGACTCGTTTGAAAATGAATTTCGTTTGTTTAAAATTCGATGTGATTGGTCTAACCATGCGATGCGAATGGTTTAACCATGCGACGAAAATGGTTTAACGATTCAATGCGAATGGTTTAACCATGTGATGCGATTGGGTTAACCATGCGATGGGATTTAAAAGGATAGTAATTTGGTTGAATAGGTCAGATTAGTTACTAAGTTAGATAAAATGATTCAGTTAGAAAGATAGTTAATTAACACCTATGATTGTTACACAGTAAGTCTGCCCAGTTGAGGAAATGTGTTACAATTAAACGTTTTGAAAGCTATATGCATACTCAAGAAAGAAGATAAAAGAAGAATGTGACATGTTTTATAAGATAAGTAAACAGGTAAACTAATAATAAATACACTTAACTATGCTATGAGAAGTTGTATGAAGATTGTGAGTAAGTCATGACATAGACATTAGGGGGTCGTAGTACCTTATACCTGTCTACATCATGAATGCTCGTGGGTAGTATGCAAGTGCCTATATGATAGACAGATGTTCAATTATGGGAATGATAGTGTGTTACGGAAAGGAAAGCACGGGCACGAACCCAATAAAGGACTAAAATCCTATACAGTGTTTAGGGAACGTGTTGTTATGGTAATGTGGTCTAGTTATAGATACAATGTATTAACCGATAGAATACTACTATATGTGTAATGTGGTCCCGTTATGGATACTATGGTAAATGGTCCAGTTATGGATACAAACGATAATGTGGTCCAGTTATGGGTACTATGATAAGATGGTCCAGCTATGGGTACAAAGGATAATGTGGTCCTGTTATGGATACAATGGTAAGGGGGTCTAGTTATGGATACAATGAATAGGTGGTCCAATTAGAGATGCTAAGTGTGGTAGCTAATAAATACGTGCGTATATGTGGTATGGTTGCATGATATAGTAGTTAATGAATCCACATATATACGTAGTAGGATTGTTTATTCCTTCTATGGATAGTATATAGTGTTCCTTGTAGGGATAGTACACGATGTTCCTTCTATAGATATGAATATAGATGTTCCTTTTATTGATATGATCAGATGCTCCTTTTATGGACAAGAATAGATGGCTCGGTTATGCGCAAGAATAGGAGGCTCGGTTATGAGCAAGCATAGACGGCTTGGTTAGGAGCAAGCATGTATGGATTTATTTATGGGAAAATTGATAGACCGACATAGAAATAAGTAAATAATGAATGAGAAAGGTTATGCTATGTATGAATTTTCGAAAGATGTGATTTATTTATGAATCGTATTTTATGAAAAGAAAGAAATGTTAGAACTCACTTAGCATGTAGCTGACTTTTATTATGCATGCAGGTAGTATGGAGGACGTGATGAGCTTGAGGCGCATACGAGACTATCCATATTGAAGATTAGATTAGAGAGGAAGCTATTATGTAAAAAGTTTTAGTTTCGATGTAAATTGTATATGCTTTCGCTGTAACAAACTGAGTTTTTGAGTAAATCCAACGTACAAACACCAAAGTAGGGCACTCGAGACCGGGTCCTTAGAGTGTTTGCTATGATTCCAAGAGTTATTATAACTAGTTTGATCGATAGCCTACACTGATTTGAAAACTAGGTAAACAAGGAATCCGGTACTATGATGTACCTACAAAACTTTTCTGAGTTGTAACTCAACGACTTTTCTTAAATTGAATCTTGGAATTTAACCACAAAAGGTGCTGAATTTAGAACCTACACTTCTCGTTTAGCGATCTTGAAAGATTGGTTTCACGCATGGTTATATCTGAATATGTTATAATCAAGAGATGCATCTATAGTTTAGCACCATAGATCAGAGCATGGTTACCTCTGTGAATCTAACAACAATTCAGATTGCTAGAACTCCGGCAAAATCACCATCCCAATGATGCCATTCGCAATGGATTATTTTTTAACAAGGGTGATACTAGCAAGAGATCTGCTGAACCAAATTTAGACAAAGCTATAACGAACCAATACTAAGTACCCAAGTGTGATACTTTTGAAAATAGCCATCTTGGTGCTTGCAATGGATACACCAAGTGTAATAGGTTTAGACATCTGATTAAGATTTTCTCTATAAGGCAACCAGTAGCAATAAGCAAAATCAAGGGTGTTTTGAATATAGAGATGAATGACATATCCAAAAGGATTGCCAAAAATTCAAAACTTAGAATGCTAGAGGAAGATCAAAGAAAGCTCGAATGATTCACTAAACTGTCACTATTACGATTATGATAAATAACCATTGTGTTCTCGACTTTTCGATACTAGAGCCGATTTTAGTTTTGTTGCTAAGCGTTAGAGTCACTTCTTAACAAAAAAAGAAGAAAAAAAAGAAAATCAGTAAATTAGATAAAAATTACTTAATAAAATTTTCTAATGGAAATACAAACCGGTATAGTCATCAGTGACTGTAATCTCCCTTTAGAAAACCATAACCTCTGTAATGATCTATATACCTATCGAATTAGATAGTTTTAATATAGGCGTTGGTAGGTATTAATTATTTGAAAATCATGTTGAGATCGTGGGGTCTGAAAGGCTAGTATTTTTACCACTCGCAAATGGTGAAACTCTAGCAATCCATGGAAATTAGTGTGAATACCAAATTGAAGTTAGTTACCAAGGTATGCAAGCTATTGTGTAAATGATACCCTGTGCCTTGAGATATACCTATAATTCAAGATTATCTGGAATTTTTTTTCTAAAAACGTGCCTGGATTATTTCCATCAAGACAAATCAAGTTTAGACATGATTGTGTACAAGATGTTGTACCGATAGCTAGGTCTCTATACAGATTTGCGTCGTCGAAACAACAAAAACTATCCAATCAACTTTGAGAACTAAATAAACTGACCACTAAATTTAAGAACCCATTATCGAAAATTAACGATATGTTCGATCAATTACAAGAACCGGGTTCCTATTCGTAGAACAACTTATGTTTTTGTTCCAAAGACATTTTTAAGAACATAATAGCCTTATTAGGTTTTAGTCATACTGTTCAGATGGACAAATGTACCCACTGTGTTCCTAGATTTCATAAATAGGGTGTGTAAACCTTACTTGGATTAATTCGAGATAGTATTCATCTGTGATACACTTATTAACTCACGAACCCAAGAAGATCATGAGCAACATTTGAAGCTAATTCTAGAGCTACGGAAAACTGAAAAGTAGTATGCAGAAGCTCTCTAAGTATAATTTCTGGATTTGGGATATTCACGTCCTTGAACATTAATCAATGAGAAAGGCATATGCATAGGTATATCAAATATTGAAGCAACTGAGAATTTAGAGACACCAAGGTCTCCAACCGAATGAGACAATTTTTAGATCTAACTGAGTATGATTAGAGATTCATCGAGACCTTCTCTAAAATAGCTCAACCCTAGATGCTATTAACCTAGAAGAATAAGAAGTATGATGGGACCAAGAAGCAATAGGAAGCTTTCAGCTGTTAAGACAAAAGTTGTATAGTGCACCTATTTTGTTCCACCCAGAAGGAACATATGGATTTTTAGTTTATTGTAATGTTTCGTGCTTTTTTTTATGCACACTTATGCAGAAAGACAAAGGTGATGGCCTATACATCACAAAATCATAAATTACACGAAAAGAATTGTTCAACGCATGATTTGGAATTAGGAACTGTTGTTCTCACAAAATTTGGAGACGCTATCTTTATGACACCAAGTGTAAGATTTACACTGGTCATAAGAGTCTTCAGCTTATTTTTCAACAGGAGACAACAATGTTGAGTAAAGTTACTTAATGATTTAAAACTGCGATATTCATTATCACGCATATAAACAAATATTGCAATTGATAATTGAGTAGAAAGAAAACCAAAAGGGCTATTACACGTATGTGTACTAGAATTAACAATCCAAATAATTCTTACAACCTGAATTCGTGTTGCTAGATACAAAGCCTTGAAGAGAGTAATTCAAAGTTAAAAGTCTAAGAGAAATTGAATGTGAAATTACATCAAAGGCTAATGAATCGTTGCACCGATTGGACCAAGTTTAGGTAGCTCAATATTGGAACTTGCATAGATTGGTACTAGATGAATGCGTAAGTCTAAATACTCAATTCATCTAATTTCTACTAAGATATTAAAATATCTCCAAGAACTATACTGGTGAACCACTACAAAAGGAGATATTGTGGATTGTGTAAACAAGCGTTTAACATGCTTAAAGGTTAAGGCAGAACATCAGAAGCCATCTGAACTTCTACAATAACCTGAACTTTCTTTAGTGGAAATGGGAGCAAATCATTATAGACTTTAAAACCCAATCTACCATGAATATCTTGTAAGTGCGACATTATCTAGATAATGTTAGATTAATTCACTTTTTCTCTAGCCCTCAGGAAGAATTCAAGATGGAGAAATTGACTAGTTCATGACTGAAATAATGTTAGAGTAATCTTGTAAGGTAAGTTGACAATTACGGTTCTAGAGCGTCATTGTGAACTTACAGGTGCATTTGAACTCTAATAGGACTTTTCTATGTCAAGGATCTGGCAACCTCTCCAAGAATCTTTGGAATATTAGCCTGTCATTGGCAAAGTTTTCCAAAACAATTATCTTCTAGTATTGGGGTCCCATAGTTAGGAGCCTTATATGAAAATAAAATCCGTAGATCATCACATTGCTAGGCGAAGTTGAGTAAAGTCGAGTTTTCATTGTATTAGACCTTTCAAAATCGCCAATCGAGAGATGGTAGCATGCAAGTTTGAATTATCTGTAGTAATTAGTAAAATATTTGACGTATTCCACGTGTCTAATCTAAAGAAATATATATCTGACAAATCACTGATCATTCCATCTAATGAAGTCCCCATAGACAAAAAGCTTCGATATATTGTGAAACATGCTGAAATCATGGATTGGAAATCCAGTAACCCAGGCGAAACAAAATCGAGTTAGTCAAAGGCAGGTTGGATTAGAGTCATGGCCCGACGATACATGGGAATTACGAGATCAGATGAAAATAAAATATTCTCATCTCTTCCCTATAGAATTAAACACAAGTTCTACCTCCTAAATTTCAGGACGAAATTTCTAAAAGGAAGGGAGAATGTGGCACCCGACTATTTTAGGCCTAATCTGTTACTAATATAATAAAAATTATGAATAATAAAATATTATGTTTACTAAACTAATGTTATGTTAGTCCAAAAACTCCAAAAATATATAAGCTATATTTGATTGCATTAAACTTTGCCGCGTAGCAGACACTGCACGAAACGAACACTATGACGACCCGGATAAAAATTAAAAGTTCAAAATTAATTAAATAAATAGGAATGACCCAAAATAATATATTATTAATGAAAATATAAATAATAGGTCATAACTTATTTTTTTTAAAGGCTCCGGTTCGCGAAACCTAGAAAGTAAGCGCATAGGATGTATAGCACACTATAAGAGCACCAAATCCAACATTCACCAAAACTTGACAGCTTTTGTTAGTGTTGTAGGGAATTTAATATCGGATTCAAGTAATAAGCTATTAGAATTCATGTAGACCATTTTCTTAGTTAAAATTTATTATATGTAGAATATGCAGCGCCAAGTGTTGGTAATTGTGGTGAGTAACTGCGTCGTGTGTCAGCACCTAAACCTACGACCCTAGCATGCATGACACCTCATTAGACACGTGTCAGGTGTGTGTAGAATGTGTCGCAAGAAGCATGGCAAGTGTCATGTTGGCTGCCAAGTGTCGATGTGTGTGCATGCCTCCCTTCTGCATGCGACAAGTGTTGCGATGACTCATCACTTGAGTTACTATATTTAGAAAGGTAGGATGGCAGTTTTGATATACCGAGGAACCCGACCAGTCACAACACATACATTAGAAACCACCCAACTTCCTATCTCTTTAATTTTTCATCATCCTAAAGATATTATGCTAGAAGCCATCCAAGTTTAAGTGTTAAAGTTAATCTAGAACTACTTTTGGAGCTACTTTAAGGAGTTCTAAGAGATTAATTGTAGTCACACACTAAGAAGCCATCATCTTCACCCGTAACTCTAAGGTAAAAACCCACCATTATTTAAGTTATGATTTATTTTAAAGCCTTGATAATAAGTTATTCATACACTAAAATAAATCACACAAACAAAGACCACACCAAATCAAATATAAAAGTGAAATTTTTAAAGATGTGTGTGCATGTGTATATGGTCGTGAACATGTATGTGTGTAACTAGTTACTTAGAAATCCTAGTTTGTTAAGTTTAAATTATGATCCATGTTGATGATTGTTATAAAAGTTAGTTCACATATAGTTTTATATCTTAAAGTATGCATAAAATATATATTTGGTCATCCATGAATTACATATGTATACACACACATACATGATTGTGTAATGTAGCTTTAAAAATATATACCAAAAATATATTTAGCATATTATAAAATTGCAAAATAAAACTTAATTTTATTATAAGAAATCTGGATATTTATGATATGTTTAAGTGTTACAATAATTCATAAATGATTAGATATTTTATACTTAATGGTTGTGATAAATAAATGCTTACGATTTACAAAAAAAATGCACAATTTAAATGATGAAATGCATTTTTTTGAAGTCACACATCTAATATGAAAATATATAAGCTAAGCATATTTGAAATATTCATATTTTATGTGTTATGTGTTTAACATAATTTGCTTGACTTAAATTGTAAACTATTTGCTTAAATGGTCGAAAATACCACTTTTTTAACGCAAAACCGAAAGAGTTTCAAAAACTGTTTTAAAATTGCAAGCAAAGCCAAATTTTAAATATCTAACACATATTATAATGAATATAATAAGGCCAAGTTGGTAAAACCTAATCTTAGGTGGTTCGTGTCGCGAAAGTCGACGCAAAAACGTTAAAAATTACCATTTTTATGTAAATGTTATTGAAACAAAAAAATATATATTTTTGTAAACTAGACTTTAAAACATATATATTTTAACTACAAAAAGTGTTTTCATACTTAAAACCATAAAATATTATGCAAACTTTAACCGGCTCGCCGTTAGACGTGAAACCGACAAAACCAAAGAAACAGTTTAAAGACATAAAGTTCATAAATTTTGGAATAAAAGTGTATATTTTCAGTAATAATACTGTACCAAAACTTACATTTGATAAAAATAAATAATATTTAATTATTATTAAACAGTTAATAATAATATCCGTGTGCATAACTAGTTTAGCTAAATGTTTTATATGCATAGAAATGAGTAAGTTAGACTTATAATAATAGAGGGCTATAATGGGTTAGGAATTATATGCTTGGGTGAGAATTAACAATCTGGACTTAACCGAACCAAAGGTCACCGGTAGGTCGTTTGACCACAAAAATAATAAAATAATGAAAATAAACGTTTTTTCTTAAAAAGACTAAAATGTTGGTGTGCACACTTTAAGTTGGATGAATAACTTAGGTAGCGTTTGGTATGCAGTAATGACAGGATGAATGAAATGATTATTACGTGGGAATGAAAAAAGTGGTGTTTGGTTGCTCAATGAAATGGAATCATCCATTACATATGGAATCCGGTTCCATCAAAACCATTCATTCCCACCCCCTTTCTTTTTTTTCATTCCATTCCTCCTTCACCCTACTTTCTCAACAACACCACCACTTAACAACAACCAGCACCACTACCATCTCCACCACCAACACCGACATTACCACCACCACCACCTTACCATCAGCGCCACCCCCGCCACCACCATCGCCACCGTTGTCGCCACAATCATTGCTATAACCACCACAACCATTGTCACCGTCACCGTCTCCGTCTCCGTCTCCGTCTGGCTATCATCGCCACCACGACCACTATCGCTGCTTGGCCACCACCACCCTTGACGCCATCCTACTATCGCCATCACTATCAATGCTACCATCGCTTGACCACCGCCACCACCATAACCATCGGCCATGTCGCCTGACCGACACCACCGTCGCCATTGCATTTTATTTATTTATTTTGGAAAAGAAAATATTATTTTAAGGTAGGAGTGCTTTTATTATTTCTATTTCATTCCTACAATTTTTTTGGATATCAAACAACATAAAGTAATAATTCATTTCATTCATATAGGTTAACCAAACAAGACAAAGGAATGGTAATGATCTATTTGATTCTCTTGTCCATTCTATTCATTCTCTCATTCCATTCCTCCTTCATTCCATTACCTCCAACCAAACATGCCCTTAGATTATAAATGTGAATGGATTATTAAAGCGTGTGTCGTATTAATAGGACACACCCGATCAAATATTAACAAGCTTTATACTAACTAATACCTGGCAAACGTGAGTTTCTCACCATACCCACTTTTTAAATGTTTTTAATGTTTATAAATGTTTTCGGGGGAAGAACACGTTTCATGAATTGTATTTTAGTTTTACAAACGTATTAAATGGGATGAGTTAAATTAGACAGGCATGAATGCCCAGGTAACCTTGGATTAGGACGTAGAAATATTGATAGATCTATCGGGGTGATGCCCTGCCTGCCAACCAGTCGCTCTTGTTAAATGTTGGGAGCAAAAGCGTATGAATTGAGAACTCACCAACCTTTGTGTTGACAAAATTTTAAACGTGTTTTTCAGGTAATTGAGATGGAAGCTTTGTGAAGAAATGCGAGAAAAACGGGTGTTGTGTTCGAACTCAAAAGGTTGGACAAAAATGTGTTTTTAATAAATGTGTACTAAATTCATGTACAATGATTTTATATTATAAATAAATGCCCAGTAAATGCTTGTGTTTTAATATATTTTGCTAATCAGTAAACAACGTCTATCACCGTCTAAATTAACGTAATTAAATTTTCTGCTGTTAAATTAACAATTTTAGCCTTTTAGGGTGCGACAAAAAATGCCTCAAATGAGAATCGAACTTGAGTCTATATTAAAAAATCCAAACATCCTACCATTAGGCCCCAACTGATGGATACATAACCAGTTTAGTTTCTCTACCGTGGAGTAGCTAAACGGGTTGCTATTGAAAATACTTTCTAGATTCGCTTGTCGGGTCGTTTATTCTATAATATTCTTGCAAGGTGTTTTATGACAAAAGTTAAATTCGTTAGATTTTTATGTCAATACTTAATCGTTAATTTAAGAGCAATTATTTTATACAGTTGTACTTTCTTTTCTGTAAAGTTTTGTATTGCATAGTGATGCACTAAACAAATACAAAAAATTATCTCGAAACAAATGCGAACATGCTAACCTTTATGTATACTTTTTTAAATGGGCAGTTATTTTAACACCTAAATTCAACCTTTACCTGGTATTTGTAATTATTTGAAGCCATAACTTCACATTTGTGAGGGGGCATCGTATCACTAGTGGATTCAAAAAAATTCGATGGTGGTTGGAAATTTTAGGTTGGTGGACTATCGTTGCATAATAATTTTCTTTCGCCCGGTTCAGGCCGACCAGATTAGGTCATATAAAAATTTTTGGTTGGATTGGTTTTCTTTCGTTGAGATCCAAGGGAAGGTTATCCAAGTCTTAACAAATTCAGGAATCTTAGATCTTAGAAGATGATCATTTAGCTTTCATTTTGATAAATCGCTCAATTTTGGTGGGTTTTCAAAAATTAATTATGATGTTATTGGGTTCTTGAGTTTGGTTTTACCTGATCCAACTAGTATACTAGTAGGCGACAGTCGATTAGATTACCCTGTTATGAAAACACAATGAGAATATTATTTATGTGATTTCATTCAAATTCATTTTGCCAATTCAACCATTTTGCACTTGCCTCGTGGAGTATCATTCTTCATTCATATCTAATCCACAAAGACCTGTATTTGTAGTTACGCAATGAATTTATGAAAATAACAAAATTAAATCCACGTCAGCATGAAAAAAGTGCATAAAAAATATCTAAAACCAAAATATCTTTCTTAAGGTTGACTATTCTATTATGTTTCAAAACACTTGGAAGCCATAAAACCATATACATTTTCCACCAAAAGTAACAGATAAAACGGAGAAATGGCAGCCTTCGCAGTTTTTCGGTTGCCGGAAGTCTTTAACCATCCAAAACAATCCCTCTCAAGGTACCATTATTTCCGTTAATTAATATCATATCATAAAACTAAACTAAATAGCACTTTGCTAACTTATAGACCCAAGTCAAAATCTAGTGCCACCACATGTTGTATGCCAACTCCTGATCGGATCCGGAAGACGGGTCAGAATTATTTTGACCTGCTCGAGGTTTCACTGAACTCCAGTTCTCAGGAAATCAAAGAATCATACAGAAAACTACAAAAGAAATACCACCCGGATATCGCGGGCCAAGAGGTCTGAATCTTTCTCTCGCTTTGCATACATAAAATGGATGAGCCGCTCATTTAACTTATGACAGCTCTCGTAAGCTCGAGCTTATCTCATGACTAGTTTTTCGAGCTTGGACTCTGCTCAATTATTATTTACTAATTAATTATATACATTTATAATTTTTTTATATATAAATATTTATAACTATAATGTTTATATATTGATTTAGTTATTTTAATCATAACTTTATATATAATAATACTTTTTAGTATTATATAATTTACATTTAAATTTTTATAAAATACATCAAATTTTTATACATAAAGAATAGGCTAGTTTAGGCTCACTAGTCAACTCAATCTAAATAAATGAAGCTCAAGGTTAGGCTTAGTTATTAAACAAGATTATCTCTAAGCTCGGGCTTGAGCTTGCTTAAGCTTGGCTTGAATCTAACTTTTAGAGCTGATCTTGTGTAGCTCACACGTGGCTTGGCCCGTTTACACCCCTAGGTAGCGGGCTTAATTTAAAGAAATGGTTTTTATAGTACAATAACCTCTAGGATTAAATGCACACACGAACAAAACACAAACATGAAAGCAATAAACGTACTCGAGGATTTAACGTGGTTCGGTCTAAACTGACCTACGTCCACGGGTGGCAACTAGGTATTCTTTTATTGAGTGACAACGATTACAAGTACATATCAATCATATATATAGAGACTAGTCTAGGGTTTGCATCTTATTAAACAAGAAATCTAAAATAGGCCGGACTTCGGTCTGGCCACCCTACACCCGTCTGCCCTTTAGACTTCAATATAAATCGGGCCTAAACAAAAGGCCTACGAAACCCAACAATCTCCCACTCGGAGGCCTTGAGTACTCTCACCTGCACTTCTGATCATACTTTTGTAATCTAAACATTAAACTTCTCTAGTTGCCACCGCCTTCTCATCAATGAACCTGAAGGCCCGTTGAAGCTCCCCGGAGCTCCAACACATCAGTTACGGCTAAAACTACCCATGACCCGTTCTCTATCCCTACCGGCTCCCACTGTAACGAACTACCGGATCCTGAGATAACCTGAGAACAAACACTCTCCATATTAAGCAAGTAATTCACTGGAGAGACTTTTACAACTGGAATACTGGTTTTCTTAATCCACTGTCGACCTGGAACTTTAACAAAAACACGACCTGTGCTCCCACTGTCACGATATTCTCTGACTTATTTAACCGTCCTAGCTCGTTCATCCTGAATCTTCACTTTGGCTCTGGGTTTGTTACTTGCAAAACGAACCTTCTTCTGCCCACGAGATTCTGTGAACTGTCTTTCACCAAAACTGGATCCACTCCTTTCGATGATGCCGACCATATACAATGAACCCATTTTCTTTTCATGAACCCATTTTCTTGCCACGAGCAATCACGAGATTCCCTTTGACTACTTTCCACTGTCCATTCCCGAACTTAACATCGTGCCCCTGGTCATCCAACTGTCCAACTGAAATCAAACGTTTCTTCAAAGTTGGAATAACCCTCACGTCTTTCAAAGTCCAAGAAGTACCGGCTGAAGTTATCAAATCAAGGTCTCCCATACCCGTAACCTCTAAAATATCATCATTCTCTAGTCGAACCTTTCCAAAATCCCCAAACTTTAGATTCTTCATCGTTTCACTACAGTGAGTGGCATGAAACGATGCACCAGAATCCATCACCCAAGCATCAACGTTAATCTCAACACTGCAAACCAAAGCCTCCTCACTACTGACCCCGTCATCTGTGTCATTATAGTAATGTTCACCTCTTTCTTACCATTCGGACACTGATTCCTGATGTGTCCTTTCTCTTTACAACTCCAGCATTCAATATCTTTACGAGTCTTAGACTGACTCCTCTTCCTGCTCCCACTGCCTCGTTGTTTTCCCCTACCTCTACCTTCTATGACTAACATATTTCCTGATGATTCACCTGAACTTCTGCGTCTTGAATCTTCTCCCAGAATCAGATCCCGAATCCCATCAAATGTAATTTTTGTAGATGAACTACAAACCGCAGTCACTGTTTGCGACCAACCGTCTAGTAAAGAGGATAATAACAACGGGCCTTGAACTTTATCATCAAACTTAATGTCAACTGACACTAAGCGGGACAAGATCGAATTAAGATTATTGATATGCGTTGTAACTGACCCACCCTTTTTCATTCTTGTTGTCACTAGCTCTCGGATAAGATAGACCTTATTCGCCGCTGAAGGCTTCTCATACATGTTGGATAGTGCCTCCATCATACCACGTGCTGTGGTTTCCTTCATGATGTTAAACCCCACATCTTCCGACAACGACAAAGTAATACAAGCCCTAGCTTTCTTGTTTAAATTCTTCCAATCTTCATCTGACAACTTTTCTGGTTTTTCATCCTGAAGCACTACATCCAAGTCTTTCTGACAAAGTAGCGCTTCAATCTGCATCTTCCACCAACCAAAATTCTGTCCATCAAACTTCTGTATCGAAACCTTTCCGTCTTCTGCCATTACAATGACTAAAACGAAAACCTGGATAAAAACAGAGACAAACATAGCAATGGCACGGGCCTGAACTTAACGGCTGTTCTACTGAACTCTGTTAAAAAATCAACCTATTCAACGCAACGGAATAACGAACTTGTAAATCAGAAACTGAAACTTTAAATCGAAACGATTAAACCTGACAAACACGGTTGGCACTGGTTCTCCATTTCTTTATACAATTTCTTCTGACTTGACAACGGTTTTTCAAATAATAGGATCTTGATAAGCCGTTAACTCGTTCCTTTGTATTCAACAACACAAAAGAAAAATAAATTGGTTATCTAGCAATTGGGCTACTGCCCTTGTTCACTGGCCCAACAAGTATAGGAATATGGGATTCCTTTGGTCAAAACTTCTTGCTGTCAAAACTCCTGCCACAAGAATAAGAATTCTGCTTTCTTTAAAAAAACAAAACCTTTCCTACTTAAAGTCTTCGACACACCTGCAAATCGAACCAAAATTAACCCTATTCCTCTTCGTGACTTGAAACAACAAGCAACGGTATACGGTGGTCGGTTTCTTTCATACAGAACTCCAAGACTCCAATCAACGATTAGTCTTTCACTACCTGCGCCGGTCAGAAAATTGTGCTAGTCGGCTCCTAACGGCGGTCAACAGCGGCTGCGAAAGCAAGACTTTGAACGGCGGCTACTGGTTACGACAGCAAACGGCGGCGAAAACAGATTGCTGTTGAGGCGAGATTCGGACGGCGCGGTGGCGGAACCCTAACGGTGACTCGGTTGGTTCTCGTGTTCTTCGTGTAACAAGCCTAACTTCTTGATACCACTTGTTAGGATTGAACGCACACACGAACTGAACACAAACACGAAAGCAATAAACGTACACGAGGATTTAACGTGGTTCGGCCTAAACTAACCTACGTCCACGGGTGGTAACTAGGTATTCTTTTACTGAGTGACAACGATTACAAGTACATATCAATCATATATATAGAGACTAGTCTAGGGTTTGCATCTTATTAAACAAGAAATCTAAATCGGGCCAGGCTTCGGTCTAGCCACCCTACACCCGTCTGCTCTTTAGACTTCAAATAATAAATCGGGGCTAAACAAAAGGCCTACGAAACCCAACATAACCTGTACTTAACATTGAGATTAGGTAAAACACGCTTGCTTTGCGCAGGTTGCGGAAAAACCAAAGTTGTTATGTATTAAAATGGGTTATGTTTGCTTGATTTGCGTTGACCCAAAACACATTTTTCAAATAAAAACTATTTTTTAATTAGTAATTTTTGAACCTTAAAATGATTTCTTTCGACCTATATAGCTCGTTTAGCATTTAGACTTTATTTTTTGTTTGGTTTTACCTGTGGAGATAAAACATAACATGATTTGATTAGGGTCATGAGCATACAATTCTATTAAATGAGGCGTATACCGTGCTAATGAAAGATGATTTAAGAAACGATTATGATGCTTCAATCGGACATGTAAGAGTCAGGCTCGAAGGAGATGAACTGAAGTTGGGTTACAGCTCGTGGAACGGACCGTTTCGACCCCAAGCACTTTTTGTTGATGAGAAAGCTTGCATAGGTCAAGATGTCCTCTAACTGGATTTAGATAATAGTAGTGTTTAGTAGCATCTAACTCAACATCTTGAGTTACATTTGAAGCAAGTTTTGTTAACATTATCATTTTGTGGGACCCAAGTAAAAGATAAAAATGGGACCCAAATATGAAAATGTGAGTAAAACAGCATAAGATGATTTTATTCAATTCCAACTCTAAGCTATGATCACACTATACCAGATCAAAATTAATGGTTAGATTTTAATAATTAAATAAGATATTAAAATCTACTAAAAAAATACTATCAGAAATAATAACAAGCGAGTATTGTTGACAAAAATCTGATATGAAATTCATAGGTTTGAGTTTAGTCTAAAAGAGTAAAAGGGTTTGGGTCAGTTGTGGGTCAAACCCGCAAACATGTTTACCCAAAATGATCATGTTCGGGTCGACCTGGTGAGTTCATGGGTTGACATTTTAACCTGCTTTATTAAATTTTAATTTTTTTTTATAAAAATATGTTTGTCTCAAATTTAAATGATAAAACATAAATGAGCATTAGGTTTTATAATAAACGTAATTATTTTTTATACGTTCTATTTTTTGCTGTAAATTTTATAACTAATAAATTTAATATACAGAGGTAAAATAAATCTTTGAGTTAGACGGGTCGTGTTTGTTTCAGCCCATGAAAGCTCATCTCATGTTAAGATTCATGTCAAACCATGCCAACCCGTGAACACAACCCATTTAACACCTCTACCTGTAGGTGTAAAAATAACTAAATTTTCACAAAAACTAGTTAAAATTGCCCTATCTAGATGACCCATTAGGCTGCATGCAACTGTTACAGGCTGCAGAGAGTGTGTACACAATGCCAGCAAAACATTTATAATGGATGAAACTACGGGATGCGCCCGAGTCAAAGTTCTTAGGTGCCCAAACAATTTTTATAGTCAAACATCAATTTCAACAACCCGTTTTAGGGCATTTGATATGACACAAGATAAGATTTGCATGTAACAGGTGGCAGTTGAATCATGTCCATTGGACTGTATCCATTGGGTAGAAAGAGAAGAGTTAGCCGTGTTGGAGTATCTTAATATGCCACGACCCAAACAAGGGTACGGCGTGTTTGGACAAGGGTGGGAAAGACCCGAAAACGTGTTCATGGAAGCCAAAACCTTCCAGAAGCATCTAAAGCAGCAACAAGCTGAATCCCTGCGAAGAAACGGTAAGTGGTATGTAAACGAACTGATCGTTCAGTGAACCCTTGAGCATAAGCTCGCGAACATGAACAAGAAAATCCCTTCTTTTAAGTGTTTGTGTTCTTTCATTTGCTTGCTTAAAGTTAAATGAAAGAACAAGAACAAGCCGTGATTGTGTTTACTAGGGTTGTTTACAGGCCTAACCGTACCTATTTTCATAAAAAATTCTGAATTCAATCTCTTATGAAACATAAAAAAAAATTGCAGTAAGACATGATGTTGAACAAGAAACAGAAGCGCAAGCACAGGCTCGAGAAAGTGCAAGCTTAAAACTGAAGATGGAGAGATTTTCAGGGTTCTGGGAATGGATGAAGAAAGTTTCATTGATGTAAAACTGTAAATGGAATAGGAAATATAAATGGAAATCGTGGTGCAGCACCAGTCTATATTTCTCACTAAAAATATATATAAAGTTATTACACTTTTGTTTACAATCAACATTTACATCTTTTGCAAGCCTCGTGGATTAAACCAAATTGAAAGAAAACACAAGCACATGCTTTTTCTCTATGTTTTATGATATAAGTCAGGGAAAACTTATGGGAGCACTATTATTCTGCTAGCCAATAATATGTAGTGTTCAAGAAAATAAGATGTAAGTTAATATTTCATGGATAGACTTAATTTGTGTATCAAAACACATTGGTGTAGAAATAGAGAATACATGGCTATACAAAGATCCAAGAGGGAAAATTTAAGACTTAATTTGTGTATCAAAACACATTGGTGTAGAATAGATCAAGTTCTTTCTGGTGGATTTAAGACATGGAAAACGATTGGAAAACGAAAACAATAGTATTCTTTTAACCGATGTTCTACATGGGCATTTTACAATTATGATCGACATAATCTGTTACGTTATGGGCATATCATGCGAGAGTTTGAAGTTGTAAGATGAAGCTTAGGTCGCTTTGCATATGTGGTTTAGTGCATTTTTTTTTAAAAAAATTTTGATGAAATTATTAATATTGAACAAAAAGATCCAATTACAATACTTTGGTGGGTAAGCGGTCAACAAGTTGCGCCACCACTCCCTTTTGAATGCCAAACACGATCCTACTGAAAACAAAATTATAGTTCTTTGTCGTCGATAAATTACTATGCATGACCCGTTGAACTCTTTTCAGAAACGTAATAGCTTCGGGGGCAAGGGATCCAAAGGTATCAAAAGCAAAAGGAATAAATACGTGTTGATTCTCGGCACATGCTTTCTCATGCTTAGAAATTTTTCATGGTTCCGTCTTCAACACAGTCTGCCTAACAACAAACCTGATATCCCTAAGCCTGACAAGGGGGGATACTCCGGTGAGGTCTATGCAAACGTGCTCCCTCTACCCATCCAAACACAAGAACGTCTGCTTGCCGGAGAGTAGACCTCCCTTCAAGTGGATCTGTTTGGAAATTCACAGGAGCTTCTTTTTTCGCCGAGATCCATGCTCGTTTTAACACATCACAAAGGACATATATGACTAAACCATGTTTATATTTAAACCTCGGAAGCTCCTTGCAATGAGCGACATGTTCACCAAAATCATCCAAGCAAACTTTACGGCAAACCAGGCATGGCTAATCAACTGGGAACAGTGGGATCATTAAACGATATCTAAGAATGGCCCGGTACTCCGCTGATGACATGTGCTGCACTAACCCTTCGATAGGGATAACGATCAAGAAATCTTGAGCATGGGGAGCCAAAAGGCATTCTAACACAGCTCTCTAGCGAGTTGATAAGTTAAACTTCTCTCCCAAACTTTGGATGATTTTACTATAAAAGGCACTCGCCAAAGCATGTTGGGCTTTAGGGGGCGATGCCCTTATTAGCGAACCCGCCAAGATCAAGATCGGGAAGGGAACTATGCAAACAATCCAATGCACACCCATAATCCGAATCCAACCCATCAATCCCACAATCTCATAAAATGTGGTCCTGTAACTTCCAAGATTGTGCCCTAAATGCTACGAAAGCATATGTGGAAACATCCTCAGCTGATAAACCAAAGCCCCCAAAATGGATTCGGAAACATGCTAGTATCCATGAAAATCCCCGAAAAATGGACCCCCCCCCCACATACCACAATATCCTCAATCGCCTCTTGGAGCCCATTGCCAAAACATAGAGACGGCATCCTTAACAAACATAGGCTGGCATGTTCATAGACCAAATAACAATTTAGCAACCCCCATACAAGAGCGAAGCAAGAGGAGCTCACCCTTGAGGGTCACGCAAATGAGTAAGACATCTCATTAGGTCCATTGCGTTTAAAGCTCTATTAATGGCCAAGCTACTGATAAAATACGCATCCCGGCTAACCGCACCCTCAAGGAGTTTCACACACAGCTTCGGCCTCCTAATCCTGCTAGGAAATAACCTATTTTTGTCTTTACCCCATTGCAAGAAGGGCAAAAAACTTTAGTTTATTTTTATATTGAGCTTAAGCCCCAAACATGGCCCCTCAGACTTAATAATATCTAAAGCTTTAGCCACTTCAATGACATCTCCTATAATTGTGCCATCATCTAAGTACCATGCATGAAAAAGTAGCTTGCAACAATCTTATACCTGATGAATGAAGGGGTGTAAATCTAACACAAATAGGGGGGGGGGGGGGGAGGGTCCCAAATGATCCCCAGTAGTTGATGAAATACAATCGTTTCCTACATATAACCTAGCCGGTTGCCCATATAGAAAATTATCCCATCGGGAAATAGAGAGCATCTGGCACGAACCTCCTGCAGGAGGGTCGTCCTATCCACCAGATTGAAGGCATTAGAAAAATCGACTGTAAGAAAGGCTAGCGACCCATCAGAATGGAACATATTTAGAAACGTATTTGCACTATGAAGCACCGCCTCCGTCCTGCTCGAGATCCCCACCCCAAACTGAAAATCACCAAGGTATTTTGCCATCTCTTTCCCAACACTCCTCATAGCCAACTTAGTTGCAAGCCTTCTCCAAATCGCGCCTACGGCAATGGGCCTAACCCCATTGTCGGGCTTAAGTGACGAGGTTAAAGGAGCAGAAGCCACAAACTCTGCCAAAGAACCGGGGCATCTCCCTCAACCACAAATTAACCACGTCCGTAATAGCCTTAATCAATTGCACAACAATCTTTGATCCTTCCCCACATAGAACATCGATGATATGTTGGGCCCTCAGCCATCTCTCCCACAAGAAGTCCCTTTGGGGAAAGATTTAATACACCCAAGAATACTTTCGATGCCCACAACCAAAGGGGGCTCGAGAGTAAGGCCACGGGCTAGGTCGGCGGGGGCAAGATGGGATGCTTATCCACCAATGCTTTCATAGTAGCATCACCAAGAGAGTGACACCCGAAGAGCACAAAACGTTAATCACAGCCATGAAGTTCCCATCTACAACTTCCCGAATAGACTGCTTGACATTGAGGCCCTCCCTAGAATAATCACCCTCAAAGGAGGCCTCATCGAGCCGCGAGCTCATATCCATTGGTTGGCTAAAGAGCGACGAGATTTGTTCAACACAACCACTTTCATCCCCCTAAGCTGCCAAGGCCCGCCGTATAGACAGGCATTGCAAGGACTTCCTATTCCCTGACCTACGTTCTTGTCGGCTAGAAGGCCTGAAAATCTGTAATATGCAACGCGGTAATATCAAAAGTCTAACCCATGCCTCAACAGGCTCCGGCATTAACGCCACCTTACATAAAGCAACAGTTAAGGCCCTGGAGAATGCCATAAGACAGCTATAAAGGATGCTTTTAACCATCTTTAATGGAAGGGTGAAAATACGATCAAGGATGGCCACATCCATAATAATCTCACCCGTAGCAACTACATCAATTGCAAGCTATGGTTTAGGGATTCCGACAAGGAAGTCTTCCACCCCTCCCGTATCCACCTTTAACTTTATAACCTTGTCAACATGGTGGCAAACCCGACTGAGCGCATGGAAAGGCATGCACTCCCCGCACAACCATTGATTTTCCACCTTCAAAGCGTCAGCCACCGCACCTAAAAGCTCCCAATCTACGGATATAGCACCCCACATAGCCCATTTCCGTTCATCTGAACATAGGTGAGCTTGTTAATATGTCCCACCAACCTTGAGATCCCCTTGGACCCGCCAACCCATCTGGGCGAAAATGGAATCGCTAAAAGGGCACGGCTAAAATCGGGCCTCGGTCATAACCCCACAAAAGAAAACGCCAATAAACAAAACTCAAGTTGAGTTTGAGGTATGAACACCCGAACGTAGAGGAAAGAGGAGAGCTTACCAATCCAAACCTGACAAACTTGATAGGAATACTTGAAATTCGTAACAGGTGTTTCTAGTTCCAATTGTGAGTGAAGACTAAGGTTTCCAATGATATTGTAAGCTAGGGGTGTGCAAGTAGCCGAAAATCTAGCGCCTGTTGTGAGCGAAGACTAAGGTTTCCAATGATACCGTAAGCTAGGGGTGTGCAAGAAACAAAAAAAAACCGATCCGAAACCAAAATATAGAAAAATTCAAACAAAAATAAACTGAACCGAAACAAAAACCGACGGTTTGGTTTTATGTTTTTCATTATTTCCATATGGGATAATTTGGTTTTCAAACAAAAAATAGGCCTATGATCGGAGATATTCGTTTGTAATACTTCAGCTTCTAAATTTGGGATACTATTAACCAAGTCTTCAGACACTAGAAACTTTTCTAATTTACTTAGTTTTTTACAAGAAGGGTCCATTCTAGTAAAATTATATCCACCCAAAGGAATGTCCACCAAATCTGCTTCGTTGATGAATTCATTAAAATACCTTGCTAAATAAATAGAAAAAACCAAACCCAGTCTTTCATACTCAAAACGAACTGCATTGAAATCGCCCATCAATAAATAATATCTCGGATTAAGATGCATGAAAGCTAAAATAGGCTGCACAACTCTTTTTTTTGGCTCTATCCTCCTGAGGTGCATATACATTAATCCGATTGTCAGAAGTTCTTCTTTTTAAAAGCCTGTCTGAGTCAGATTGTTTGTTCTTGGAGACGGAATTTTCAATAGAAGAGATTTAAACAGACGGTGTGGGATTATGGTAGCAATAAATCTCCAAGTCAGATGGGTTTACGTTTGGTTTTGTTAAAGCATATTGGGAGACTTTGAAAAGTGACATTTTGAAGTTGGTTGAATATTTTTACAAGTTGGGTAAAATTCTTGTTGGGCGCGATTCATCTTTTGTTTCTCTTATTCCAAATGTGAGTTCTCCTTTGTGCATGTCAGATTGTAGACCAATGAGTCTGATTAACTTACAATACAAGATTATTGCTAAACTTCTAGCCAGGCTTTCTTGAGTTACTGTTTCACTAATTAGTCCTGAACAATCTGCATTTTTAAAAGGAAGAGTGATCCTTGATGGTCCTTTGATGATTAATGAGGTTATCGATTATTGTGGTAAATCGAGTAATAAGATGATATTAAAACTTGATTTCGAGAAGGCATATGATTCATTGAGTTGGAATTGTTTATTCCCGATCATTTCTTTTCTCGGGTTGGAGATAAATGGATGTCACGGAATAAGGGATGTTTGGTTTCGGCCAAGGTGTCTACTTTGGTTAATGGTAGTCCTTCTATGGAATTCCAATTGGAGAGAGGTCTCAGACAAGGAGATCCTCTTTCTTCCTATCTTTTTATCATAGCTATCAAGGGGCTTCATGTGGCCATTGAAAACAGTTTTCGGGCTGGTTTATACTTGAGAGTTAGAGCGGGAAGTGGAAATGTTTTTAGTATCATCTTTTTTACGCGGATGACGTTATTTTATTGGGAAAATGGTCGACTGTCAATTTATAAAATATAAAATAACAGTTCTTAACTATTTTTATCTGTCGTCTGGCCTTAAACTCAATTTCATAAATCAATTTTGATTGGGGTTGGAGTGGATCATTCTGAAGTTTTTCGGTTTGCCAATATGGTTGGATGTAAAAGTGAGAAGATTTCTTTTATTTATCTTTTTCTTCCACTTGGAGCTAAGATAAATTCTCTTGAGGGATGGAATCCAGTTTTGCAGAAGTTTTCGAATAGCCTTACAAAATGGAAAGCTAATATGTTATCCATTGGTGGAAGTTTAGTCTTTACCTATTCGGTTCTCAAAGCGATTGGTAATTATTATTTTTCTTTGTTTCATCTCCTAGTAACGATTATTAAGCATCTTGAGGCTATGAGAGCAAGATCTTTTTTTTTTTTGGGAGGAACTGATGAGGTCAGGAAAATCCTCTAGGTTAAATGGGAGCATGTTTTAGTTGACAATCTAAGGGAGATTTGGAATAGGAAGTTTGTCGAGTCTTAACCGGGCTCTTCTGTACAAGTGGCGGTGGAGGTTTGTCTCGAACCCAGATTCTTTGTGGGTTCGGGTCATAAAAAAACATTTACGGGGAAAGACTCATTATCTCTGGGGTGGTGGATAGGGTCAATTACAAAGGCATTAGGAAAATAGTTTGGGCTCACATTAGTCGTGTAGTTAACAAATTGCATGATAAGAATGCTGCTCCATAGTCATTGATGAGAAAAAAGTGGGTAATGGGAAAAATTCTTTGTTTTGGAAGAGCTTATTCTGTTTAAAAAAACAGAAGGAGGCTTTAATTAGCGATCGACTACACAACTCATTTTTCGTTTGGGATTGGAGACGGCTTCTTAGGGGAGGGGCGGAAGCTTTGCAGTTAGATAAGTTATATGGGGTTTTGGGAGTATTCCAGGTTACTGACTCGGAAGACAATGGGAATGGGTATGCGATTACAGAGATGAGTTTCCGGTTAATGGAGTGAGGAAAGTTATTGAGTTTCCGGTTAATGGAGTGAGGAAAGTCATTGACCAGGTCCATTTACCAGATGCTACTCACTTACTAGGTGGGACTTGATGATCCCTAAAACGGAGGCTTTTTCTGGATCGACATCCAACGAGATTAAATTTAAGCAAGAGAGGTTTTGATATCCCATCTATTTTATGTCTGTTATGCTCCTTGGTGGTTGAGACCGTGGATAACGTTTTTGGCGATTACAATGTCACTAATCAATTTGGTGTGGAATTGAGAGATGGCTCAATATATCGTTTCCAGATTCAAAAAGTCCACAATCCATTTTGCATTGGTTATATTCTAATCATTTCTTGAGATAAAAATCGAAGCTATCATTATTTCGGCTTGATTTGGAAAAGGCATAACGAAGCTATATTTGGGAGTCGTGGCATGAACAATGATTTTCTTCTTGATTCCATTATTTCCACGTCTTTTTCTTTTTTTTTTTTGGTGTTCTAGTTGTAATAGTAAATGCAAGTTTGATTGGGCAAAATGGTTGAAAAATCCCATTCTCTTTATGTAACTGAATGTTTTCCTCGGGGTTAGTGGTTCTCTAACAAGAGAGTTTTTGTTTTTTTTATATAAGATTGCCTTCCAAAAAAGAAAAAGAAAAAAAATCGAACTTATGGTTTGGTTTTGGTTTTGTATGTAATAAAAATTGAAAAAACCGAATCGAATTTCTAGATATATATGCTTATATTTTTTATGTTAATTAATTTATAAAAATTTAATAAATATGTAACTCAAATATTTTTTGCCCAAATGTATTTTTCGGCCAAAAATACATTTGGTTCATATAGCTGTTAAACTGTGATCTTATTATTAATATTATTATAATTAATAGTAGTTTTTATATAACTGTTAAACTTTGATTTCCTTTATTTTGCTTTATTTTCCTTTATTTTGCTTCATACACATGTACTTAGAGCCGAGGGTCTCTCTGGAAGCCACCTCTTTATTCCTTTGGATAGAGGTACGGTGTGCCTACATCCCAACCTCCCCAGACCCTACTTATAGCTTTGCTGTCGGTGGGATTTTACTGGGCATGATTGATTGATTGATTGATTGTATTTTTCGGCCAACTTTTTCTTCGCCCTAAAAGTTTCAAGATTAAATGGCAAAGCCTAAAACAACTGAAACCAAAATGAAAACCTAAAAAACCAAAACCGAACGATTTCAAAAATCCAAAACCCAAAGTTTCAGTTTTTGATTTGGTTTTAACTCAAAACCAACCCAAACCGAACTGTGCATAATGTAAGCGGTGATAACTAGGATTAGAAGAGTACGTCAACCCAAACCTGATAGTAATACCTGAACACGAAACATATGGGACGATCAGAGTATGAAATTACTTTCAAAATTTTCCACGGACTTGAGACGGATATGAGATTTGGTAATATATCCGTTTACTCGATAATATATAATTCTTTACATGGTGCTGGTGGAGGGGCGGTGATACAAGCAGTGGTTAAAACCCGATAATATATAATTGTTAACGTGGCGATGGCGCTGCCACGCTGGTGGAGGGGGCGATGGTACAAGCATGGTGGTGTGGGTTATCTAGATAAAATGAGAGAAGCCAATGTAAGAAAATAAACGAACCCATGTAAGAGAAAGTGAGAGAAACCCATGTAAGAAAATAAATAAACGCCCCTTCCTAAACGATGAAAAGACGAATGCCCCTTCCTAAATGAAAAGTCAGAATTTTAACAGAGTTACCGATTTAAACGCATAATTCCTGATAACCCTTCCTAAATGAAAACTCAGAACGTTAACTGAGTTACCAACACCTTCCTAAATAAAGAAACATATAATTGACAAGGTAACACCTTCCTAAATAAATAAAAAAGACAAATGCTCCTTCCTAAAAAATAGGGGCATTTACATATATCCCTTACTAAGTTCAGATATTACATATATACCGAACCTTAAACCATAATTTACATATATCCCCTTTGTTAAAGCTAAAAGTATCATATATACCTATTTTAATTTATTTTATTACAAAGAAATAACAAATTGACCATTTTACCCTTTCTCGTTTCCCTTTCACAAACAAAGAACTGATTCCATATTTCTCATCAGTTTCAATTAAAACAAACAGATAAAAGAATGAATAGTTATCAAATTCATAGAAAGAAAGGAGAGACGCAGAGAAAGGAAAGAGAGAGAGAGAAAGGGGGGGGGAGGTATCGTGACAGAGAGACGCTGCGATATAGCGACAGTGGTGGCCGGTTCATGAACGCCATGGTGGCTGCAGAATAGGTAGAGGCGACGGCGGCTAGGGTTCCACCGTCACATAGTTATGAAGGTGGACGCGAATTCAACAACAGAGATAGTCTCGTTCTCATAAAAGCATAAACAAGTTCCATGATGGATTGGATGCTGCATATTCAATAACCGGTTACCCAAAACTACTATTCAGGCGAAGTACTATTGGATTTATGGACCGGTTCGGGTAAGTCAATGTGGCCAACCGGGTTATGACTCGTAAGAGTTACACCGTAAGGTAACGAACAAATCACCCGCTTAAGTTAGTTAACCGGGATGGACACTTTAATGAGACAAAATAATATGGAGTGGGCTTTGTAGTTAGAGATGGACTTAATGACCCATTGGGTTTTAACTAATTAAGATTAGTTTAACCTAATTAGTGGTTATATAGTATAGGACATTATAAAACCCTAACATCCAAACACAAGTTCCTAATTCTCTCTTCATCCACCCTAAGTAGGGTTGTAAACGAACCGAACAAACACGAACAAGGCCTTGTTCATGTTCGTTTGTTAAGTAAATAATGTGTTCACGAACGGTTCACGAACACTTACCAAACGAGATTTTATGTTCGTGTTCGTTTATTAAGGAAATCAATGTGTTCACGAACGCAAACGAACACAAATAAAATCGGCAGAGCCTAGAGATTGAGACCGATGTATTCATCAATATGAATAATGAAAGCCTGTAAACGAATCAAATGAACACGAACAAGGGCATGTTCGTGTTCGTTTATTTAAATTTAAAAGAACACAGACACTTAATCGAACAAATATTTATATTCTTGTTCGTTTATTTAAAAATGGACATTTGTGTTCGTTTGTTTAAAATCTAAACTAACATAACTTAATAAAGATAAACGAACATGTATGAACAAACTTAAATGAACACAAATATAAATGAACTTAAATGAAAACACTTAAATGAACACAAATTAACAAATATAAAACCTTTAAGCAGATAACATATCCAGATAATATTTAATTATTTTCTATTAATATTAATACATAAATGAACATAAATAAACGAACATAAATGAACGAACGGAACATGTGTTCATGTTCATTCGTTTAATTAAATGAACAAAATTTTTTTGTTATGTTCGTTCGTTTATTAAATAAACGAACATAAACGAACTTCCCGCCGAACGGTTCACGATAGTTCACCGAACGTTCGGTTCGTTTACAAGCCTAACCCCAAGCCACTGGACAGCCGCTGCCCGCCTGCCGCCGAGCACCACCGCCTGCTGTTGTGTTGTCTGCCGACCGTCGCTGACTGCAGCCGCCACCTGCCGTTGCTGCTCGCTGCCCCGTCACACCAGTCACCACCGCCGCTGCCATTGCCACTGTGCACCACAATCGCCGGTCGTTTGTCTCGTTGTGTCACCTAGCTCAGTTCGTTAGCCTTCGGTGTCTCAACTGGTTATTTATTAATCGTGGTAAACTTAAATATATTGTCAGTTTACAATTTATATTTAGTTTTTTTGACAGGTACTCGTATTATTTGTAACCAGATCCTGTACGGTTCCTAAAAGTGATGATTATTGGTTTTAATATTCCGCTGCGTAATCTTTTATTAATATGATTAATAAATATGAAACCTTTAATTAAAACCTAGTTTAATTGTTAGACCGTTGATTGATCACCACTGGAACCCAACAGTCGAATCAGGTATTTTCGCCGGTTCTACATCATAAACTTCAAGGTAGTTGAAGTTTTTGATCTAGATTAAATTTTAGGGTAATTTTGGTTTGGTCAAAATTTTATTTATTTTATTTGACCAAATATTGCCTGATTTTATTTTCTTTGAATATGTAAATCTGGCCTGACCTTGTTTGTTTGGTTGAATGATTTTGTTTTTGGTCATATGGATGGTTCAAAAGTTGTATCTATTTTTCGGTCTTATTTTATGGTTTTTGGCCACCTTGATGGTTCAAAATTGTAATAGATAGGATTTAGTTTTTCATTACTTGTATTAGTTGAATTTTGTAATGAAGAAGACCCAAAGGAAAACCGAGGATGAGCTCATGTAGTTCTTGAAGTCAGTGGGAGTTACCAAAGATGACGGGATGCACCAAGAGTCCATCCTTGTGGTTGTTTGTGTTGTGACCCATTGACCCGATAGATCTTGCTAATACGCTCTATCAAGATCAATCACTAATCTTGGCCATTTAAGATCCACATATTCTTGTTTGCTATTGTGGTTGCTTGCTTCATTATAATAGATAATAATACCACCAACCTAACACCAAATATTTTAAAAATAAGTTAACCAATTGTGTTTTTGCAAAATAAGCTTTATTTAATTTTCAAAAACTAATAACTTAATAGATTTCTCTATTAACTTAAAATTAATTGGTGATATCGAGACAAACTTAGTTTTAATATGTTATATAAAATAAGTGTCCTGAGAGATGAAAGGGTTCATCAAGCTGTCCCGATTAATACTAAAACTGGACTTTTACTCTATTCGGTAATATTTAAAATTAATCCCAATTTTAAAATCTATAGTCTATGCCATCCTACTATAAGCCACACTTGAGGCATACTGCGAAACTTCAAGTGTTTGGATCTATAACACCGCACTTGATTTCTAGCCTATCCATCAAGGTGAAAGGGTTTTGTTGACACATCCGGCACTTTCACAAGTGACTATACTAGGGCGACTATTACTTTACTATCCTGTTACGTGCTATAGCTGTCTGGAGACTAAGGTGGGCATAGATGAGGCTAGACGTATCAATTTAGGCAAGTGTTGTCTCAATAGGCCTCATAACCGAGAGTTGTGCTTTATTCAAAATTGGCAATTGTTGTCTATCTGCCTAAACACTTGCTAATGTTGTGTGCTACAGCTGCCATTGGTAAATGGAAGCCAGATTCTTAAGTTCCTATTTTATTAATGTTATTGGGTCATTGATAATAGGATTAAAACATTGAAATTACTAATTACTTTTGCTTATTTAACATATGTCAACTGATAATATCTCCTTATTCACCCTCAAGACTATTCTTGAGAAAAAACGCTGAATGGCACCAACTTTTTTGAATGGCACCGCAACTTGAGACTTGTTCTCAAGATGGCAAAGAAGCACTATGTTCTTGATGGACCTGTTCCAACCGAGCCAGCAAACAATACTGCTGCTGCCAAAGAGGCTCTTGACATGCATATAGATGACTCTGCTGAAGTCGCCTGCATTATGCTAGCCACCATGTGTTTCGAGCTTGCTAAAGGCTTGGAAGATTTTGGTGCCTATGAGATGCTTGAGTAACTCAAGGGCATGTTCTAGAAACAAGCCCGCCAAGAATTCTAAGACACTTTGAAGCAGCTTATCAGCTGCAGAATCGAACATGGATCATCTGTTAGTGCGCTTGTCGTCAAAATGAAAGGGTACATCGAATAGTTGAGGAAACTTGATTATCCCCTGTAAGATGAATTGGCAGCGGATTTCATCTTGAATTCTTTTGCTAGATCTTACGACCAGTTCGTAATGAATTTCAACATGAATGGCTGGGTGAAGATAGTGTCGGAGCTTCATGGAATGCTTAAAACGGCTGAGATGAATGTTCCCACTAAGACTAATCAAGTTCTCATGGTTCGATCTGCTGATGTCAAGAAGCCTAAACCCAAGAACCGGGGTAATAACGATAAAGGCAAGAAATGGGTTACTAGTGCTGCCAAGTTTGCCACCAACACTAACAAGGGTGTTGCAAAGGTACCACCGCCGCCTCTTGAGGAGCGCTAGTGCTATAAGTGCAACAAAATGGGACACTGGAAGCGTAACTATCCCTACTATCTTGCTGAGCTGAAAAGGCAGAGGACCAATGGTGAAAGCTCCTCTAAAGCTATTTCCACTTAAGTTATTGAACTTTTCACTTTCTCTAGCAACACATGGGTATTTGATACTGGATGTGGTTACCACATCGTTAATGTCTTGCAGGAGCCTGAAAACTGGAAGAAGCCGAAACAAGGCAGCATGGAACTCATCGTTGGTGATGGGAAGAGAGTCCCAGTTCTTGCCACTGGCACATATCATTTTGCTTGTCCATCTGGCCTTATAGTTACTTTGAATAACTGTTTGTATGCACCTAGTATGACCAGAAACATTATTTTAGTTTCTTTACTATTTGAACAATGATTTAAGTACGCTTTTGATGCTATTGCTATTTCTGCCTACTTGAATGATGTCTTTTATTTTGAGGCTAAACCTTGAAATGGTATTTATGAGATTGATGTTCAAATAAACAATAATGGATATAATCTTTCTCAACGTATCAGATCTAACATCAATGATACATTTCTATGGCATTGCCGACTTAGCCACATAAGCAAGGCACGAGTTAAGATACTCCAATCCAAAGGGATTCTTGAATTCACAGAACCGGACACTTTTGATGAATGTGAATCCTGCTTAGCTGGCAAAGTCGCCGAAGACTCCTTCACTCATAGTAAATGAACGAGCAAAGGTTCTGCTAGGACTCTTACAAACTGATGTATGCGGCCCTTTCAGAACCATGTCTAGAAATCATGGAAGATACTTCGGTTCTTTATTGATGATTACAGTCGAGATGCTTATGTGTATTTTAAGAAACACAAGCATGAAACTTTTGAAAAGTTTAAAGAGTTTCAAAACGATGTGGAAAACCAACTCGGGAAAACTATTAAGATGCTTTGATCAGATCGAGGTGGAGAGTATGTCAGCTCAGAATTTATAAATCATCTAAAAGAGCGTGGAATTGTTTCACACCTCATTCTGCCCGGCACACCCCAACATAATGGCGTAAGCGAGAGGAGAAATCGAACCTTGCTAAACATGGTCCGATCGATGATGTTTAGAACTAACTTGCCTCACTCCTTTTGGAGCATTGCCCTTATGACCGCCGCCCGCATTGTCAATCTGGCTCCAACTAAAAAGGTAAGGAAAACCCCATATGAGATATGGCATGGGCGTAACCCAATTTGTTTTTCCTTAGAGTATGGGGATGTGATGCTTATGTCACCAATGATTCTGATGACAAGCTCGATCCTCGCGGCGTAAAATTTTTCGTTAGGTACTATAACCAAAGCGGATATTATTTCTTCCATCTAGATACTAATGTGATTTCTATCAAAAGGTAGGGCCACTTCCTCGAGAAGGAAATTCTCGATCGAGAAACTGGAAATACTATTGTCGATCTTGAAGAAATTCAAGAACCACAAACAACCACTTAGGAAGTTGGAATGTTTGATCAACAAGTTGTTGCTGATACATTAGACATAAACACAAGCGTTCGCAGAAGTAATAGGACTCGCGTACCAAATTCTAAATACCTATGGCATCTAGATGGTCCCGAAGTCCTCTTAGTAGCCGCGTCAAGAGACGAAACTGCTAATGAAAAATCTACTATTTTAGATCCGGAATCTGAGAAATGGCAAGATGCCATGAATGCTGAGATGCAATCTATGCATGACAATCAAGTCTGGAACTTGGGTAGCTACCCACTGAATGTCGGGCAGCAGGAAGCAAGTGGAATTTCATAAGGAAAACCGACGTGCATGGAAATGTACAGAGTTATAAAGCACGACTAGTCGCAAAAGGTTTTACTCAAACTCATGGTATTGGCTATGATGAAACCTTCTCGTCCGTTTCTATGACTTAGTCGATAAGGATATTACTTGCTGTAGCCGCTTATTATGACTACGAGATATGGCAAATGGATGTCAAAACTGATTTTCTTAATGGACACCTTTCTGAAGATGTCTATATAGTTCAGTCTGAAGGTTTTGCCGATCCTAAATATCCTAACAGGGTGTGCAAACTGAATAAGTCCATTTATAGACTTAAAAAGGCATCTTGCAACTAAAATCTTCATTTTAATAAGAAAATCAAAGAGTTTGGTTTTGCCAAAAATGAAAATGAGTCTTGTGTTTACAGAAAGGCTAGTGGGAGTACTATATCATTTCTCATTCTGTATGTTGATGATATATTGATCATTGGAAATAACATTCCTATGCTTAAGGAAGTTAAGCACTGGTTGGGATCTTGTTTTGCAATGGAAGGTCTTGGGGAAGCTGCTTATATTCTTGGAATTAAGATCTACCGAGATAGGTCTAAGCGGCTTCTAGGGCTAAGTCAAAGTACATACATAGACAAGGTAATGACACCCTTCTCAATGAATAACTCCAAGAAAGGAGCTGTTCCCATGGCTAAAGGAGCCGTGTTGAACAAGTCGCAATCTCTGGCAACGGACATTGAAACTAAGCACATGCAAGCAATTCCATATGCTTCAGCGATTGGTTCTATCATGTATGCTATGTTATGCACTAGACCTGACATCTCATATGCGTTGAGCATGACTGGTCGTTTTCAGCAAAATCCTGGCATTGCCCATCGGACTGCTGCAAAGAACATTCTAAGGTACCTGAAAAGAACCAAGGATATGTTCTTAGTGTTTGGAGGAGTGGAAGAAGAGCTCATTGTTAGGTGTTACACTGATGCTAGCTTCCAGACTGACCGAGATAATTCTCGCTCACAATCAGAATATGTATTCACTCTTAATGGAGGAGCTATTTACTAGAAAAGCTCCAAGCATAGTGTGGTGGCGGATTCAACCACCAAATCAAAATATATAGCTGCATTAGATGCTGCTAAGGAGGCTGCTTGGATGAAGAAGTTCACCATTGACCTCGATATGGTTCCGAGTATTCATAAACCAATCAAGGTGTTCTGTGATAACACAGGTGCTATTGCTCAAGCCAAAGAGCCCAGATTTCATCACAAGCCCAAGCACATTCTAAGGAAGTTCCACCTCATAAAGGAAATACTTGAACGAGGGACATCATATAAGCAAAGCAGACACTGATCAAAACCTACCTGACCCGTTCACTAAACCGATGACTCAGGACAAGCATGATCATCACAGAGATGGTATCGGTCTTAAATTAGCTAGTAGTTTGTTTTGATTTAGTATTTGGATGCATGAACATTTAAGACAGTTATGTTGGTCCGATTTTTGATAAGGAAGATTGGAATCTTCTCAACCTCCTCAGGAAACGACTAAGTATGGACTTCGAGCAAGCTTAGACTATCGAGCATGGTTTTACTACTTCGAGCAAGGTCTTCAGAACCATTTATGGTTAATTCTTCTAGGTGTTAAGGCTTCGAGCAAGCTACACCTCAACAAGCAAGAGTATTCTTCTATCGAGCATGGATTGCCAATCGAGCAAACAACTTGATCATTCAAGTTTTAACCCAGTGTTACGAGCAAAGGATGTCCAAGCACATTGTGACGAGCATGGATGCAATAAGAAGATGTCATATGCTCGAAGCATGGACTACGAGCATTATTCAATCTCATGAGCAAGATTTACATCCAAGAATGCTAAAGATTGCTTAATAAGTCTAAGACAGGATTGAAGACATCAAGAAGAATGGGCTTGATTGATAGACTAGTTCGAGCAAGGCAAGAACCGATCAAGAGGAATGAAGCTTGTTGGAAGAGAATATTTTCACTAGAAAATATTCTAAGTAAAGTATGCTCGAAGACACTCATCGAGCATAACTTGCATACTGAGTCTGCTCGAGCAAGAAACAAACCTTGCTCGAAGACTCTTACACTTGTATTTTTTTTTTGTCATTCATTATGTAATGATTTAGGGATTCTAGAAGGAATGCCAGGGTCTATAAATAGGATCTTAGGTTTCCATTTAGGGCACGGATAACAACGCAACACATGGTTTATGAGAAACCATTCCAAAAAGAATATTCCCTTCTGTTTCATCGTACCGCCGCCGCCGTCACGAAACCCTAGACATTCCATTTACTGTTTCATTGAATGATGCATTTAATATAGTAAATTGTTGTCTTTGTATTTGTTCTTAACTGATTATCCTTTATTGTTTCGTTTATTATTATATTACGCCTTCATTCCCATCCATTGGATATTCTGATTTCGTCGGGATATTCAATAGGCCTTTGGGTTATTGAGTCTGTGTGTTCTTGTCGATCTTTCTAAGGTGTGCACCTGAATCTCGGTCCTGACAAGTGGTATCAGAGCTTTAGAAGCTCACTGAAGGCCACGGGACTGAAGGTTTGTGATAAAGCTTGAAGCTTTACTCTGTTTGTCTACTTAAAAAGTCAGATCTGCTGAAATGGAAGACCAAGAAGTGTCTACTAACAAGATTCCAAGTCTACTTGGACAAGAGAACTTTATTAAATGGAAGGTGCTTTTTGAAGCCGCTGTAAACTACATGACCCGGAACTCTGGATAACTATTACAGATGGAAACTATGTTGATTCTACTGCTGCAAACAACAGTGCCACTGTAGAGCTAAAAATGAAGAAAAGAGATAACAAAGCACTATCTATGCTGAAGCTAGGTCTGTCTTGGGAAATATTGACAACTGTCAATCATCACAAAACCGCAAAGGATATGTATGATGCAGTTGTTGATATGTTTTAGGGCAAACAAAACTGAGAGACATTAAGAAGGATAGACTGAAGCAACAGCTGGATAGATTCAAGTTCAAAGATGGTGAACGATTAAAATCAGTTTTGCAAAGGTTCATGGGATTGTGAATGATATAAGAACAACTGACCTGCAAATATCTGATTTTGAGCTAAATAAGAAGCTTCTGTCATCTTTATCTGGTGAATGGTATACAACAAGCAAGTTTATCAAGGAAAAGTAAAACTTTCCCAACTTTAAGTTGGATGATGTGATCGCTTTCCTCAAAGCTGCAGAACATGAAATGATTGAGAATCACATGATTAGAGAGGATAAGCCCAGTTTTCCAGTGACAAATGCTCTTGTAGCACCAATGGGTAATCTCTCTGTCAAGAACCAGCAATCACCAATTATTGAAGATCCAGCTGAAACAAGCTCAGTATGTGGAGGAATTTAGTCAAGGTTCAATGTGCAAATGATAGAAGATGACACTACCTCATCTGCAAGTGGACTCCCTCTTTACACACCAAGCAATGCAAGCCATGGAGCAGACTATCAAGCTCTATTTTCCATGTTCACTGACTCATATCATGCTTTTGTGGCCAAAAACCTGATCAACACAAGCATTGTGCAAGAAGACCTTGAGCAGATTGATGCTGATGACTTAGAAGATATGGACATTAAATGGCAGGCTACCATGTTAGCTGTGAGAAGCAAGAGGCTGTATAACCGGACAGGAAGATCAAGTTTCTCTGGACCCAATGAACGAATAGGTTTTAACAAATCAAAGGCAATTTGCTACAACTGTCAGCAACCTGGTTAATCAAAATCAATTCTACCAGAATCAAAACCAAAACTTCCAACCTTAGAGAAATCAATTAGCAAATCAAAATGGAGAGTTACAAGGGTACCTCAAGATGGAGAGTTTTATTGGAGTAGTCATGCGGCAGAGATGGAAAAAGCAAATGTTGCTTTCATGGCCAAGGTGCAGGACAAAGCAGAATCCTCAAATGCACAGGTATATTCCGATATCTCTATTTTTGATCTTCTCCTAACTATTGATGAGCTTAATCAGGAGGTTGGAAAGTGGAAGTCAAAATGTGGTAGAAAGGAAGCCTTTCTGAATGTGTATTAAACTAGTGAGGCAACCTATGAAAACCAGATTAAGGGATTAGAAGAAGATTGTATGCAAGCATACAGAACTCAATCAAGAATGACTATTGAGATTGAGGGACTGAAAAAGATGTATGCTGATGAGAAGATCAAGAATGCTGACTTGATTCAAATGGAATTTCTTAAGAATCTGGTGTCTACTGGAAACATAGTTGGATTTGTAGACAAAATGACAGATGAAGAGAAGTACAAGAAGGTACCACCACCTTTTTGTGATAGTTATCCATTGAGAGTAGACAATGAGAGTAGGAATGAGTATTTGAAACAGTTTAAGAATGTGTTTGAAGACAGAACTGAGTTTGTATAGAGGTATGAAGATGTAATTGTTGATGATAAGGGAGAGTTTGTGATGAAGCAGAATGTGAAACCAAAAGAGAATGGGGTTGAAAAGAAAGAAGATGAGAAAAAGAAATGGAATGAATACTCCAGGGATGGAAGTACTTGCAGTTGTGGGAGTACGAAATCATCAAAAGGTAAAAAGAAAAAGAAGGGATCAAACAAGAAGAAAGATGAAAAGATTCCACTATTGCCAAAGATGACTCCAAAGATGAAGAAACATTATGAACAGATGAGAAGGGAGCATATGGTATTTGAAATTTATGCCAGACCTAAATCAGAAGTCAAGAAAGAGAATAATGTACCTCGGAAATCTTCATATGATCAAACGCACCCACCAATTTATCCAGTTTTCTCTAATCATGAACTGTTTGATATTGGGGATGTGGATTATGTGCCAATGAGGAAATATTCAAAAGAACAAGAAGGAAGCTCTTAAAGAACTCCATCAAAGCTGAAGAAATTTGTGTTTGTAAAAGAAAAGTATCCACAGACACTTGACATAAGCAAGCCCATCAAGATGGACTTCTCCAACTCCTTGTGCCCAAAAACCTCTCTAGGTTTTGACTTCCCAAAGCCAAGTAGCAGGATCAAAGAAATGAAACTGCTTGAAGACATAGGGAGTTTTGCCAAAGTCTGGTGCAAGAAGTGTGATGTCTACGGACATCACACTGATTCTTGTTGGATTGTTGAGGATACATTTGAAATTCCTGATGTGGTGAGTGGTTTTGATATGAAGAGTTATAAAGAAATGTATGAGAAATACTTGAATGGTAACAGAAGTCCACCTGATAGTGAGGAACAAAAGCTGATTCTAGAAAAGTGGCTCAAGACAATTCTAAAGATTAAAGAAAATCAACAATTGTCAAACAAGGAAGTGAAGAACAAAAGGTCAGAGGATATGAGAAAAGCCAAGATTTGACCTGGTGATCTTATTGGTGATGAAAAGTTCTTAATGAAATAAGGGTTTGAACTAAAAGGGTTTCAGTGGAAGACAAAGAAGGAGTTAAATGAATGGAAAGACTGTGATTGATCAGATTGAGAACAACATTAAGTCACCAGTTGTATCAGTTGGAACAGACTCAGACTCAGATGAAGAATGTGAAATAGTCTACGAAGATCCACGACCTATTCCACTTCAAACTCCTGATGAATCTCCAAATGAATCTGATTTGCAAACTAATACAGTTTGTGACTCAGAATCTAACTGATTCTCTTATATGTGTTTGTGCAGGAACAATCCATGAATTGCAATGATGTATGGTATATGGACAGTGGTTGTTCCCGGCACATGACCTGTGACAAGGAAGCACTTATCAATTATGAAAGAAAGTATGAAGGTCCAGTTGCCTTTGGGAGTGATGAAAAGAGGCACTCTTACCAATGGCAATGTATCCTTTGAGAATGTGCTGTATGTTGAAGGACTACAGTAAAATCTACTCAGCATTTCTTAAGTTTGTGACAAAGGATACAAAGTGGCTTTCAATGATGAACTCTGTCAAATCCTAAAGCCTGAATTTCTGATTCCAACTAAGGTGATCATGATGATGGCTCCAAGGAATGGCAACCTCTATGAGCTTAGAATGAATACTGCTACATCCAGGGGTGGTTGATGTTTTGTTTCAAAAGCCACTGAAAATGAGACTAAATTATGGCATAGGAAGATGTGTCATGTCAACTTGAAGAATGTGAACAAGCTAGTGAAAGGTGAACATGTTGTTGGCCTTCCCACCAGAGAATTTAAGCTTGAACAAAAATGCACATCTTGCCTAAAGGGAAAACAACACAAATCCTCTCACAAAAGCAAACTGATAAATACTATTGATGAGATCTTGGAACTGCTCCACATAGATCTTTTTGGTCCTGTGAGTGTTCCAAGTATTGGAAAGAAAAGATATTGTCTAGTCATTACTGATGACTACTCAAGATTTACTTGGGTTTACTTCATGAGTAGCAAGGATGAAACCCCGGAGCTGATCAAGACCTATGTGCTGAGGATGGAAAATCAACTTGAAATGAAAGTTAAGGTCATTAGAAGTGATAATGGGACAGAATTCAAGAATGGACTGATGGAAGAATTCTGCACTTCTAAGGGGATCTTTCAACAGTACAGTGCTCCAAGAACTCCTGAGCAGAATGGTGTTGCAAAGAGAAGTAACAGAACATTGATTGAAGCTGCAAGGACCATGATTGCTGATGCAAATCTGCCAGTCACCTTCTGGGCAGAAGCAATCAACATTGCCTGCTATGTGCAAAACAGGGTTCTACTAAACAAGGCTCAAAATAAGACTTCTTATGAGGTTATATTCAAAGTAAAACCTTATGTGAAGTTTTTAAAGCCTTTTGGATGTAGATGCTCACTTTTGAATACAAAGGACTATCTAAATAAATTCCAGTCATAATCGCTTGAATGTTTCTTTCTGGGCTACTTATCTCATTCAAAGGCTTACAGAGTCTATGTGAAGGAGCACATGGTAGTCATTGAGTCTTCTGACATCATCTTCAATGAAAACCATTTCAATAATGTTGAAGGACCCAAATGGCTCTTTGATTTGGAGAAGATGATAAAGTCCTTCAAAATATATAATGAAGACATGGATGACAGCATGTACAGAACAAGTTTTGATGACAAAGGAAAACATAATCAACTTGATCTGGACAAACTGTGGTCATCTGTTGCTCCTAAACCAAATGGATTTATCTTTGAAAGATGCAGTCAAGGAGCAGCTGAAGTTGAGATGAATGGACAAGAAGATGCAGTTGAAGTTTCTAATGAAGGACTAAGTGATCTGGAGAATGAACCTATCCAAAGTCAACAACCAGTTCAACCTGAAATGATAAATGAATTTGAAGACAGGTTCCAATCTTTGTTTGACTCTCTCCAAATTGGATCAAATGAAGCTTCATGTTCTGCAACTGCTCAAACTCAAATGGACACTGAAATTAGAGGAAGATCTGAGATTGAAGCTAATGAGATGAACCTGACAAATCTTGAGATAGAAGTGTCAGCACAACAAATTGTGCAGACTACTTCTATTGAAAGAAATCATCCTGCAGAGAACATCATAGGAGACTTGTATGAGAGAGTGACAAGAAGTTCCTCTGAAAAGGCAAACATCTATCTGTATGCTTGCTTTCTATCCCAAGTTGAACCAAAGAACATTAATCAAGCTTTAAAAGACAACATCTGGGTAGAAGCTATGCAGGAAGAGTTGGCTCAATTCAGGGACTTGCATGTATGGGACTTGGTTAACAAGCCCAGAGGCAAGTATGCTATTGGAACCAAATGGGTGTTCAGAAACAAGAAGGATGAGAGAGGAATTGTCATTAAAAACAAAGCAAGACTGGTGGCTATAGGGTGCTTACAAGAAGAAGGGGTGGACTTTGAAGAAGTATTTGCTCCAGTTGCAAGACTGGAAGCCATCAGAATCTTTCTAGCATATGCAGCATCTATGAACATAAAAGTCTATCAATTAGATGTGAAATCTGCATTTTTGAATGGAAAGATAAATGAGGAGGTGTATGTGACTCAACCTCTTGGATTGGAAGATCCAATCTATCCTAACAAGGTTTATAAGCTTAGCAAGGCTTTGTATGGACTACATCAAGCTCCTTGAGCATGGTATGATGAGCTATCAAACCACTTGTTAGACAATGCTTTCTTCAAAGGAGCTATTGACAAGACCCTGTTCTACAAAAGATGGAACAAGGATCTGCTGCTACTGCAAGTCTATGTAGATGACATTATTTTTGGCTCTACCAATAAACAAATGTGCAAAGAATTTGAGCAAGTAATGAAGTCTAAATACAAGATGAGTTTAATGGGAGAAATGAACTTCTTCCTTGGACTTCAAGTGCAACAAAAGGCAGATGTGATCATTATCAATCAATCAAAATATGTCCAAGAGATTCTTAACAAGTTCAAGTACCAAGACTACAAGACAGTGTCTACACCAATGGACACACATGAGAAGATGGTACCTGATGAGAAGGGGGAGCCAGTGGACCAGCATGAACATAGGGCCAAGATAGGATCACTGATGTATCTGACAGCATCATGGCCAGATTTTATGTTTGTTGTGTGTGTCTGTGCAAGATTCCAAGCTAACCCCAAGGTCTCACACATGCTAGCATCAAAAAGAATTTTCAAATATCTCAAAGGGAAACCAAATTTGGGGATTTGGTATCCAAAGAACTCCTCTTTTGACTTGGTGGCCTACACAGACAGTGACTATGATGGTTGCAACATGAATAGGAAATCAACTTCAGGAGGCTGCCAGTTTTTAGGGAACAGGTTGGTGTCATGGCAATGCAAGAAGCAGACTACCGTGTCCATCTCAACTGCCGAGGCTGAATACATTGCTGCATCCGCTTGCTGTGCACAGGTTCTATGGATTCAGAATCAACTACTGGATTATGGTCTGAGATTCTTAATTACTCCAATTTTAATTGATAATACTGCTGCTATGTTCATTGTTAAGAATCTAGTCCAACATTCTAAGACTAAGCACATTGAGATTAGGGACTGTAATGAAAAAGGTCTAATAGAAATGAAACGGGTAGATACATCTGATAATCTGTCTGATTTATTCACCAAACTGTTAGATAAAACTAGGTTTCACTTTCTATTAAAATGTCTAGGTATGATAAATGCTGATGAAATCTGATTGATGATTTGTGCTTATGTGAGGTGGTTACTGATTAACTATGTTTCTCAATGTGAATGTTTACATGATTTATTGTTGTGCTTGACTGATTATTCTGATTGCATGAATCATGTAAGTGACTGTTTGTGTATGATAAATTGTCATGTATTTGATGTTCTTGTTGTTTATACTCATATCTGTGCTGACATGATACATTTGTGTGATCTAAGTGTCTCGAGCATGAATCTATGCTTGATACTGTGTTTGTTGCTCTTCGAGCATAAACCAACTATACTTGTGAACCTATAAGTATTTCGAGCACAAATGACATGTATCAAATGTTCAAGCATAGAAATATGGCTTGAAAGTGTTCTCGACTTTCGAGCATATATCTGTGGCTCGAGCACAATGACTATGTCCTGAATCATTTCTTATGTATTTCGAGCACATGTCTTGTCCTCGAGCAAATTGACACTTCTAGGAAGTACAAAGAGCAGGTGCATTGAAATGAAAAATTTGAGTTAAAAGTTTATCGAGCACACACGTTGACATGATAAAATTTGAAGTTTGCTCGAAGTGAAAATTCACTCACCAATGAATTGTGTGTTACTTGTGTGTTGTTTGTAAGTCTTATATGCTTAAAATGACAAAATATGGTTCAAAATTAGATGCAAAATGAATTTCTCGAAGAAACTAATTTTTAACACACAAACATTTTTGACTAAGCAAACCGTTTTTTCAGTGAACATATATCAGATATGATAATAATTATCCAGTTCCAAGCTTTAAAGAAGCTTAAAATGTTTTATGTGGAGATTGAATCCAACCTGAATGGGAAATGATAGTATATTGTTTAATCTCCTAACCCATGAATTATAAGCTTAAAGGATTTCTGTTCAGTAAATTAACAATTCGTGTGGTATCTTCTCATGAGTATGGGTGACTTAAGTGATACAAATATTGAATGAGCCTTAGCGGATCTAGATCTTACAATGACATCGAGTTGTTCGTTGAATATGTATACGGTTAAGCTTTGATTACGTTATGTGTGTGTAGTGTGTGTGTTGAGAGTGAGTTCGGACAGAGTACAAGGTGGAAGAAGGAATAATCAAAACTGTTCCATTAGAAATAGTTATAGGGGTATATATAGGAGATGACCTCATTCGTTACATTAAAACTAACAAATGAGACATCTCATTTGTGTGACATTACACATAGCGAATAGCCTTCATTTGTTATGTTCCATTCGTTAAGCAGGGTTAACGAATGGGACTTACATTAATACGAATGTGACACATTCGTTACAGGGTAACAAATGTGCCTTACAATTTAGGCGAATGGGCAGAATACTTTAATTAACAAAATGCCCTTTTTACATTAAACCCCCTATAAACTAAGACTAATTACATTAATATCCTAATAAAGACCGAGACGTACAAAACTTGTATCAACAAACTCCCCCTCATCTCGAGCTCTTTATCTTCTTCAATGCTGGAACATCTTCGTCTTCCAGACCACACAACTATGAATCTTGTATGCATAACAGACACTAACTACCTTCTGAAATTGCATAGCAAGTTCGTAGTCACTTACGTTAGCGAATCTGATCTGACTTGTAAACAAGGCATCGTTGTCAGACTCAGATAAGTTAACCAGCCACATCGGATCAATCACACGAATAGTCTTCATGTTTGACCCGGAACCAAATACAATAACCGCTTCACTCGTTTTATTATCATAATACCAGTAATTGAACGACGTGAACAGACTCTGAGGGAATGGCTTCATCGGAGCCCTCTTCATTGTCTTAGGCGGCTTCACCTGTAGGATTGTCTTCCTCTAGCCAATGTGCGGATCAATCTCATCTATATACTTGTGAGTCGGCACCTGTGGCTTGAAGAATTTGAAACCATAACGGGTTTCATGCAATAAATGAGCGTAGAACCACTCAGCCCACTGATCTTTCCCACGATTCACAAATGGTCTGTTGGCTAGTGTTCTAACATCCCACCTTGGCATAGATAGTATATCGTGTGGGCGCTTGAAATAATAAATACCGTGTTCCCACTTTACGATATATACCTTAAGCTCAGAATCAAACTGCCATGACACCAAATTACCTTTAACATCTTTGACAGGCTTATACTTCTTCATCTGGTATGCCGATGCTTGAGCCTTGGCCAATTTTACTTACTCTTTTTCATGATATCGAAAGGCCTCGATCATCTTGTTCATTTTCTTCATGTCATGCTTAAACATACCCTCCAAATCACGCTTCTGTTTTCTTTCTTTAGCCGATAGGTGACTTGTTTCTGCAGTTTTGTTCCACTTCTCAATTTCTTCACGTAAGCGACGTTCTGCTGCATTGAAATGTTCTATAGTGAAAAATAGAATACTTGAGTCGTTGTTGTTGTTATCGGTGTAAAACTCAGGATACTCCTCAGTAGTAACGTCCTCAACTTCTACTTCATTAAATTCAGGCACATTCCCACGTGGAATGCCTGTATTAGTACTTTCCTCAATCTCCACATCCACATCCACACTTTTACCCAGTTCTTCAACCTCCTCATCGTTTAGATCCAGAAGCAAGGCTATTTGCTCTTTAGTCAATGAATGATCTACAAACTTGCCTTCTTCGATCTCATCTGCGTTCACCATACTGCACACAACCCCGTCCATACCCACAAACAAAATCATGTTAGCTGGAATAACATCAATCGGTTTGGCTCTCGTGTAATCCTTGTATGGCACTTTCTGCAAATTACTACCCTCAGAATCACCACCAGGTCTCGTATCAGCCTTATTACCTGCCGACGTTCCAGAACTACCGCCCGGTTTCTGATCTACACCCCCCGTTCCATCCTGATCATCCTCATCATTCATTAACTTCTTCAACTCGTCATCTTTACAAGTGAGCTGAAGGATGATCTCATCTTTTTTATCCAATCTCTCCCCATGAGCAGCACAAGGGCCCTAAGTTCCCTGTTTTCACGTTGAGCAAACTGAATATGTCGTAACAAATTCTGTTGTGCTAGCTCATGGGCAGCTCTGTTAGCTTGCATTTGTGTCTGTTGAAGATGCAATAGATTCATCATATGGAACCACTGAGTTTGAGGAGTCATACCAAAGAAATTTGGATGAACTAGTTGCAAGGGACCCTGAGGACGAGTAAAGGTCATAAATGAATGCTCAGGTCTTGGCAACTGTGTAGGTGTAACTGGAGTCACTGGAGTAGTTAGCTGTGGTGTAGGCATAAGAGCCAATACTATCTAAAGAACATCTCCAAAATAAGGATCAGGTCTTGCAGTAGTAACCAGAGTCATATATGGAGGCACTGGAGAAATAGGCATCTGCACAGGAGTAGGAGATCGAGTAAAATCTGGAAATGGAGATCTCAGAATATCCTGAACTATAGGTGAAGTAGAAACAACAACTAGAATAGATACCGGAGCAAATACAATAGGAGTAGACCTCTCAAATGGTTGACTAGGTATCTCAATACCAGATCCTCTTCTAACCCTTTGCTTTTTAGGCTTCTCCCCCTTATCTTCCATCGGTTCCTTACCCTTACGCTTTCTCTTCTGTTCATAAGTTAACCCATCCTGTGGTCCTGGACCACCATCACCACCATCATTTCCACCATTTCCACCATCACCACCTTCACGCTCAGAATCAGAATCATCATGAGCCCAACTATCATTAGGTGGCTCTTGATAATCAACGTTCGCAAGATAACCGATCAATCGCTTAAACTTCGGTCTCTCTTAAAGACTTTGACCACGATAAGATCTTAAACGCCTCATAGTCTCTTCATTCATGTGTTTAAGCTTCATCACGTCATCTTGATTCTTCAATAAATTAGGCTGCAAGTCATTGATGATCATCTATAGAAATCTGGGATACATGAGAAACTTATGACGGCTCGTGATATTTTCCTTCAGATGATAATAAACCAATTCTGAGAAATTGAATGGCTTATTCAAAACTAGAGCAACAAAAGCTGACTGTAGCATCACTCGGCATTCATCGAATCCACCCTTACGTCCACCGAGAAAATGTATCAACACGTGAAGCAGGTACTTATATTGTTCACACAAGTTTGCTTTGTTGTACATCGATCTACCCAAATCTCCATTATACTTTACTCGTCCAAACAACCCTCTAATCAATCCTTTGTCAAACTCACACCTATCGTCAATCGTATCACGAAATCCCAACGAATCTCGAATCACACCAATATCAATCACAACTCGCTTATCTTGAATCACTGCCTCTATCTTATTTTCGGCCTCGTTGTATCGAGCGGTATTCCAGAATGCTCGAATAATACTCTGATAGACAACAGTACGAGTGGAGATGGCCTTATATATCCTGAAGCGTGTCAAGAAACTGATCATACCTCCAAAGATCGGTGCGTCTTCAAAATTCGGCTCTAAATAGGCACAGATGTTGTGACTCTTATTCCAAGATAACATCACTGGTGCTTGTTCAGGTTCGGCTTGAGCTTGAGGCTGTTCTGGATTATCTGGATTTAGCTCGGGAACAGGATTCTGAATGTTCTCGTCTGCCATTTCTATTAAAACCATAATAAAATATTAGTAAATTGTTCAAGAATATAATACTAAATAACGAATGTCCATCTCATTCGTTATAATGGTTGAAACGAATGAGACATTCGTTAACCTTAAATGTCTTTTATTCGTTACAATAAAAAATCACTCATACGTTAAGAGATTCGTTAAAATAAGGAATCTAATCTTATTACATTAACGAATCAATTCTAATTCGTTACTCTTAGTCGTTATAAGCTTAACCAACCATTCGCTACCTTAACGAATACCTATTCGTTACTTTTAACGAATCCTATGGTCAATCGTTAACAAATTAGCGAATCTGGTCATCATTCGTTAAACTAATAACGAATCAGACTTAATAAATCAATTTGACTAGTCAGAAGTCAATTACAAAACTAATTTTGACTAAATTGCAATCAAAGATGACGATTTTCATCGATTAACGTATTGAATCCATATACATATCACAATCAGAGGTTATCCAAGTCATCGGAAACGTGGTTAACACTATAAAACTATGATTATTAATAACAATATTCATACAGATAAGTGTTTTATGTTGTTAATTTGGTTGTTTGATAATCGGGTATCAAATCAATCAATTAACCCATGAAATCCCGATGAAATCTCACAATACATGCATCTCCGATCTCGTCATTACCTGTAGAAAACTAAGATGTTAACGAAATGGTCTAATATGCAGGTATGAGATCAAGAAAAATTTTTGCAAGAGCTCTGTTTAGGGTGATGATGAAATAGTAATAGGCGAATGAAAGGTCATTCGTCTGCCCTTGGGATTATAAACCCCAATAATTTCACATTTTCTGAGGTCATTCATTCAATTTTGAACTAACGAATGGCCTCATTCGTTAAATTAATAAACCTGATTCGTCAAGATTTTAAACGAATAGGATTCACATTCGTTAAAGCTTTAATGAATAATACCTTAACTCTTATCATTCGTTAAAGTGTATAACGAATAATAGAGTCACTAGTTAAATTCTTAATGAATAATATATTTAAAATCATTCCATTCGTTAAATGTTTAGACGAATGTCTTCCATTCGTTATGCACAACGGAAGCGAATGTCTTGATAACGAATGAGAAATTCATTCGTTATGTTTAAATAATGAAAGGCTTTATATTCGTTAAAACAATTAACGAATCACCAGATTCCTTAGCGAATGAGGTACAATCTCATTTAAGGATTTAAATATTATTAAAAACCAATTAGGGTTTTCAATGAATTAAATAATCAATTAAGTCCATTAACAATCAATTAAGCCCATTAATGTTCTTATTGAAATACATTAAAATTACCCGATCATCCAAGAATCGGTAAGACTTAACTTAAACGGATTTTTACTTTTAAAAACAATTGATACCAATCGTAAAATACGTTAAGCACGATTAACTTAAACATTTTGGGGTATCAAATTCTTCATTCTTTGTATTGTTTTGGAATTATTTGCCAGCTTGGTAAATCGAAAATAATGCAGAAATAAAATCTTTTTGAGTTTTGAAATATTTTTCAAATTTTAAACAAAATAAAGAAGTAAGACTAACTAATAAAGCAGTATATATTTTTGTGAGTCGAGCAGGGAATCATATTGATCAAAATTTCCGTCCATACCGGTTTTATTTTCAGCTTTTATTATGACAGGTGTTAAGTTGATTATTGGTATTGTTGTCCATTTAAATCTTCTAACAAATTTTTCAGATTTTTCGGTGATATTCATTAATTTGTTCAATTAGGCACAAATATCAGAAAGAATTCGTTCAAATCTTGATTCAAGCGTAGTTTTAATTTCTCCAAATCACCACAACTTGACTGAAACCTTAGAACCAATTTGATAAAAAATGATTATTTTTAAGTAATCATAGTCCGTAATCCCCACTACAAGATATACCCTCTTTATCAAGCAATACCCTAAGATCCGTTCCCATGGATGTGTATGCATGATTTCATCTGTCGGTTTACAGACATTGTGTCCCTTGTGGTCCGTTTCTTAATGGTAATAAGACGCGAGCAAGAGGACAATGTATGACTCACAACATGGTTTGATCAAGTCTGTAATTCATTTTAGAGACTTAAGCAGTTACACTGCGGGTTCGCTTTTACAAGCATTTTTAATATTCATCGAAATGAATACCAGATGTAAAACCGCATAAAGACCCAATGAAATCTGGAACCTTAAAGCATCCCATCAATACAAGATTTAAGGTCACAAGACCATACATCGTTGAAGCGTTAACCACCAACTAGATACTTTTGCTAAAATTGTTTTCAAATTGATTAGAAGGCTTGAGTATGACCGGTTTATTACATTTCTGCCATCATTATCAAGACCTTTTATAGAACTAATCTCTCAGAGTATTTAGCAATTTATGTTTATATCACTTACAAATCCATACTTGTTTGTTAAAAGACCTACCAATACATCAATGCAATTAAGCACACAGTCTTTTATTAGTTACTTTTTACTGGACTTAGGAGCAAATGATCAATGTACTATCATTTTCTCTTTTTGCTTCTAAACTCATTTAGAGGGGCATTTTTCATTGTTTTTGGATTTTCAATATTTGAATGTTTTTGGAGTTTTTAAATTTCTCTATACAAACTGAAAAAACAATATATTTATTCATTTATTATTTTTATTATTATTTTTTTTTTGGATTTTATATTTTCTCCCCCTAAAAACAACAAAAATTGAACTAAAACAAGAAAAACAAAATAAATTGATTTAACCAAGCTTTTGAATATCTTTCAAAGTTTTTAAACCATTTATACCTAGCAAATATTGAAAACGTGTTTTATCAAACGCTTTGGTATTAAGGTCAGCCTTTTGAAAATCCATGTGAATTTTATCAATTGAAATTAATTTCTTTTCAAAACAATCACGTATAAAGTGATAACGGATTTCAATGTGTTTGGTTTTCAAATGGTGAACCGGATTTTTGGTGATAGATATAGCGGCCAAATTGTCAATAAAAATAGGAGTAGTAAGAAACTTCAAACCGTAATCCCGCAAGTGTTGCTGGATCCAAAGAACTTGTGAACAGCAACTCGAGGCCGCCACATACTCCGCTTCGGCTGTAGAAGTTGAGACCGTTGTCTGCTTCTTACACTGCCAGGAAACAAGCCGGTTTCCTAAGAACTGACAACCCGCTGTTGTAGACTTGAAATTGATCTTGCATCCTCCATAGTCCGAATAAGTAAAAGCGGTGAGATCAAACGCCGATTTCACATCCATCTGATAAACCTTGAAATTTTTATAGGCTGCATAGGCAAGAAAAATACGTATAGCCTCCAGTTGTGCCACAGGAGCATATACTTCAGTGTAATCTATGCCTTCTTGTTGATTGTAACCAAGAACGACCAATCGTGCCTTATTTCTCACAATTACCCCACGGTCGTCCTTTTTGCACTTAAAAACCCATTTTGTCGGAATAACCTTTTTCACACGGTCGGGTTTATCAATTAAGTCCTATACACCCAGTCGAATAAACTGTTGCAGCTCCTCCTGCATTGCTTCCACCCAAGATGGTTCCTTGAGTGCCATCGTGACACTTGTTGGTTCAATCTGTGATAGAAAGCAGGTGTATTGTACAATACTAAGGATACCCGAAGAGTGCAAATCCGCATAAGCACTAACTATCGAATCCTCAATAGGAGATAAGTTACACTCAACTTGTTCATCACATACATTAGCTAATTGGTGTCTTGTACGAACCCCATCGTTCACATCACCAATTATCTATTCCAACGGATGATTAGAATGAATCCTTAAGGAAGGATTAGCAGGTACAGATACGTTATCACCCAGATTGGTGATATTTTCCTCTGCCGTGTCTAAAGAGACAGTTGGGGAGGCATCATCAATTAGAATAGGCTCGTTTGTGGTTGTAGATTCATCTAAAGGAACTGACGATGAATCAACAAAATCAGCTTCATCGGAAGACTCAGAAACCTCATTTGACGTTTCTGATACATTAGGAGAGTCATCTACATCAATCGAAGAAGACCTTGGAATAGGAAGAAATTGTTCTTCCAAATAAGATCTAATGAAATCTTCAGGTACTTCCTCAACTATTGATGTAAACGAATTAAATAACCCGTCATAATCGAACATCCAATCGGTACCCGTACCGGTTGGAGGAGTAGTATAACTTTGTCAATCAACGTGATACCATTCTTCCACACAACCAGAAGAGATATTGAAGATTCGTTTCTTAGGAGAATTGTATCCTAAAAAATAACCCTCAATAGCTTTTACATCAAACTTTCTAGCATCTCTCTTCAAGACAGTACATGAACACCCGAACGGTTCCAAATACTTTAAGTTCGACTTACGATTGTTCAGATGCTCATAGCTTGTCTTCTTGAATCTCTTTACAGCTAGTACGCGATTCAGTGTGTATCACGCTGTATACACAGCTTCGCGTTCCAAAATTGAACGGGTAGCTTAGAATCAGCAAGCATCGTTCTTGCAGCTTCAATCAACATACGATTCTTTCTTTCAGACACGCCATTTTGTTGAGGAACATAAGGCGCACTAAATTCCCGATGAATTCCTTTCTAAATGCAGAAGAAATCCAATACATTATTCTTAAATTCAGTTCCATTATCACTTCGTATTCGTCTCACTTTCAGTTTATAAAGTGATTCAATCTTCATGATAAGGTTTTGAATAAAGATAGGTTTCTGATCTTTTGATCCCATAAATAGAACCCATGAGTATCGTGAGAAATCATCAATAACCACCAACAGTACAGATCACCAGCTATACTAGCACGATTCACTGGACCAAAGAGATCCATATGAAGTCGTTCTGGTGGTGTATCAATCGAGTTAAGTGATTTGCTCGGATGTGATTTCTTCTTTTGTTTCCCCTTTTTGCAAGCAATGCAATGATCATTAATCTTGAAGTTCTTAAGGGATACCCCATCTACCAATTCATTTGAAATGAGAAAATTCATCTTGCGTATGTGAATGTGTCCCATGCGTCGATGCCAAAGGATAAAGTCCTTTTATGTTGCTTTTGACACGAAACATGTAGCCGAGGGTGAAACAGTTACGTTATAACTCATGTCTAGTACATAAATATCATTTGATCGAGGTGATCTCATGACAACCATGTCTTCAGGAATCGTGTATCCCGGTTGAAGGATAACAAATTCCTTATCTGTGAAAATTGTGGTAAACTTTTTATCACATATCTGTGATACACTCAACAGATTATGATCCACCTTTTCACAATAATTAACTATTTCAAACGTCGCTTTCCCATTTGAAACTTCTCCCTCCTTTGTAATCATCCCACCGTTGTTACCAGCAAACGCCACATAACCCCCTTGAATATCTTTGACATTATTTAGAAGGTCCAGGTTGCCAGTGATATGCCGAGAACGTCGACTAACCAATATCCACTTGTGACTTGACACGGATCTAGATGAACTCTGCGCAACAAGGTAAAGAGATTAGTTCAAAAAGGCAGCCCAAGCCTCAGTCTTGGGCTCTGCCTTTGATACTTTCGGAGAAAAAGATAAATTAACACTAGCATTCGGTACTTGAGAATAGGTGACCGGTTTCTTGTTTTTCTTCTTTAAGTAACCGTCACGTATGATTCCCGAATTGGTGTTCTTACAAATTGGTTGAACACGATCAACAAATTTGTTTGATACATTAAACGTTTCAACCCGAACTACTTTTTTTGGATTAACATTTGAATACATTATCATACACTCATCAACTTGATTTTCTCTTAAATTTTGAAATAAATCAGTCTTTTGAGTTATAGAATGTTTGATATCTTCTATCTTTGCTTTACATCTTTTTGAAACATGACCAGGTTCACCACACTTGAAACATAACCGAGAATCTAAAAATTTGAGTGGTGCACTACTTGTCTTGTTTGGTAGCAAAGATTGATTAGTATCAACTTTGGGGTTCTCAAACGTTACCGACTTTGGAACTTCATGTTTTAAACCCTTTTTGTTTTTATAAAATTCAAGATTTGTTGAACTCGAAGAATTTTCCAATCTTGAAAATTTGACAAATTTAATGTGTTTGACACCATTACTTTTAGATTTCACTTGAACATTAGCAGATTTTGATTGATAGAATTTTTTTTCAAGTTCGGTAACTTTTATAGTGTCATCCTGATATATACTTTCAACCATTTCGGGTTTGAGAAGGTTCAACGGAACTTCCTTGTCCGAAAAAACTTTGGATAAACCCTCATCAGTCACACTCGGTTTATCTGACTTCTTCGGTTTAGGAATTACATTAAGAATTTTCACTGAATTACCCAAAGGGTTTGAGCCATAAACGGCTTGCTTAAACTCTTCAAGTTCACACAGAATATGATTGTTAGCAGGTATATTCTTGTTTTTGACAATCTCATCTGGTTCAGACAACTCCTCGATAGAACCATCCAAATCATTTTTGGTAAATATAACTTTACTTTCGATATGAATCCGTTCTCGAGTAGTTTTGGTTGAATCAACATCCTCAGATTCAACAGTAGGCATTTCTGAACATTTTTCCACATCGAGAATGCTACTGTAATCTTCCTTAAAAGGAGGGGGAATCTCGACATATCCCAAACCCGCTATTCCATTTTTCTTATGAGAATTGTTTACTTCAATGATCTCATTTAACAAAAACAAGGAATCTCAAAATTTTCCAAGTTTATTTTTAAGTTCCATAACTTCATTTTCAAGATTTAAAATGCAGGTTCGGAGTCATAGAATCTCCTTAAAATGTTGATCAACCACAATTATCTTACACTGAATCTCAGCTTTGAGATCATGATTGCTTTCAGACAGATTTTGAATTTTTTGAGTAGATTGTTCTAGTAATTTGGATTTCTGTGTATAGCATTCATTGATCATAAAGTGATCTTTTGTGAGAGTAGTGTTCTGATTTAACGCTGTTTCAAGTTTAGCTTAAAGATCAGCACATTCAGAACACTCAATTACAGCAGACGAGGGTTCAGATACATTAACTTGAGGAGTAGGACATACCTCTTCGATCTTAGCCATACAAGCATAAGATTCAACTTGATCAGGGATTGACTTATCAGATCTGATTTGCACAGATGAACTCTGACCAGAATCAGTTTCAGAGTCAGAGAAGTCACTTTCTTCAGATACATTGTCACTTCTTGGATCTTCAAACTTCTCAACTGGTTCAAAAACAGCAAGGTTGGCCTGATTTCCTTTGAGACCAGTCTAAACCATCATTTGCTACAAGAGCTTGAGTGTTGTTTGACTTATTCTTGTCAGCTTCTGATGAACTCCTTTTACTTTGATCACTTCCCGATGAATTCTTACTTGGAGATCTCTCAGCATTGCGTGGACCTGAATACTATTTTCTTGGTTTATCACATTCTTTGGCAAAGTGGCCAAAGTGACCTTTAGTTTATCAAAACCAACTCGCTTGTTAAGAGTAGGAAGATCTTTTCCGGTTCTTTGCATAAACCTTTTAACCTTTCTGACAATCATAGCCATATTCCATTTGAGATCCATCAGTTCAAGATCATCAGGATTAATCTGGTCGTAGTGTTCATCGGTCAACTCACTTGTTGCAATCTTTGTAACGATTCCGACGAAACCTGGTATTCCCTAACCGGTAGACAATAGTTACGTCATACCTAATGTCGGGTACATGAATTACTACAGTAATTATACGAGAATACATGGTTCACTGTATTGATTGTACGTGAATATATAATTCATCGTATTGATTATGCGATTAATCGGTCGATAGTTATTGAAACCCGAACGAATCGAGGGTTCAATTATAGACGAGATATATTATATTTAGTGATGTTTGCGAAGTATTAAAGCTTCGAGATAAGTGAATTAAAGCACAGAAAAAGAATTTCGATTTAATGGTACGTCGGTACGTTAAACGAAACCTTTAATACCAAACCGAGCAAGAGACGATCGATCAAGCCGAAAAAGATGCGCGATAATTAATAATATGATGTTTTAAGTTAATAAATGTCATGGTTTAAGTTTTAAAGTTTTTAAATCGGTTTTATATAAATTTCATTTTTAAGCCGAAAAACGACCGTTTTAACCTCGTTTTAAGCCGAATTAAACATTTAACCAAAAAACGAACTGAACCATATTATCCAAAACATTATCCAGATCTCCGATATCCGAATGTGTGGCTAGAAATGAAGAGGTGGGTCCCACCCCACCCCCTATCAAGTCCGATCGGACCTAAGGGTCCAAACCCCATTCCTTATTTCTTTTTTTACACAATCACTCCCAAGTTCTTCAATCCTCTCAAGATCATGAGCTAAAAACCGAGAATTGTAGCAAGAAAACCGAGGTAAAAACCGAGTTAATCACGTTTCCATCTTCGTTTCTTGAGTTTAATTGCAAGAAAATGAGGTTTCAATGATGAAAACTGATTCTTGCATGATCAAGTGATGTATACGGGTTATACAAGGGATCTTGGTTCAAGAAAGGAGTTAAACGAACCAAGAACGAATTTTTACGGTTTAAATCTTTGTTTTTGAATCATAACCGAAACTATAGTGTAAGAGGCTTGATCGTGAGTGTAACTTGCTTGGTATTGTGGTATGTTGGATGTAGGTTCTGTATTTAGTGGTAGATAAGGCGTAAAGACGAGTTTGTAGCTTGTAGTGGCGGAAAACGAAAGGTATATTCGGTTATGTTCGGTTTTGGGAAATTTGGACAGATTGTTGATGCTTTAGAGTTAGGTCATGAAATTTTACAGAGGTTTTAAACACATGAAAATATGAGTTCTATGAATTTTTGGTAATTTTTGGATAAAGGATGAATATTTGGTGAATTTAATGCTCGGTTTTGGCCAAAACTGGTGAAAAATAGTTAAATATCATGAAAAATTCTGGAAAAATGCAGATGAGCTTTTTATATCATGTATAAGTCACACACAAAATTTGAGGTCCGTTGGAGAAGTCTAAGTAGGCTTTTTGGTTAAATAAGTTCTAGGGTTTTCTAGCTCGGTTTTAGTAAAAAAGGCATGTAAAAGAAGATTTTGGTTCTGGAAAAATTACAGGGGACTATGTGGATGGCAGGGGACATCCAGGAGAAATTTGGGATTTTTCTAAGATCGTTTGGTATTTACGACATATTTAATGTTTAAATGGTGTTTAAAAATAGATAAATAAAATTTAAATATAAAAATTAATTCTGGAAATATTTTTATAAAATTCCCCACTGTCAAAAAGTCATTTGTGCAAAATTTCAAGATCCAAGAATAAACGGATAATTATTTGTGCAAAAACGAACTTTTAGAGCTTAAAACGAGTAAACCGGTAAAGCTCGCTTAAACGAGCTGACTGGTGTATATAAACCCTAAATATGAACTATTTTCATATTACTGAGTTAAACAAGTAAAAATGAATCATCCAAAAAAAAATCGGATGATTTGAGTAATTTTAACCTATTTTAACAGTTCCGGTACGCTAAAGACGGAAACGGGTCCCGCGGCCAAACGGGGCGTCTAAACCGAGCTCAAATTTCACAACTTTACTTAAACTATCAGTCAACGACTATTTTCGAGTCGTGTGTGACCAAACTCATTTTTGAAACATAAAAACGGGTAACCGTGCTAGGCACGCAAAACGGGGAAAACAAGCTATTAGAAAATTTGACTGTTGAACTCTAAACGACATCACAATCTGAGTCCGGAGAAGTGTTTCTGGGTTAACCTTGCCCCCAGAACGGGTACAGTGCTGGGTTAACAGTGTCCCCAGATGTACCGGTTAACTTAGTTAAAGTTATATTAATAATGAGTGTATAGTAACGATCGTAGGGATCATATTACAGATTGGACGTGTTAACTGATAATGATTGTTGTTACCTGCTTGCATGTGCTAAGGTGAGTTTCACGAGCCCCTTTTTCCTGAATTGTTTTCAAATATTTTCCCGGGGCGGAAGCATGTTAATATTGAAATGTTTAAATACATACTGAACGCATGGATTTGCGTGTATTTATAAATATTTGATTGTACGGGAATCATACGGAATGGGTACATTACTGGGTTAACTGTATCCCCAGATGTCTTTGGAAGTGTTACTGGGTTAACTGTGTCCCCAGATGTCTTTGGAAGTGTTTCTGGGTTAACGTTGCCCCCAGAATGAGTACAGTAATGGGTTAACAGTGTCCCCAGATAATATTATATTATGATATGGATTTATCATGGTTTACTCAAATTGTGAAACTCACCAACTATTCGTAGTTGACCCGTTTTCTCACATGCTTTTTAGGTACAACTAAGATGAAGTGATTGCTTACGTGCTAAGTGCTTGATGTGTGTAAGATTTGCGTGCGGAATGTTAGGATACATTATAATAAATAGAATTATGTATCGTATTGTATGATATGTGTATCACCTAGACGGTAATGAAATACAAGATAATGTATTTTGAAGTATATTAATGCATTCAATTTTCTTTGTAAACAATGTGGTTGATATCAGAGGCGTCTGTTGCATCCCGATTACGTTTCCGCTGCGGTATCGGGGTGTTACAGAACTTGGTATCAGAGCCATTGGTTATAAGGAATTAGGATGTCTTTAAAAGATACCTAAAATATAACCAGTAGCTCAAGTATTATAGGATCTGAATATCAACTAATAATTTATAGTGACGAGAGCTGGATGAACTTGGATGGACAAGTGAGTTATTATGGTCCGGAACATAATAACAGACTTGTCCGCACGAGGGAATTCAGGGGAAGTCACGGGGTACATTAATAGGTAAAAATGGCAACATATGTGTAAAGTATATAGTATTATTTATACGTGCTAATGTGTATATATATATATGTACATATCTTGTGGGTACATGTATTGAGAAATGGGACCCGGATAAGGAACCGGGGAAGGAAATAATAAAAAGTACCGAGGATGCTGAAATTTCAAGAGCATCGGTTGATGATAAGTCTGACTTATCGGGTCATAGTTATGATAGTACCAAATTAGATCTCCCGTTTGACATTAACCAGAAATATCTAGTAACCGTCACTCCCAACCAAAATTGATAAATCCCTTACCCTACCAATACCGGTACCGTATATTCTAATAACCCCAGATGTACACCCGAACCGTCGACCCTCACGTACGGACGGACCCGTACCTGAACCCATTCTTATTCCATTAAGGTAAAGGAGTAAATAAATAAATAAATAAATAAAATAAAATAAAATAATAATAATAGTAAATTTGATAATAAATGAGCAGATAAAAATAATATATAGAAATATATATATGTATTTCTCACTCTCAAACATATGAGTCATACCACCTTCAGATCGAGAATCACCGATTTTAGCGAATCTAGAACGCCGAGGACATTGACTGAGCAAGTGATAGAGTTTCCCATGATAGTAATTAATAATATTTGAAGGCAACCCATGTTGCACGATTACCTTGAACCTTGCAGCTCCCTATGCTATCCTTACATCCGTTAGATGCCTATACCCATATATACTCGAATAGAATGATTACTCATACACAAAGAGGTGTTGGAATCATTATAACATAGTTGGTCGTTTGTTCGTAGGTGGTATACCGTGTATGCCGGGTATACAAACAGACACGGATATTATAACTCCGTGGTACGTAATCGTTTGGTGCTCACGGTGAGCATGTATCGGTTATGCTGACGTGCAGAAGTATATTGAAATCAAGCATATTAAACATTAATCTTTGTTGAGAAAGATCTATATGTCAGTTGGTGACAAGGGTTATGAAACATATTTAAACGTTAACCGACGTCAGGATAAATCCGTATGTTATTATATTATGGGACATATATATATACTAGATACGGGTATGTGTAATTTGTATGATAATATTTGGTGTGTATGTGTACCTGCTGTTATGATTGAACTGGTAACGAGTTATACGGTGAGATTAGTATTGATTACTGCATACAGGATGAGTACGGCAGAATGACATAAAAAAAAGAGTAACTCCAATGATGGAGATTGATATGATTCAATGAATTGCTCAAAGATAGCAGATGATGATACCGAATGTCGTATCACAGATCACTGCTAGTGTTGATGCAAATGTGATCGCAGAATTATAGATCGAGCAATCACATGAATATGAATATTTCAATTCTTAGTGGTATTACTAAGAGTGATAATGTCCCACCGAATGCTATTATGACTACAAGTATTAGTTATAAACTAAACATGAATAGTAGTCGTAATGAATTAGATCCGGTATGAAGGATATGTTTGTTGGTTGTGTTAAGGAAATTATTAATCGTTTACTGATGGTAAAGGGAGGAATAGATTAGCAAGTGGATAGAAAAGATCGAAATGGTTAAGGATATTGGTAAGAGTCTAGAACATTGTGTAGTGAAATATGCTACAGATATGTTGGTAGATTATGTTGTATCGTGATGGAACACGATGGTACAAAATTATAGTTAGAAAATTATTGCTCAGATGATATGGTCAGGATTTAAAATTCTTGTGCTAGAGCACTTTTATTCGAGCAATTAAGCTCAGAGTTTGGAAACTGAGCTATGAAAGATAGAAATGTTGTGTGCTGATCACTTAGAACACGCCAATCGTTTGAAGGAATTGTCATGTCTGGTAACATGGCTATTTACTCCTGAAACTAAGCGAAGTGAGCGCTATATTGAGGAACAACTCCATCGATAAGGAGTATAGTCAATCCTGTAAAATATACAACCTTTGGAAGGGTTGTGTCACAAGCCAGCATCGATATATTTAACTCTATGGGAAGCGGACTGGAAGGATGTTAGGTGAGACGTCGAGTGTTTAAAGAAGAGAAATGATAACGGTATAGTGTAAGGTAGTTTTTTGAATAAGTAGGTATGTCCTACAACCCAGAATTATACTAAGACTAGTTCTGGTGTGAAAACTCGAACCGCATGAAGGGTCCTTCCCTAAATGTGGAAGATATGGTTATCGGCAGAAGAAGAATGTCGAGTGATAGTAGGCCACAGGTGTGGTAAACATGGACGTAATGCCCCAATTGTAGAACCAATTGAAGCCAGGTGAACCGGCAACCCCAACCCATACGTGTACAACCACTCCGAACCCAACAACTTCAATAACAACCCACCCAAGGAAATCAAATTATGCCAAACAGTTGTACTTGCTATGAATGTGGCAATACAGAACGTTTCAAGAGAAATTGCCCAAAGTTGAACCAAGGTGTCGTTAGAAGACGAACCTCATGACAAGCATCAACCTCTGATCAAGCAAGGAGCCGTGCTTTTGTGAGTAATTCGAATAAAGCACGTCATGATCCAAAGGTGGTATTAAGTACGTTGTAGTTATAAATCAATGGGCTTCAGCGATATTTTTACGGTCGTCGATAGAAGTTAGTTCCTGCTAACCTCCTATCATTTGGAAAGATAACGATTAGTGAAACTATAGAACCCCATACGGTAGAATCGCTAACGGTAAATCCCTAATGGTTAACTAAATTGTTCGGAATTGTCCTATTACTCTGAACGATTAATCCTTTACTCATTGACCTACGACCAGTAAAGTTAAGAAGTTTTGACGTAATAGTTAACATGGATTGGCTAACTCAACATGAAGCTGAAATCAAATATGAAAAGAAGATGATTAGAAGCTCTCCTTCGGACGATGAAGCGATTAGATACAGAGAAAAGTGTACGGTATAATGTTACCACTCTAATCTCATCTTGAGATGTTATAATATTTACGACAAGAAGACGTGGTGTATTTAACAAACGCGATTGCCAAAGTATTTAAAAAAGAAAACATATAGAAGATATCCCGATGGTACGCGAATTTCCACAAGTTTTCCCAGAAGAACTTCCTGGATTACCGCCAACCAGACAGGTCGAGTTCAGAATCGATTTAATACATCAAGTTGGCCCTGTTGCTAAAGCACCTTACCGACTTGCACCAACTGAAATGCAAGAATTATTGGATAAAGGTTTTATACGATCTAGTTGGTCACCATGGGGTGCACCAGTGATATTTGGGAAATGAAGGACGGAAGTGTTAGGATATGTACAGATTAGGGAGAATTGAATAAAGTGACGATCAAGAATAGGTATTCACTTCTTCGAAGTAAACGATCTGTTTAACCAACTGCAAAGGGCGATTTATTTTTAGAAAATTGATCTTAGATATAGTTATCACCAAATGAAAAATCCAAGAGGAGGACGTTGTAACAACAGCGTTTCGGACTCGTTACGGTCATTATGAATTCTTAGTTATGTCTTTCGGGCTAACAAATGCGCCGGCAGTGTTCATGGACCTTATGAACCGAGTCTATAAACTTTATTTTGACAAATTTGTCTTAGCATTCATTCATGATACTTTGATATATTTGCAACGTAAAAAAGAGCACGAACGGCGGTTAAGGAAAATTGTGGAAGTGTTAAAGCAAGAGGAGCTATACGCGAAGTTTTCGAAATGTGATTTTGAATAAAGAAGGCATAATCCCTTGGTCATGTTGTAAAGCAACAAGGATTTCACAAAGATCCAAATATGATAGAAACCATTAAAATTGTGCCAAGCGCCGATTTTAAGTCTCCCCGATGGAGACGATGGTTTTGTCGCGTATTGTGACGCATCGCGTAAAAGGTTAGGATGCGTGTTGGCGCAGTATAATAAGGTTATAGCATATGCTTCCCGACAGTTAAAAGTACACGAGAAAAATTACACTACTCACGACTTAGAACTGGGAGCGGTTATCTTCGCACTTAAAATCTGGAGACATGATCGCTACGGTACGAAGTGCACCATCTTCACCGATCATAAAAGTTTGCATCACATATTCGATCAGAAAGAACTGAATATGAGGTAACGAAGATGGGTCGAGTTGTTAAGCGATTATGACTGTGACATCCGTTATCACCCCGGCAAAGCTAACGTCATAGCCGATGCCTTGAGTAGGAAAAATCGGATTAAGCCATTGCGAGTGCGAGCGCTGGGGATGATAGTCCAGTCGAACCTTTCGGACCTGATTCGAGTCGCTCAAAGTGAGGTGTTAAAAGAGGAACAATTGGAAAAGGAGGGACTTTACGGCAATGAGAAGAATGTCGAACAGCGCGTGGACGAAATTCTCTACTTCAAAAATCGGGTTTGGATCCCAACCCTCCATGACCTTCGTGAATTAATCATGGACGAAGCGCATAGATTGAAATATTCCATACATCCGGGATCAGATTAGACTATTGATGATACGAATATCTGAAAGGAATTTATTAATGGCCGAGTGTGGAGAAAGATATGGTTACGTATGTTGGTGAATATTTGAGTTATGCAAGAGATAAGGCTGCACACTGAAAACCCTAGGGAACGCCACAACGACAGAAAATTCGTCAATGATAGTGGGAATAAATTACAATGGATTTTGGGACGCAAATTCCCATTATATATCTAAGGCATGAGGTAAATTGGGTAATCGCAGATCGATTAACCAATCCTCGCATTTCATCCCAATCCATGACGATTACCACAATGAATTCTCGCTCAAATTCATGATGGTGAAATGGTATCTCGTCGTGGAGTACCATTTTCAATTATCTCAGATCGAAATAGTCATCCTACTTCCATTATTGGAAGGCGGGGAAGGAGGCATCGAGAGCTTGAAGCTTTCTATGGGTGAAGTAATTATCACCAATTTGTTAAATTGAAATTGGGCGTCAATCGAGCCGTAATATTTGAATTGATTCGAGAATCAACCAATCGGATTTATAATATTTAAGATAAGTTGAAAGCCGCGCGAGATTAGCAAAGGATTTATGTCAACATTTAAAGGAAACCATTGTCACTGGAGGGAGGTGACAAGGCATTTTTAAGGCATCACCTTAGAGAGGTGATATAAGGTTTGGCAAAACCGAAAATAGCTCCTTAATATATTGGACCTCATGAGACTATCTCCATGATTGGACATTTAGTTTATCGATTAAAGTACTCCAGGGACTAAGTACTATACATGATGTTTTGCCATGTATACGGATTGAAAAGTACCTAAGTGACGAGGCAACGAAAGTACCAGTAACGGAGGTACTCATAGAAGTCATACTTGATATCATAACTAATTCCGTAGAGGTAGTAGACGGGAAAACTAAACAGTTTGGACATACCAAGCTTTATTGATTAAGATTAAGTGGAATTCACAGCGAGGACCAGATTATACCTGGTAACGCGAGAGTGAATTCTGAAGGAAAAACCCCCACCCTTCTCTCGGAAGGGGATAGTGGGCGTGTAAAATTACGAGGACGAAATTTCTTAACGGGGGGAGAATGTAACGATTCCGACGAAACCCGGTATACCCTAACCGGTAGACAATAGTTACGTCATACCTAATGTCGGGTACATGAATTACTACAGTAATTATACGAGAATACATGGTTCATTGTATTGATTGTACGTGAATATATAATTCATCGTATTGATTATGCGATTAATAGATCGATAGTTATTGAAACCCGAACGAATCAAGGGTTCAATTATAGACGAGATATATGATATTTAGTGATGTTTGCGAAGTATTAAAGCTTCGGGATAAGTGAATTAAAGAACAGAAAAAGAATTTCGATTTAATGGTACGTCGGTATGTTAAACGAAACCTTTAATATCAAACCGAGCAAGAGACGATCGATCAAACCGAAAAAGATGCGCGATAATTAATAATATGTTGATTTAAGTTAATAAATGTCATGGTTTAAGTTTTAAAGTTTTTAAATCGGTTTTATATAAATTTCATTTTTAAGCCGAAAAACGACTGTTTTAACCTCGTTTTAAGCTGAATTAAACATTTAACCGAAAAACGAACTGAACCAGATTATCCAAAACATTATCCAGATCTCCGATATCCGAATGTGTGGCTAGAAATGAAGAGGTGGGTCCCACCCCACCCCCTATCAAGTCCGATCGGACCTAAGGGTCCACACCCCATTCCTCATTTCTTTTTTTTACACAATCACTCCCAAGTTCTTCAATCCTCTCAAGATCATGAGCTAAAAACCGAGAATTGTAGCAAGAAAACCGAGGTAAAAACCGAGTTAATCACGTTTCCATCTTCGTTTCTTGAGTTTAATTGCAAGAAAATGAGGTTTCAATGATGAAAACCGATTCTTGCATGATCAAGTGATGTATACGGATTATACAAGGGATCTTGGTCCAAGAAAGGAGTTAAACGAACCAAGAACGAATTTTTACGGTTTAAATCTTTGTTTTTGAATCATAACCGAAACTATAGTGTAAGAGGCTTGATCGTGAGTGTAACTTGCTTGGTATTGTGGTATGTTGGATGTAGGTTCTGTATTTAGTAGTAGATAAGGCGGAAAGACGAGTTTGTAGCTTGTAGTGGCGGAAAACGAAAGGTATATTCGGTTATGTTCGGTTTTGGGAAATTTGGACAGATTGTTGATGCTGTAGAGTTAGGTCATGAAATTTTACCGAGGTGTTAAACACATGAAAATATGAGTTCTATGAATTTTTGGTAATTTTTGGATAAAGGATGAATATTTGGTGAATTTAATGCTCGGTTTTGGCCAAAAATGGTGAAAAATAGTTAAATATCATGAAAACTTCTGAAAAATTGCAGATTAGCTTTTTATATCATGTATAAGTCACACACAAAATTTGAGGTCCGTTGGAAAAGTTTAAGTAGGCTTTTCGGTTAAACGAGTTCTAGGGTTTTCTAGCTCGGTTTTAGTAAAAATGGCCTGTAAAAGAAGATTTTGGTTCTGGAAAAATTACAGGGGACTATGTGGATGTTAGAGGACATCCAAGAGAAATTTGGGATTTTTCTAAGATCGTTTGGTATTTACGACATATTTAGTGTTTAAATGGTGTTTAAAAATAGATAAATAAAATTTAAATATAAAAATTAATTCTGGAAATATTTTTATAAAATTCCCCACTGTCAAAAAGTCATTTGTGCAAAATTTCAAGATCCAAGAATAAACGGATAATTATTTGTGCAAAAACAAACTTTTAAAGCTTAAAACGAGTAAACCGGTAAAGCTCGCTTAAACGAGCTGACTGGTGTATATAAACCCTAAAAATGAACTATTTTCATATTACTGTTTTAAACAAGTAAAAATGAATCATCCGAAAATAATTCGGATGATTTGAGTAATTTTAACCTATTTTAACAGTTCCGGTAAGCTAAAGACGGAAACGGGTCCCGCGGCCAAACGGGGCGTCTAAACCGAGCTCAAATTTCACAACTTTACTTAAACTATCAGTCAACGACTATTTTCGGGTCGTGTGTGACCAAACTCATTTTTGAAACATAAAAACGGGTAACGTTGCTAGGCACGCAAAACGGGGAAAACAAGCTATTAGAAAATTTGACTGTTGAACTCTAAACGACATCACAATCTGAGTCCGGAGAAGTGTTTCTGGGTTAACCTTGCCCCCAGAACGGGTACAGTGCTGGGTTAACAGTGTCCCCAGATGTACCGGTTAACTTAGTTAAAGTTATATTAATAATGAGTGTATAGTAACGATCGTAGGGATCATATTACAGATTGAATTTGTTAACTGATAATGATTGTTGTTACCTGCTTGCATGTGCTAAGGTGAGTTTCACGAGCCCCTTTTTTCTGAATTGTTTTCAAATATTTTCCCTGGGCGGAAGCATGTTACTATTGAAATGTTTAAATACATACTGAACGCATGGATTTGCGTGTATTTATAAATATTTGATTGTACAGGAATCATACGGAATGGGTACATTACTGGGTTAACTGTGTCCCCAGATGTCTTTGGAAGTGTTACTGGGTTAACTGTGTCCCCAGATGTCTTTGGAAGTGTTACTGGGTTAACTGTGTCCCCAGATGTCTTTGGAAGTGTTTCTGGGTTAACGTTGCCCCCAGAATGAGTACAGTACTGGGTTAACAGTGTCCCCAGATAATATTATATTATGATATGGATTTATCATGGTTTACTCAAATTGTGAAACTCACCAACTATTCGTAGTTGACCCGTTTTCTCACATGCTTTTCAGGTACAACTAAGATGAAATGATTGCTTACGTGCTAAGTGCTTGATGTGTGTAAGATTTGCGTGCGGAATGTTAGGATACATTATAATAAATAGAATTATCTATCGTATTGTATGATGTGTGTATCACCTAGACGGTAATGAAATACAAGATAATGTATTTTGAAGTATATTAATGCATTCAATTTTCTTTGTAAACAATGTGGTTGATATCAGAGGCGTCTGTTGCATCCCGATTACGTTTCCGCTGAGGTATCGGGGTGTTACAATCTTGCTACCAACCAGTTGTTCATATGAAGTCATGAATGCACATACAAAAGCAAATTGTTGTTCAGCTTCTTGTAGACTTACTTTTGGCAAAGAACTTAATGCATTGGCAGTTGACTCAGACTTAGCACCCGTTGCCATAAAGCAAACATTAGGTGAGCTGTTTACATTAGAGGTCTCATCTTGAGCTAGAGCAAAGAAAGCATTAATTGGAACAGAACTTGAAGAATTGTTTGTTGGCATTGCTCCCCCATAAAGTGAAGGATTCTGGGTTTGATTATCCTTTAATGAGTTTTGGCACTTCAACTCAAATTTTCTTTCTTTTATTTTGTTAATAAATTGCACGGCAGTAAGCTCTGTGTTACGAAAGAAACCGTTCTCTTTTAACACAAACAGGAACGTGAATATGACGAGTGCAATGCGTTCTTCAGTGTATCAATTTTATCGGCGTCAGTTGGCTCAAAATTTACACTTTTCATTTCCACAACAAGATGACTAAAACGATTAATCATCTCTTCTACAGTCTCATTCTTCATCAAGATAAAGTTTCTAAACTGAAACTTTACAAGAGTTTTCATACTCTCAAGCGTATTACCCAAGCTTCTTCTTTTCAGAGTATCAAAAACAGATGCACAAATCTTTATAGTGCTGTATTGATGAAAGATTTGCTCAGGCAAAGCCATTGTAAGAGTCGAATAAGCTTTTGTCTCATTCTCAAAATCTTTCAGTTCTTTTGCTTCATAATGCTTAAATTCCTTTGGAGTCCAACCCATATTGTCACTACCAATAAGAGGTGCTGCATAAACAACATCGAGATACCGTACGCTGCTTGAATGCACCGATCCCAAATGAGCACGAAACCTCGGTTCCCAACGAGCAAAATCTGAAAGTTTTAGAAGTTTAGGACACTTGTTGTGACTACCAATCTCGTTGTTCATCGTCAGAATTTGTTGCATTAAAGCATTCTAGGATGTTAATGCATAGAATGAAGCATTCTGAGAAGCCATGAGATAACACTTTTGAAACTCAGAGGACTAAACTTGTAAACAATTAAAAATTATGGTTACTGTTCAAACGAATGAGAGTAAAGTAACGAATGTGAGGTGTAACAAGTAACGAATGAAAGATATTCGTTAAAGATTCAAGTGAATGTGAATTATGACAAATGTGAATAAGGAATGAGAATACTTTTCAGACGAATGGTGAATGAGGTTTAGCGAATGTGAGGTATAGCGAATGGGAATCACGAATGGAGAATGAATAGCAAATGGGATTAATGAATCAAATTTAAGCAAATGAGAATGACGAATATGTTTAGCGAATATGGTTTGAATAACGAATGAGCAGTTAAGGACTAGCGAATGAGCAGTTAACGGTTAACGGATCAGTCTTCATCCATTAATGAAACAGAACTCGTATCTTCATACATTCAAAAACTCATATCTCAGTCCAAACATGTCCGAAATCCCTATCCTCTATATCAATCGACTCGTAAACACAATTCTGAACTTGATTACACTCGTCCGCATTCACAAACCTCACCAGAAACTATCAATTACTTTAATCTCAGTCCAAATCAACTAGAACAGTCCAATTTATAGAATACATGAACCTCTATTTTTATCGAAATCAATTAAAACTTGAATAAGATCAATTCGTCATGAAACTAAGCCAATACATGATGAATTATACACGTTAAACAACGAGCAACATCGAAGATCAAATCACTGGCTCTGATACCACTTGAATGAGCCTTATCGAATCTAGATCTTACGATGACATCGAGTTGTTCGTTGAATATGTATACGGTTAAGCTTTGATTACGTTATGTGTGCGTAGTGTGTGTGTGTGTTGAGAGTGAATTCGGACAGAGTAACGAGGTGGAAGAAGGAATAATCAGAACTGTTCCATTAGAAATAGTTACATGGGTATATATAGGAGATAACCTCATTCGTTAAGATGGCCTTAACGAATGGGTCGTTCGTTACATTAGAACTAACGAATGAGATATCTCATTCGTGTGACATTACACATGGCGAATAGCCTTCATTCGTTATGTTCCATTCGTTAAGCAGGGTTAACGAATGGGACTTACATTAATACGAATGTGCCTTACAATTTAGGCGAATGGGCAGAATACTTTAATTACCAAAATGCCCTTTTTACATTAAACCCCCTATAAACTAAGACTAGTTACATTAATATCCTAATAAAGACCGAGACATACAAAACCTGTATCAACAAATATTATAAGCATGCTAAGTCGGATGTGGTGCTTCATTTGAAGACCAAGGTGTATTTCCTTGCACATCTCTCCGTATTATAGGCAGAAAGGTGAATATCCAATCATACACGAGCCCGTTGCTGTTTTGGTCTATCAAAAACGAAATTATAAAGTATATGAGCAGATAAAATAGCTATACAGGTGAAAGCTTAAAAAAAGAAAATGAAGCAAAAAGAAAAGATTAAAAAAAAATAAAAATGCTTCAAAATATCATGACTTTAAGGGGCACTTAAGGAACTACAGGAGTGGGTTATCCAAATAAGTCCTAAACACTCTGAATGTAAGGCATGTAAGTCCGGATGGCTTGTAAGTCCAATGTTCAATCTTGAAGTCTGATATATATATATATATATATATATATATATATATATATATATATATATATATATATATATATATACATAAAACTGCTCAAATAAATAAATATTTTGACCAAGGCATCAGGAGTTGAAGTCAAATTGGGGTGATTTGGAGAAAGCTAAATAAGCTTTGAGAAGAGATAAGGAACAACCTGAAGTCTAATATGTAACCATTCTTCATTTAAGCTCTAATTGAACCTAAGTATATCACAAAAGTCATAAGAATCATGCTAAGTGCTTACATCTAGTGTCAACCTGACTTAAGTCATAATAAGGCTGAAAATGAAATGGTGTGACAGTTATTGAACAATCTGATCTCATGTTGAGATCTCTTCAAATGGATTGAAATGAATTTTTGAACTGGATTTTGATCTCTTATTCACCTTAAACTTAAACTTAACCTTAAGCAATAAGAATGATTTAAATGATTTATGATTTTGAATTAAGCAAAGTCTGGGTGTGGTATTTGTCTAGTCTGCAAGGCAAATGATGTTGTGTTCACAAAGAAAATCTATTTTTGTTCTAAGTATTTTCGAGTATGATCTAGGTATTAGAATGTACTTCGAGCCTACTTTTGACTTGTATGTGTTATCTTTTGCTCTATGAGCACAACGAAATGCTTGGAAAACTTCGATAAGTATTTTGAGCACAGATAGGTTACTTGTTGTTCCTCGAGCATACTCATATGCTTGGAAACCTTTCTTAAGTGTTTTGCGCATAGATATCAAATTCGTTGCTCTTCGAGCACAATGATATGCTCTGTATACTTTCTTAAGTATCTCGAGCATAGATATCTCATATGAGGCCTTTCGAGCACATATGTTCACATGATAAATTATGTTTGTGTTTTCAAGCATGCCTGTACTTCACGAGCAAATGTTATGACATGAAAGATTTCTACATATTGTCGAGCATGCATATACTCATCAAGCATAAGTGATCACTAGATTATCCAAGTATGTTCGAGTAAAAGTTGAGTTGTTGGGAATGTTTCTTGAGTATAAATGATTAACTGATTATCTCTTATATACTTCGAGCATATGGGTTGAGGGTAAGCAAATGTGTAAAGTTGTTCGATCACAGCTACTCATGATCATACCAATTAGGATCTCGAGTATGATCTTATGCTCGAGTATGTATAACCACATTGAAAGTGGCTAAGGGTCTCGAGCATGGGTGTACTCGAACTCAGTGATGAACTGTCTCAAAAGGATAAACTTTTCCTAAGTATCACTCGAGTATACTTATGTTCGAGCAAACCATAAATGAACATTTGAATCAATATTCTTTGTATGTCGAGCATGAACTAGAATATGTACTTGAGTACAGTGGGAGATAGCTGTCTATTTGGCTGTATGCTCGAGCAAGGGAAGTACAATTAATTTGAATTAAACGACACATGTAGTGCACTAGACGACAAAATCGTACTGTACCAACCCAACGTTAGATATAAAAGGGGGACTTAGAAACTTTTTCACACATTTCATTTCCCTCTCTTGACCTAATTGCAATAACCTCTTGCTCGTTCATCCCCTACTTACTCGAATACTCAATTATTGCTCGATTATACTTCGAAAATAGCCATTAGCTCTGTTTCGACTTTGGTAAGATATCGATACTTGATTATCGTCTCACCGATTTCGGAACTAGGGTTTCTGATTGACTATCTTACTAATCGTTTACTTGTTTGTGTAGGTAGCATATTACTACGAAACAGGTTACTGAAGAAACCATTCTCTTTGACTATCATCGATTATTGTTTATGCATCTATGTCTACTGACTATTCTTTTCTGTTGCAGAACTGATGGCTTTAAAATTCGAAAAGAAGCATAATGTGTGTGCCAAGTTGGAGGTAGATGATGAAAATCGAGAAGTGGAGCACATGATAAACTTCCTTCATAACTCCGACTTGAGAGTTTCTTTGACTGAGAACCCAACCATCTACCGGAATCACATATCTGATTTTTGGGAATCGGCCACATATAATGGAAAAAGAATTGAAGCCTCAGTGTTAAATCAGGACATTAAAGTTACTGAAGCATCAATAAGACAAGCATTGCAATTAAATGACGATCTTGAAGTACAGCCTTCATACTCTTTCCCAAGACTTACAAGAATCTTTCAAGAAACAATGGGTTATCAAGGGGGCGTAATGGAAGGACAATTCCAGAAAGGGAGTTTTCCGTTGATCTACAGATTCTTTATTCATCATATCATCCAGTCCCTATCTCCAAGGAGAGGGACTTGGACTTTACTAAGCAGAGAACTTGCATCATTGACTATAGCTATCTTATACCAGCAACCTTTTAATGTGTCAAGACTGATCTTCAATGGTTTAGGTTCTAATGCTGAGAAAGTTGTAAACCAGAGATTCCTCATGTACTCGAGATTTTTCAGATTCTTATAACTAGGTCTTTGCAAGATCTATAGCAGACGGGTGAGGTACTGGTACTACAAGACCCAAACATATGTCAATGAATGAAGGATGCCAACAGTAAATTTATTGACAATGCTAATTGGGATATTCTCCCGTGGCTCCTTGTTCCCGCATTAGGTGCTATTGATGTACCTCGCACCCCGGGCAATAGTGATGATGAAACTGATGATGACGGTGAAGATGATGTTCATGATGGAGGAAATGACGATGACAATGATGGTGACAATGATCAAAGTGATAGTGATGGTGCTGAACTAGTTGCTGATGAAGCTGAGAATGTTGAGGAAGGAGACGATAATGCTAATGTGAATGATCTGATTATTAATCTAGCTGGAAATGAAATAATTACCTTTACTGGTGCTGGATCCGATGTACGAATGGACAGTCAAGGAGGGAATACAGGTCCAGAAGATAAGGTCACTGACACATTTGATGAACCAGTTGTGGGTCCAAGTCATGTAGCACCAAAACACATTGATGATGATGACGTTATTACCGGCATAGTTTCAAATGTGACTGACACTAATAACAAGATCACTCCTCTAGATTCACCAAACCCTCAGTAGCCAATATGGACACTGAGTCAATTGATTCTGAACCTGTTAATGATGACTTACCTTCATCTCCTGCCACCACTGATCTGATTCACTCAGAACCTGTACAAGATCAAGACACACTTATTCCAACCCCACCTACTTCTCCCATCAAGGACACAATCATACCATCATCACCTCTGTCACCGCCAGCCGAAACTACTGAAAATGTGCATATTCCAACCCCACCAACATCCCTTATTACAAAAACACACATCACAACACCAGCCTAACCTCTACATGTAACAATACCAATTGAACCCATTCAAACTACCCAACCCATCTCACCTGAACCTGAAGCTTATAAACTACCTTCACCTGAAACCTCTTCACCAGAACCTTTCTCTGAACCTGAACCTAAACCTACTCAAGAAACACCACCAACCAGCCCACATGTCTATGACTTGATTTCTGAGAATGCTGCCCAGGAATTCGAAAACATCATGTTAAAAAAGAAGAATTCTTTCCTGGAAATCTGAAACAAAGCTCTTCAAATTACGTTACAACAAGCTTTACTGAAGATTCAAACCCTGGATCACTCTGAGGTTGAGAAGACCTCGGATGCACCAAAACAGGGGGAGAATATCAAGGATGTAGGAGGATTAAAGGAAATTGAAAATCTATATGCCAGTTCTGATGAAGATGAAGCTGAAGATGCTGGAACCTCAGATGCTCCAAAGAAAATAAATGAAGAGCATGAGAAAAATGATGGAGTTGAGGGGGAGTCATGAGAGAAAGAGACTGAATTTGAAGAAGAAACCCCTGAACAAATTGCTCAAAGACAAGTAAAAGGCAAAGGGGTGGCTCTGACTGATGATGATCTTCAACCAATAGCAACTCATAAAGAAAAATCTGGAGATGAAATACTACTGAAGGACAATGTGATTGATCCGGATATCGCTGAAGTAGAATCAGTCAAAACAGCCATAAGACTCATCAATGAAGATCTGGATTTACAAAATCAAAAAGATCAAGAAGATGATGAGAAAGTTCCTCAAGAAGTGCTTGAGGCATTTATGGAGATGAGGAAGAAGGAGGCAGAAGAAGATAGGTTAAGGAGAGAAGCTGATGAAGCAATTAGGGCAACTTTGGAGTCTTTGAAAGCAACACAAATTGATGAGCAAACTCCAACTACACAAAAAGATGATAAACAGGAGCCCATACAAACTGAGCCACTAATAACTGAACTTGAAACTGAAGAACCCGAAACTGAAACACCAAAAGAACAGGAGCTTAGTTTGAGTCCAGTAAATCAAACAGAAGAAAAGGATGAAACAATTGAAATATCTGCAAGTTCAATGGTAAAGCTAGTCATAATGAAAGATCTTATAGACATCTTGAACAAACCAGAAGGGCATCATCCTGAAATTGTAGAAGCTGCTAAAAAGGCACAGAAAGATTTTATTAACCTAAGCAGAAATTCAGAACCAGTGGTTGAAGAGCCAGTGGAAACTACTGAACCGGTTGTTGAAGAAATGTTTAATGAAGAACCAGTAGCATCAGCCACTGAACCTATAATCAAAGAAGTTGTAGATGATGAACATGATGATGAAACTCATGAACTTGCTGCAACCAAACCAATTGTTACTGAACCAACAGACCATGAAACTGACGCAAGAGATTCATTAAAAAGAAAAGTTACAGCTGATCTTATGACACCAAAGCCTAAAAGATTAAAATCAGTGAAAGTAAAGGTGTACAAAAGGAGGGAGGCTAAGTTTGCAAAACTTGCAGATGATGAAGAGGACCAATCTATAACTGTTGAAGATCAAATGATTGGCACTCTTCATAATCTTGATGAACCAGTCAATCTTGATGATGAAGAAGAAGGAGGTCTAAAGGATAAAGATAGGGAAAATGTTGACAAAGCCTACTTGTTAAGCCTGGACTATGACATGAAATATATTGAGAGAATGACAAAAGAAAGTGTCAGGGAAAAAGCTGAGGGATGGAGAAGTCGAGAATCCCATATGGGGTTCCTGATAAAGGCTGGACATAAGGCTGCATTTTTAAACCTGCAGTCTTTTGGAGCATTTGATAAAATTTATAAAAATGCCTTAGTTGATGATGTGGCAATCTACGTTGACAAAATGAGCAAAAAGAAAGAGAAGGAAAAGGCAGAAGCAGAAAGACTAAAGAAGAGTAAAGAAGAAAAGACAGGAATGAGACAGATTACGAAGTGATAAAGTCTAAACACAAAGACATTAAATTTCTCCAACTACATGGATACAAATATCATGACTTAATTAGATTATCTTTTGAAGATCTTGAAAGAAAAATTCAAATGGTGAAAAAGTCCCACAAAGATAAGAAAGCCACTGAAGATTACTTAAGAAAATAGGACTTGAAGTTGAGAATGGAAAGGGAGAGAGAGGAAACGAGAAAGAAAGAAGAGGAAGTAAAAAGGTGGTTTGAAGACCAACAAAGGGTACAGACTCTGAAAAGAATTGTAACGGAGAAATGGATGACAGAAGAACAATTTTAAAGCATGCCTCATGAACAATTAATTGATATATACAACAGAGAGAAAAAATTGTATTTGGAAACTCAATGAAGATTGCAAGAGGCCAAGAGGAAAGCAGAGGAAGAAGTAAGAGCAGAAATGATGAGTGCATTGCATAAAAAGGGTGCAAAAATGTCAAGACTATTGGTGCAAACAGATGATACTATAAGGCAATGGTATGAAGAGGTTGGGCTCAATCAGATAGAAAAGAATACACAAGAAAGCTCAAGCAGAACCCCAAGGTCTGAAATTGTGAAGCCAGAACCATCAAGACATTTAAATCTGCCAACACATCTTTACTTCGATAAGAGATCCAAGACCTTGAGGGTTATCACTTAAGATAAAGAAGAAACTCTAATCATCTTCAGAGATGATTAGAGAAATTTCTCTAAGGAACAATTGAAAAGGATGGCTGAGTTGGATCTGTATGATAATCAAAACAGAAGCCAAAAGGCTAGACAACAAAGAAATGATCTCTCCAGGTTTATTAAAGAACTATCAGAAAAGGGATTCCCATTTCTGAAGCAGAGGAGAAGAGAGATGCACAGCCAAGCTGAGAGAGAGAAGAAATAAAAGAATAAATGAAGTGCACACTTTCGAGCTCTCTCTCTTTGAAACGAAGAAAAGGAAAACTCAAGCAAGCAGCTCACATTGAAAAAGGAAGACTTTGAGGGAGTGCTTAGCTATGAGGCAGGAGATGTTGGAGCTAAACTCTATAGTACAACAAAATGGAAGAATTGCTCACATCACCTACAATAGAGATAATGAATCAGTAAGGCTAAGAAACGCTTCTAGAGGAACCATAGCCGTGGTTATGTATGATGATGATCTACGACTCATACATATTCAAGACCTTCAAGAAATAACTAAGGCTAAATTTCCAATAGATTCAGACGATGGAGTTGAACTAGATGTGTTTAAACAAATGGCTGCCTTGGTTAAAATGAAGAAAGAAAAAGCTTCGGAAAGGAGCCAGAGAAAAAGATAACAGACTGGAGCATATGGCTGATCTTTTTGTTTTCTGTTTATCTTTGCTATTCTTTTATTTTGATCTGTAAAATTTGATTTGTAATGCCCAAGTGGCAGAATTCCTTTTATGTAATGAATTGACATGTTCTTAAAATGATTCATCTTAGATATTGATACATGTGTAACTCTATGCAGGTGTGTTTTGGTGCATATAAGCTTGTTCCAATCTAGGTGGAGATTGTTGGGTCGGATTTTTTATAAGGAAGGTTGGAATCTTCTCAACCTACTCAAGAAACGACTAAGTATGGACTTCGAGCAAGCTTAGACTATCGAGCATGGTTTTACTACTTCGAGCAAGGTCTTCAGAACCGTTTATGGTTAATTCTTCTAAGTGTTAAAGCTTCAAGCAAACTACACTTCAACAAGCAAGAGTATTCTTCTATCGAGCATGGATTGCCAATCGAGCAAACAGCTTGATCATTCAAGTTTTAACCAAGTGTTAAGAGCACATGATGTCCTAGCACATGGTGACGAGCATGGATGCAATAAGAAGATGTCATATGCTCGAAGCATGGACTACGAGCATGATTCAATCTCACGAGAAAGATTTACATCCGAGAATGCTAAAGATTGCTGAATAAGTCTAAGACAGGATTGAAGACATCAAGAAGAATGGGCTTGCTCGATGGACTAGTTCGAGCAAAGCAAGGACTGATCAAGAAGAATGAAGCTTGTTGGAAGAGAATATTTTCACTGGAAAATATTGTAAGTAAAGTATGCTCGAAGACACTCATCGAGCATACCTTGCATATTGAGTCTGCTCGAGCAAGAGACAAACCTTGTTCGAAGACTCTTACACTTGTATTTGTTTTTGTCATTCATTGTGTAATGATTTAGTGATCCTTGAAGGAATGTCAGGGTCTATAAATAGGATCCTAGGTTTCCATTTAGGGCACGGATAACAACGCGACACACGGATTACGAGAAAACATTCCAAAAAGAATATTCCCTTCTATTTCCTCACACCACCACCGCCGTCACGAAACCCTAGACATTCCATTTACTGTTTCATTGAATGATGCATTTAATACAGTAAATCGTTGTCTTTGTATTTGTTCTTAACTGATTATCCTTTATTGTTTCATTTATTATTATATCACACCTTCATTCCCATCCATTAGATATTCTGATTCCGCCCGGATATTCAATAGGCCTTTGGGTTATTGCGTCTGTGTGTTCTTGTCGACCTTTCTAAGGTGTGCACCTAACTCTTGGTCCTGGCAAGTTATACTTTTGAGTTCACTTTTGATTTAATGGCTAAATTCAAACGTTGAATATTATAACTGTATTCAATTTTAATACTTTTAATCCATGAATAATGTATTCTAAATTATTCGTAATCGGTCAGACTCGTGGGAACGACTCTGAATTAAGACTATTCTGACTTTGGACTCAAGGAGTTGACTTCCAAACTCACAGACCTCATTATGAATGACGTCGGATGTAACTTGCATCAAATCAGCTTCATAGATCTTAGTCATAAGATGTTTTGTATACTCATTTGGTATCCCTAGATCTAAGATACAAATTAGAACTTTCGTTTACTAAAGGCTATTATTTGATCAGTGTCAACCGCTGTCGCGTAACTGGCTGCTATAAAGGTATTGGTTGGGAATAATCTGAAGTTCAGTGGGAGTTGTATGTAATAAAGATGGGATTTTGTACTCTTACATGATATGTAACAGTTAGACATCTTGGCGCCCTCGTTGATTCAAACTGGTGAAATGTGAGGCCACACACAAACTTACTGTGTGTTTGATAGGACCACTTTGATTCTAGATCGAGAACTATAATAATTGAACTCCATATGAGATTGAACCTGATCCATGTCTTGTTGTTCAATTGGTGTGATATACAGAAAAGATAGATGATAACGATTCCCATAAGTTCATTATCTTTCAATAGTGTATTCCAAGATGGTTTTGGTTAATGAATTTAAAATGTCATAACTTGTTGGGGGGGCAGCTATGTGTAGCTAGAGCACCGCTGGCTGTCAGCGTTGAGCAATTTAACCAGAAACCGTCCAAGTGAGAGACTGTTGAATTTATGGGCCGGTTCGGGTAAGTCAATGCGGCCAACCGGGTTATGCCCCGTGAGAGTTACACCGTAAGGTAACGAACAAATCACCCGCTTAAGTTAGTTAACCGGGATGGACACTTTAATGAGACAAAATAACATGAAGTGGGCTTTGGAGTTAGAGATTGACTTAATGGCCTGTTGGGTTCTAACTAATTAAGATTAGTTTAACCTAATTAGTGAATATATAATATATGACATTATAAAACCCTAACATCCTAACACAAGTTCTTAATTCTTTCTTCATCCACCCCAAGCCACCGTGCAGCCGCTGCCCGCCTGCCGCAGACTGCCGCATGCCGCCAACCGCCGCTGCCTGCTGCTGTGCTGTCAGCCGACCGTCGCCGCCGCCCGCCGTTGTTGCTCACTGCCCCGTCGCACCAGTCACCACCACCGCTACCGTTGCCACTATGCACCACCACCGCCGGTCGTTTGTCTCGTTGTGTCACCTAGCTTAGTTCATTAGCCTTCAGTGTCTCAACCGGTTATTTATTAACCGAGGAAAACTTAAATATATTGTCAGTTTACAGTTTATATTTGTTTGTTTGACTGGTACTCGTATTATTTGTAACCCGATCCTGTACGGTTCCTAAAAGTGATGATTATTGGTTTTAATATTCCACTGCGTAATCTTTTATTAATATGATTAATAAATATGAAACCTTTTAATTAAAACCGGGTTTAATTGTTAGACCGTTGACTGATCACCACTGGAACCCAACAAGTACGACTTTCTGGCGTAGGGTCACAACGGCAGCATAAGACTTTCCGACGACGATAGACAAACGCGGAAAAGGTTTCATTTAGTCCGCAATTCGGTGGCGGCGGCAAAGGAGTCGGGAGGAGAGGTGTGATGGTGGTCTAGAGATGTCACCTACGGGAGAAATTGCCGGAGATATGTAGATGTGATGATGGTGGGTTTTAGATGAAGATGGATGAAAATGAAAAGTATAGTTTTATAAAAAAAAGGGGATACGTGTATTTTAATTTTTGAGTTGAATATATGTGTAATTAGGCTATTTAATAAGTTGATACATGTAATTCTTCTTAAGAAATAAAGAGTTAAGAAATAATGAGAAAAGACAAATGCCCTTTCCTAAATAAAGTCACCCTCCCTAAATGAAAAGTTGAGTTAAATGACAAGGTAACGCCTTCCTAAATAAAGAAACAAAACGTTAACCGAGCTAGCCATATGATTGATTTAAACACATGACAAGGATTTACAGGATTAAACACATACATAATTGACAGTTAGATAACGTATTTACGAAGTAAGAAAACCTCAATACGGTAATACCGATTTAAACATAATTCGAGAAATGAGAAACCCAATTCTCAATACCTTAATTGAGTTACCGATTTAAACATAATTGACACAAGAAACGAGAAAGCCAAATTAAAAATAAGAAACCCAATTACTACTAATATATATAAAAGAGAAATTTGGTGACGCTAGACCATGATTGTTTCATTTGACAATATTCCATTGGACCAAATTTTGTTTTGTTTTGTTTTTTTTTGTTTTGTCTTTTGTTTTAATTTTGATAATTATATTTCTAATTATCTTTGTTATGTTTGTTTTTTATTAGTTTAGTTCCAATACCAATATACCGTAACGGATGTGATAAAAACTAACATAATTTGCGTAGACTTAGCGCATTTTGTTTTAGTTATAGTACCGTAATGAAACTGACCGAATGATAATTCCTTTTTTTCAGTCCGGTTTTATAACAAACGTAAAAACCCAACCAAATTTGCATAGACTCACCGCCAGGAACCAACAACGCTCGGATTTTACCGAGCGACGCTATCCCAATGTTCCACTTTTTTTTATTTAGTTTCCGTACAATAACACATGTAACAGAAACTGACCGAATTCACGTCAACTTACCGCCTCAACACTTAGGACTGGTAATGCTTGTGTCTTACCATCCTGCCCAACGCAAACGCGCCGGGTTAAAGACTAGTTTAAAAATAATTGGACAAGACTGCAAAACTTCTACATTGATGTTCAAATTACGCATGAAAAAATCTGCATAACTTTTTTGAATTAGAGTTGCGTATTTGGATTTCTTGGATTTTGGCATGAAATTTCTCTCTTGGATTTTGGCATGAAATTTCTTTCAGTTTTTATATTTGATGGGGACCCATTTGGTAGTAGGACCAATTTATAGTTAAATGTATACTACCAATTAAATCGAGTTGAAAAGAGTACACCAACATCAAATGAAAATTGAGATTTTATTTATAAGAGTAAAAAACTTAAAACGGACACACAAAGTAACAAAACATAAACAACGACCATTACATACGACGACTCCATGAACATGAACAAAAGTACAAACACACATCAACACAAAGCTTAGACACCACCTAAGTCACATTATTATTCAACACCCTCTTTCAACTCCTAATCCTCAAGCCCTATCTTTCTTCCCACCTCCAACTTGAACATTAACACCAGACTGACCATGTGCCTGCCCATGCTCACCGACTTCATGACCCGCGCTCTGCATCTTCTGCCCGAATTCCTTAGTCTTCTGCCCGGTGTACTCACCCACATCATGAGCCGTGCTCTGAATCTTCTGCCCGAACTCCTTCGTCTTCTGCCCGGCATAATCACCCACATCTTGTATCGCCTCGGGCACCGACCCAGCCGACTGCCTCACCATGTTGAACAGGTACGATAGCGAGCTTAGCCCCGTCAGCCCCAACGTCCCGGACGTCAGAAAACCCGCAACGGCTAGCCCGATCGTTAGAACTGCCGGGACAATAATGGGGCTGAATATTATGAAAAGCGGAGTGGCGACGGCTAGCCCGATGAGTGTCCCGATGAAGGTGAGACCGGCTAAGCCGAGCAAGATCCCGCCCACGGGGAGCAAGGCTACTATGGCGAGTGTCTTGCTGGTTGACTGGCTTTGGCCTTGGTACTGAGTGTTGTAGTAACCACCGGGTCGATCAACAACGGTGGTGTAGTCAGGGCGGTATTGGGTTTGGGTGGTGAAATGAGGACGATCGTAAGCGACACCAGTAGCCATTGTGATCGTGATTGTGATTTTGATCTGCCGATTGAGGTGGTGGGAATGAGGTTAATAAAGAGGGTGGAGAGGATGTGTAAGGATGACACGTGTGGGATGACGTGGTTGTGAGGTTTTGCATGGACTACAAGTTTCATTGTCTTTTACTTCTAGAGTGTTCGGGAATGATTGCAATTCGGTGATTTTGATTTTAGTTTTCTTTATGTAAATAAGAATGTAGCTGATAATTTACATGACCAAAGTCTAGGTAACTAAATGCAGTTATTTAATGACCAAATGCAAACAAAATTTATACTAGGTACGTTTTTACCGGGAGCGTGGCGACAGTGCTGTCTCTGCCAAGTCTTATTACCTGTCGTGTTACGGATAATAAAAAAATACAAATTATCATCAAAGTCATATGAAGTCGGCTGGTGTCGGTTAGCTTTGCTTTAGTATTGACACTAAACCCAAATATTAAATTATATAGTAGATGCCTATATACTCGAATAGCTCAAGATACAAAAGGAAACCATATTTAAAACAATGTTATAGCACAGGTGCAGCAGCAACGAGTGGCACACTTAAAATAGAACGACATGACACGTGCAGGTACCACTACGTGACCTAAGGGCTTTGCGGCACCAATCACCATTATTTATCAATATAGGTAGCATACCCGACGCATTACGTTGGGCTGATAGTATTGGCACTTATATAACTTATTATAAAAAAAAACTTATTCAAAACAACACCTAGTTGGTTGGCGAAACACTCACAGTGAAGTAAATTCGATCTGTATTGGGATACGTCATGATTTCCTCAACACTAAAATAAAACAAATTAGCATATTTAAAAATAGTTCTGCATAAACCAAAGAGAAGGAGACACTCACATCACCATTGAGGGTCAAATAGTTCCGCAGACAACAAATTTCAAGTATCTAAGATCTTTTGTACAAAGCAATGGAGAAATAGACAGAGATGTAGCCCATTTGGTGTAGGCAGGCTTGTGTAGATAGAGAGCAGCCACTGGGGTATTGTGCAGCAAGAGATTCCTAGTTAAACAAAATGGGAAATTTTATAGGGTTGCCAATAGGGCTGCAATGTTATACATAACTAATTGTTAGGCCATCAAGAAAACACAAGCACATAATTTTGAGGTAGCAGAGATGAGGATGTTGAGATGGATGTGTGGGCACAATAGGTTGGATCGGATTAGAAACGAAGTCTTTAGGGAAAGATTAGGGGTAGCTAGCATTGTTGAAAAATTAGGGAAGGGAGGTTTGAAAGGTTTGGGCATGTGAAGAGGAGACACGAGTCTGCATCAGTTAGGGTGGTAGAAACCCTTGTTTTAGAGGGGAAGAGAAGTAGAGGTAGGCTAAAACTGACTTGGGATGAACGGATTAGGCATGATATGATAGAATAACACCTCTCTGAAGACATAGTCCAGGATAGGAGTTCGTGGAGACGTAGAATTAAGGTTAAGGACTTTTAATAGGGTATTTTGTGGTCTTAGCATTTGTCCAGGGGCCTAGAACTTACTATGTCGTAGGCCACGATATGTGTTTATTACTTATCTCTTTCTATGTATTTATATATATATATATATATATATATATATATATATATATATGGAAGGGATATTTTGAAAACAATGTTGAGTTTTAAGAACTTAAGAACTCAATTCTTGGTCACACATTTAATTAAATGAATTGTAATATGTGGTTGAGATAAATCTGACTAAAAAGTTAAAGTAAGAGAGAGAATAAAGATGTAAGTGATTGCACTAACTATTACGTCCGTTACACATGTGCAAAAAGTCGACTCGGTGTGTAAAATATTCTGTAATTTTTTTACGTAGATGTAACCTACATATATTACGTATGTATAAAAAAATCTCCCATGTATATAATTTTATAACCTTGTTGAGTTTTAAGAACTTAATAACTTCATTTTTTTACCACATATTTAATTAAATAGGTTAAATTATGTGGTTGAGATTAAATGTTATTAAAATTAAGTAGGAGAGAGAATAAAGATGTAAAGTAATTACACTAATTTAAACGTTCGTTACACCTATGTAATAAGTCGACTCGGTGCGTAAAAAATTCTGTAATTTTTTTACCTATATGTAACCTACATATATTACGTATGTGTAAAAAAAATTGTTACGTTGAGTTATTTCAAGTTCTTAAAACTCAAAGTGGTTCTCAAAAGAAATCTCTCATATATATATATATATATATATATATATATATATATAGGAGAGATTTCAAATGAGAACTTTGAGTTTTAAGAACTCGAAATAACTCAACGTAATAATTTTTTCTTTTAATTTTTTTTACAAATACGTAATATATGTAGGTTACATACACCTAAAAAAATTACAGAATTTTTTACGCACCGAGTCGACTTATTCCTTAGGTGTAACGAACGTTTAACTTTGTGTAATCACTGTGCATCTTTATTCTCTCTCCTACATTAATTTTTTAATCACATTTAATCTCAATCACATAATCTAATCTATTTAATTAAATGTGTGGTTAAGAATGAAGTTCTTAAGTTCTTAGAACTCAACAAAGCTCTCAAAATATACCTCTCATATATATACATAGTTATGGTTGTTTACTTTGTTTGGTGTGGAGCCGGGGGTCTCTCTGGAAGCAGCCTCTCTATCCTTAGGGATAGAGATAAGGTTTGTCTATATCCCACTCTTCTCAAACCCTACTAGTATCTTTGTTATGAATAGGATCTACTGGGTATGATTGTTGTTGCTGTAGCATATTTAAAAAAAATGTTGTCAAAAAAAAACACATAGCACACTGACGAGACTATATGTGGCACGAATCAACAGTGTCGACACTAAATAAAAAACAAATTATGTTAACTAAAAAAATTGTTTTTAATAAAAAAATAAATAAAAATAATATCTAAAACAAGGTCTAACCAGGTACCGTTAAGTAAACTAATGAGGTCATTGCGAAATCACTTTTCAATATCCTATCATGTCCTACTCTACTAATAAAAGAAAATGCGGAGGCTTATGTGTCAATCTTATATGCACTTCTAGCCTAATTTTCCCTCATAATTCATAATCTATTATCTAACTAGGTTATTAACCCGTGTACTACACGGGTGAAAATTAGTAAAATTATCAAGTAAACATATATGTTTATTTATTTAAAGATATATAAAAATTTGTGTTAATATGAACAGATGAATATATATATATATAGGGAGAGGATCAAGAGAAAACTCACATTTAGAGAGAAAACTTAAAAACTCCTAAAGAATTATTTTTAATTAAAAATAAAAAATATTTTCAAATTTCTGTTTTTGCCATTATTATTATATTTTCTTACCATTTGCTCGAAAAAAATAAAAAAATCAAAAAAAAAAATTTCTAGCAACATATAAGAATAATGATTTTTGTGACTAATAACAACATATAAGTCATTTCATTCTTCCTGCCATTATTCTACATCGACTAATAACATATAAGAATAATGATTTTTTGTGACTAATAACAACATATAAGAATAATGATTTTTGTAAAATAAAAGTCGATGTAGGATATGATTTTTGTGACTAATAACAACATATAAGAATAATGGAAAAAAAAAACTTTAAAAAAAATTAAAAAAAAAGTTAAAAATAGTTTTTTGGAGGTTTTTAGGAGTTTTTAGTTTTCTCTTTAAGAGTAGTTTTCACTGGATCTCACCCCTATATATATATATATATATATATATATATATATATATAAGTAAAATCAATTTCTAAGTAATCATAATTTTGAAGGGATGATTAATTTATATTATTAATATAATTATTAGTAAAATCAGATCTTATTACACTATAAATAATGTATTTCATAAATATTTAATAAAAATGAAAAATGGTTCAGAATTTTAAAATAATATTAATACAATACAAAAGAAACAAGTCGTCATCTTCATTCAAACCCCATAACTCATCCCAAGCCGAATGACCAAAATTTGATTGTTTTTCGTGCCATACTTTTGGAAAAAGAAAATAAACTTAGGGTTTTGATTCATAATAAAGAGACAAGTAAATGGATGGTTTAAATATCTTGACTGATACATGATTCGAATAACGACGGCGAAGGGGGGGGTGAAGCTAAATACAAAATAGAAAACGGTTAGGTGAAGGGAAGCATCTGTCAATTGGGGTGTGTGCTCGAAAAAGATCAAGGATAAGTCGGTATTTAAAAGGGTCTAAAGAAAACATGTGTTTTAAGGCTAATAATGATAATTATCAATCAGTTTCGTAAGATAGTTAAAACTTTTTATGGTGAACCGGCAATTTAGTTCATTCCAATTTAAATTTAAATGAATGCAATAATTATTATAATTATTCCTACAATTCAACTTTCTTTAATTATCTATAAATCGTAACCGCCTTATGTTTTTACTTGAATTTTCATTTAGTGATATAAATCACTTAGGTAGCGTTTGGTATGCAGGAATGACAGGAAGAATGAAATGATTCATTGCGTGAGAATGAAAAGATTGGTGTTTGGTAATTCAATGGAATGGAATCATCCATTACACATGGAATCTCATTCCTTCCCATCTCCCTTCTTTTTTTTCATTCCATGCTTCCTTCACCCTACTTTCTCAACAACACCACCACTAACAACCACAACCCCAACTACTATCGGCACCACCACCATCACCGTCGCCACCGCCGCCGCCACGACCTTACCACCACCGTCTCCGCCGCCACCACCACTGCCAACAACGTTGCCGTGACCTTCGCAACCATTGTCATCGCCGCTGCCTGACCATCACCACTACCACCATCACTATTGTTGCCTGACCACCACCACCGTACCATTGTCATCGCTATCAATGCTACCACCTCCAACCCTGCCGTCTGACTGCTGCCACCACCACCATCGCAAGCATTTTTGTCGTCGAAGCTACCACCGTCGCCATTGCAGGCTTTTTTTTTTTTTTTTTTTTTTTGAGATTGGAGTGTTTTTATTATTTCTATTTCATTACTATAATTTTTTTTTTTGGATACTAAACAACATAAAGTAAAAAATTCATTTTATTCACATAGGTTAACCAAACAAGATAAATGAATGCAATGATCCATTTCATTCCCTTGTTCATTCCATTCCCCCCCTTAATTCCATTACATCCAACCAACATACCCTTACTCTATAACAATCATCCAATATTACGAATAAGTTTCTGAATACAAAAATTATTGAATTTAACATAATTAAATTGTTAAATTTGCAAAACACATTTTCTAATTATTGGCTTATTTAACCACTTATTAGGATTTGAAAAGAATAATGATTTAAACCATTATTAACAATCTATATATTATATTATTACATCAAAAGCACAAGTTAAAATACCCTCTCATAAAAAAAATATTAAGTTCATAAAATTTGAAAAACGGTTTCACTATCTAAATACTCGTATAAAAACATTAAATTTTAGGGTATTCCAAAAATCAGAACGGGTCGCGTTTCGGGTGCAAAAATTGATGAATGTCACACTTTACAAAATCATACAATAAGAACATGAATTATCAATTATCAATTTTATCAATTATCTCATATAACTAACAAACGGGTCATGAAATGTTCGGATTAAATGGGTCATGGGTTATAAGATATACTAAATAGGTGCATTCAATAGGAGGTTTTTTTTTAATTTAATATAGAATTATTTTAATAGTAAGAAATTTTGAGGTTACAAATTATTTATGGAAAATAGTCAAGTTAACCAATAAGAAATGACCATGTGCCCAAAAAGGGTCTTACTTTAATATACTATATATAGATATAGATATAGATTTTTGAACTTGATTATTAAGTTATGGAATCGACCCTTTTGAGCTCTTGATTCGTTAATGAGGTTATAAGTTATTGGTTTCGTAAATGAGTTCGGATTAAGTTCTCATGCATATATATTTTAACAAGTTAACAATTATTTACGATCCTATATGTGTACACTTTCATACGAGCTTATAATTTTAACGGGTTCTTAAATGAGTCGGGTTCGGGTCTCGTTTATTTTGTTGTTGTTATTATTATTATTATTATTATTACATATTTACACTAATACCCCCTCCACCCGACTACTTATAAACAAACCCCCAAAACATTTCATCCTTCCTTCAGCTTACAGCCACCGCCGGTCCTCTGCTACCCGGCAACCATGGCAATGGCGATTAGGAACAGCCTAGCTGAGTCCTTGAAGCCCATCGAGCCGACCTGTTCCCTTCCATTCGACTCGACCTCAGTCGAGTCGATTTCTCCAAACCACTCAAGTTTAATTAGAGCCGAAACCCACCCCCTTCACTCGATTCGTTTCCTCAATCCACTCGAGATCTAATTCCAATCGAGTCCAACCATTGGGTCACGTACTCCAAGCTGCAACTTCGGATCGAGTCTCCTTTTTCTTCCCAATCGAGCCGAATAACCAGCCCAATACAGTCGACTAATTATCGAGTCGAGTGGGACTTTGAGTTTAGTTCTTTCGTTGGTCGACTCGAATGAGATCGAGCTGATTCGTACACTTGACTCCCATCGAGTCGAGTTATGCAGTCGAGCCGTTCACAGTTTGCTTCACTCAATTCGAGTTGAGCTACTAGTTTCTATCAGGTACCACTCAAGCCGTTTGATTCCTTGCTACCCCAAACCATTCGAACCTTAATCGATCCGAGCCAAAATGTGCTATCCTTAAGCCAATCGAACCAAGCATACTCTTTTTAAATCCAAACGTTTTGAACCGAACTTATATATATATATATATATATATATATATATATATTCATATTTATCTCTCTTTTTAATCAAATTTTAACTCACTTACATTGGTTCATTTAGGGTTCATTTGAGTCGGGTTTGGCTTGGTTCGTTTCGTTTGCAACTTACAAGGTTCATTTGTTCATCCATTATTATCTTAAGACAAGGACAATATGGAGATGAAAATGAAGATAAACCTAAATCTTAAAACATACCTTAATGATTATGATGGATTTGATCTTTGATTCTTTGGTAATTTTAAATAGCTTGATAAATCTTTGAATGGATTGGAGGAATGTTTGTGTACAGGAGGTGAGTACGTGTGTGTGTCTGATGGTGACGATGATGAAATAAGGATGATTAAGGTTTTAGGAAGGTTTATGTCCTTAAATACTCTAGGCTATAGGCTTAGGCCCGTAATCATCCTAAACCCATATACCTAAGCCCATAAATAATCCTAATCTTATCTTTTCATCTTATTATTATTTAAGCAATTTAAATAACAACACACGACAAATACATAAAGCTCGTCTTATTTATTAATTCGTAAAACGTGGATGTTACATGAGAACTGAAGAACAAGTTTATTCATCGTTAGAAAACGAATTAGAAAAACATTTTGAAGATAATGAAATGAGTAATAAATTGTTTGAGTTTGCTAGTATATTGGACCCATCGGTGAAACTTGCAATGGCTAAGTATGGTTGTGTAAAAATTGTAACTTGCTAAAAACGTACGGTTCGCTGAAGAGACAGAAGAAGAAATTGAAACAAGAGTGCGTGAAATGGTTGATGAAGTCAAATCTAAGATGCAATTACTTGTAAAAAAGTATGAAGTTTTAGACGATGTCGGATTAAGCATTCCAATTGCTAGCAGTGGGGATAAAGAATTATGATTGGTCAACATGAGAAGTTCTGGGGTGTTGTTGGCCATTCATCGATTAAGTAGAATTTCTTATGTTCTTGAAATATTAATTAACGCGTTCATTCATAGACTGACTTCATTGTCGTTTTCAACATTAAGGCCCCTAAACGTAATATAAGCATAGTTTATGTTGCCAAGTCTTAGGTCCCCGAAAAGCTTAGGTGGCCTAATGGTGGCCAGCGGCCCAAACCATTTGATCCGATATTTGATCGGCCCATACCTTGTTAACTAAATGTTTCACCCAATCTACCTATTCTAATAAAAGAAACTAATTGTGGATACGTGTCACTTTGTGGTTAAACCTCATAATCTTTTTCTCTCCTAAACTAATAACCCTGTCATAGTTCAGTAATTATTCATTTTCCTTTTACACTCCATTTATATTATATCTATAACATGATTAAATTATTCACTTTCCTTTAAACTCCATTTATATTATATCTATAACATGGTTTTGGTTGGAAGGGGATCATTTTGTGGGATCAGATACTCTTGATTTTGTGGTTTTTCTTGGTTGTCGGGTGATTACCAAGTGCATATTGATCGTTTTGAGTACTCATGTTTTCTGTTTAGGTTTTGGATGCTTCTATTTATGACTTTTGGTTCAACCCCGATCTTTAAGTTGCTCGGTTTCTCTTTGTTGTCTGTTCAATCAACGGATCAAATTAAAGCTGCTCTTTATTTGAGAATATCTCGTATGCATGAACCAGTAAGAATATATGCACACACGGAAACACACAAACCCCACGTAAAATCAACGGAGAAACAATAAAAACAAAAATAAAACCAAACCAAACTAAACTAGACTACACTAGCACTTTGCGCGTTGATTCCCCGGCAGCGACGCCATTTTTGATGTAGATGTCGTGCTCTATTAACAACCAGTATTTTAATCACTTAGGGGGTTTTTGGTTCACAGAATGTTTAGGAACTAGAATTGGAATTTGTATGGAATTGGAATTTGTATGGAATTGGAATTGGAATCTAGTGAATTCCTTTAAAATTCCATCACTTGTTTGGTTGGAAGTTTGCAAACGGAATTGGAATTAAAAAAAGTGTCTAAAAGACAAAAATGCCCATTCCAAAATCCAAATAACCCTAATCTGGTCTCCTTCTCTCCTCTCTGAAGCCGTCCAACCGTCACCACCAGCCACCACCGTCAGTCACCAGTCTCTCTCCCTTTATCTTATCTCATTTCAGTCTATGTGTCATAAGTTACTAGGTTCTGAAAAACCTAGATCTAAAATACGTGGTTCGTCCACCATCAGAAGATGCGAGCTTCAACCACCAATCTCCGACGCCCACCTGCAATCAGAATTGATGAAGGAAAAACAAGGGTTGCGATGCTTTAGATCTAGCCGGAAAAAAACGTAGGTGGTGGTGACCCATGTTTTCAGGCACGTCAGACAAAATGAAGGGTGCGGCGGTGCTAGTCAAGCAAATTTATTGCCTGAAAAATGTGGTTCAGATGTCGCCGGAGTTATGGTTGTTGATTGTGGCCGAAGAAATAATGGTGGTGGTGGAAGGAGTTTATGTTGGTGAATGGTGATACTGGAGATTAGGGAGTAGTGGGATATTTTGGTAATGTTGCAAACATTCCATTGCTTATTCAACTTTCCATCAATACATTGAAGGATTGTGAATTTCGTTAGTTGGAGGATTTAGATGGATTTGATTTCAATTCCAATTTCTTTTATTAGCCAACCAAACTAACTATGGAATGGAATTTAAATTCCAATTCCATTGAAATCCCATGAATTCCATCCAACCAAACAGCCCCTTAAATGCCTATAACTAGTAAGAGTAAGTAAAGTTGTTTACACAGGGTTTCACTGAAAAATGCAAGTTTGACTCATGACTCAAAGCTAATTAACTAGGCGGACAGACGATGTCAAGCAGTTTAGAATGATGATTTGAATGCAACACAATTACTTTTATGGTTTGTAAACGATTATGAGAAAAGAGTGATTCAATTCAGGTTCAGGTAATGCGATAACAAACTAATCACAGATTCTGTTAAGTTGATTGCGCACTAATTACTAGACCTAGTACTTTGGTTTTGATGCCAAACGAAACCATGTCCGAATTGTTGGCACAAATGAACGCAATCTACCCAATTACCAGTTTTATATTATGAAAACCAACTGAAATGCAATGACTAACGGTTATCGGATCAATGACAACCGAATAGTTGATGTAGGATTTAATAAACAAAAACACAAATTGTTTATACAATCAATCAATAAAGTAAAAACAAGATCAAATAGCATATTCAATCAAGTTCTTAATCATTAAGGCACACAAAATCCGATCATAATCAGTTTACACAAAACCCTATCCTGAAGTGATCACAAATGTATTTATCCTAACATCGGCATCACGATTAATTCGCTTATTTGATGAAAAGATGGAAGCATGGACTGATTTGACGAACTGAAAGCTCCGGGATGATGCAAAGTCGCCTTCACGTTCCTCTACTACTGCTGCAATCGAACATAGGTCTAATGGGGGCTGAAAACTGATTATAATACCAACTAGGGTTATTTTTCTCGTTTAGATCCTTTGCATATTGTAAAAGATTTTTCACCCTCTCTTCGCGTAGCACGAGCTAAGTAACTTCATATTCAGATTTTTCTCATCGAGAAACCCAAAATTCATATATTATGGGTCCCGTAACTCATTTTCTAGCCCGATATATGCCCGTTTTACTTCTAAATGTCCGCGAATCACTTCCGAACTCCACCAAACTTCAAAGCAAACATGTAAAAGGCTCCAATTAGTATCTTTAATGCTCACACACCTGAAATAAAAAAGCAAACTTGAAGTACCACAGTTCACACTAAAACTTAATAAAACATAACAGCTAACACATAAATACACGATTTAGACCTAACCATCACTTATTAGCTGGTAGGTCGTGAATTTGTTAGAAAAAGATAAATACAACTTTAGAATATTATATGTTTCTAAACTATGTCACTTTGATAATCATCCCATCATTAATATATGTTTGTTGTCGAGTTATGACTTGATCCTAGTGCTACCCCCTTCTGAGAAACAATGATGCATCTATTAATTAAATGAGAAGATGCTCTAAAAGCTGCATAATTTATCCTGGTCGAATAATTATCATACACTCTTCTTTTTGTGCTTTATTTAGTGTTGTTTTGGTGCAAATGGTATCAATCATTAATCCTAAAGTGTGAACACCCATGTGTCAATGTAAAGATCTATTCTTGCTTATTCCCAATTTAAGTGTTCTTTTTAACTATGGATCTTCGTTTCCATTGATCACTAATATGTTTGTTGTCGAGTTATGACTTGATCCTAGTGCTACCCCCTCCTGAGAGACAATGATGCGTCTATTAATTAAATGAGAAGATGCTCTAAAAGCTGCATAATTTATCCTGGTCGAATAATTATCATACACTCTTCTTTTTGTTCTTTCTTTAGTGTTGTTTTGGTGCAAATGGTATCAGTCGTTAATCCTAAAGTGTGAACTCCCATGTGTCAATGTAAAGATCTATTCTTGCTTATTCCCAATTTAAGTGTTCTTTTTAACTATGGATCTTCGTTTCCATTGATCACATTCAATATATGCCCAAAACACTTAATTATTGGTTTTTGAGGTAGGTCATTTTTTTTACTGAAAAGTCTTTACTAAAGAATTGAAATTCTTTACTTAAACTAACACTTTGATTGAAGAAAATCACATTTCAACGTCGAGATTTACACTAAAACAGAATAAAACGAATAATAAAAGTTTAATAAATTAGGAGAAAATTGGTGTACCTATCAGTGAGACTTTTTAATGACACGTGGAAAATACCTTATCGTATTCTATATATTCCGTATGAATCAGATCTTATATTTGTTTGAAGGTGACGTTTATACATTTTCAATGTTCCCGAAAAGTGCTCCCTTTGTCTCTCTTCTTATTACGGATTGTTAATGAATAAAATTAGTTTGGATTCAGTATGCAATCAAAAGAAGACATGAACCGCAAAATGAAGAAACTCAACCAATATGATATCATGGATGGATATGTCAGAAACGAATACATATGCGCCACAAAACCGCCATTTGCCTCCAGTGATATTCATTTGTTTAGTACTTATTGTGTGGGCGGCTTATAGTTACAGTTTTTATGGTTATTAATTAATGTGTCTTTTGAGCACGCATATTTGATAATTAGTATCTCGTACACACATAATACAAACAAAAATCATTGATAATATATTTTAGGTGGCGAGTGGCAACTCAATCATTCAAATTATACAAAACTAAGTTCGGTGAATCCAACAAGGAATTTCAATGTACAACATAGGATAATCTTAGTTAAAACAAATCACAGATGCGTCTTGCATATGTTCTCATACATTATTAATTTATTATTACATACCATGATCTTGCCTTATCCTCTTCTTCCCTTAAGGGGTCTGTTTCCATGAATAAGTACCATAATTAGGAAGCAACACATGAGAGTATTGTAGAGAGTTCCCTGAAATTTGTGGCATCATCAATGTATTAGGTCACTTGAAAACCGGATAAGATCTGCATGAGTTGCTTCTAGTTCTTTTTGTGATTGAAGAACTTGCCTTTGAAGCACAGTAATTGCCCCCACACATCCATAAACAGGGTCTTTTATACGCGCCTCAGCCTCATAGGCGAGAGAGTTGACAGCATCTTCTCTTTGATGAGCTGCGATCTCGTTGAGGAGTTTGCTAACATTGCTTGCCCCGAATATTTTGTGAACATTTACGAATTTCGTTGGATCTTCTGGAGGGAAATACGGTGAGAAAACACATCCTTGGGTGCATTTTCTTCTTAAGAACTTGCAGGCTGCACAAGCAGCATTAGGATGGGTTGAAGAAGCCATGTGCTTATGTGATGTGGGTCCACAATCTACGTATTAAGAATTTAAATTAAAGGTATTTCACTGATTTAAAATTATAAAGCATCCATATTAAAGTTTTCATAGAGAAATTAAGCTAACTAAGGGCACTTCTCGAATGAATTCAAGGTTTTTCAACGACAACATGATTCACTTCTTTATATATGTTTAGAGGTGTAACTGAATTACAAGTTGATGACATATAATAAAACATAAACACGTATTCAAATGTTCAAACTAGACATAATATATTGACCAACTCAAAAACTTAAAGATAAGGAATAAACCAAACAATAATAACTATAATGGATAATAAACTCGGCTAATACTTCACAAACATCAAACGAACTCAAGAACACAAATTTCTATAACTAGAATCGTCTATTGCATACAGATTAATACGAAATAAACTTATATATCAAAATCAGATGCAGACACACATCGATCCCACTCATGTTGACAATTTGTGAGTAAATAATTACTAGAATTAGCATGTTATTATAAACACAAAAGGCCATCTAATAGTTTGTGTTCATCTTCAATCTTAGATAATTAATTAAACCCAAGAGCTTTCTTCAAATTCAAAAACTTACTTTCTAACTTCAAGCTCAAACCTTTCTTCTTGTGATGCGCAACAAATGTTTACTTAGAATATCTTCCTGTCCACAGAAGATCAACTTAACTAAAATATATAGAAAGAAATATATTAGGTTTCACACACACAAGTCAAAAGTGGACTAACGTTCTCATGGTTATTGCAGTTTGAAACAATACTGAAAATATTCATTGCCGGATGATTGGACTACAAACACAAAGTTCTGTCTTTAATTATTCTTTTTTACTTATATTAATTTTCTGATTATTAATCTGTACTTATTTGGATCCTCCAAAATTTGGTCCCTTCTATACTCATCAAAAACTGCAAAAGATTCATTTTGTATGTGTATACACACACACGTTGTTCAAATACACACGCACACACATATGCAAAGATTTCTAAAGACAATCCCACTTATCACCCGAGAGATTCAAAGACATTAAAGTCAATCAAAGAAGAAAAAAGCTGTCGTATAAGGTTTTAGATCAAAGTCAAAAATGAAATGAAAGAACTATACATAATCTATGTACACCTACTAGATCTACTAGCATAGCATGTACAAGGACAAAAAACAAGTCTTTCAAGAACCGATGAAGTAAAATCAAGAAAGAATAATAATTTTTTTTCAAACTAATCTTTGCATGACAAGTGATCATCTTTTAGGTTTTTGTTGGGCGGTTGATTTTCTTGAAGTATAATCCTGTTTAACAAAGAGAGAAAAAAGAGTTTGTTGTGTAAAAAACAATAAAATGAAAGAATACAAAGATCATATACCTTTTGTTGCCCTAGCTAGTCTATCTATTTGTGTTGATCTACCTAATAGCGTATATATTCCTGGAAATTCAAAGAATTAATATAACTATATATAGAAAATAAGTTATGGCCACTGAGTGTTTGATGATAATTTCATAGGGTCAGGAGCAAAAGTAAACCCTAGATGAACATGTAGGGTGATTGACAAAAAGACAGAAGCACAATTATATGCATCAGAAAAAGGGAGTTTAGGTAAAGTTTTAGAAAAGGAAGGAGAGAGAGTAGCATTATGTAAATATGAAGGAATTTGAGACAAGCAAATGGCATTTGAGTAATTTGCAAAGATTTTACAATATGTAACCAAATTAAAATGATTTTTTATAGTAGCGTTTTAAACTATCTTAATATTTGAGTAAGACAAGATCATGGTATTGAAAGTTGATGGATTGTCCAAAGGAGTGCAAATGCATCAAAGAAGAGATCATGCTAATTCATGCTATAATTGACGTAGCGTATTGGTTAATTTGATAATTATGAAAGCAAAATTTTCCAGAACAGCCTGGTTTCGGTGGACAAGGTGGTAATAGATATCAAGACTACGTCTTTTCTTTGGATCATAAACAAGAGCCGTAGACGCATAGAGTGGGAGCATGTTTAACATCCTTAATTTATCTTTGTAGTTTGGGTGTTTTTTTGTTATGCACTTAGCGTTTCTTTCATGTTGTAATGTTTTTAAAAAAATTAAAGAAGTAATAGTTGTGTAATGATTGAAAGAGGGTTATGAGGCTTTTTACTATTACACCACTTTTTGTAAAACTCCCATTGCTGACCGGGATGTCACGTGTCGCACGCCGCCCCTATGTGAAGAGTTTTTGACTACTCACGGTCTAACTATAAGCCACACCACACATTAAGTGATAAATAAATATCACTAATAGTAAATGGCGAATTTATAGTGCATATGTATTCATTTCTAATGAACCAGTCCATTTTATAGGTTAAATTTCTTCATTTGTGATGTATGTCTTCTTTTTCGTTTCTTTTTTTAAGACGAATTTCCTTTTCTTCTCAGGACTTTTGGATATTTAAGAGATTTTGTTTCTGCCACTAGCGCACTAACCCAAGGCTATTAGAATTTAATCTTAAAGTAGGTTATTTATGTTATGTAATATAACTATTATTGTATATTAATTAGAAGGGCCAGAACTGTAAATATAAGATTTAGGCCCGTTAACAGATTTTAGGGTTTATAACGGTTGCTGTGTATAACCGTTCTTATATTAGCGTTGATTAGAAGCTATGTTCTCTATATAAATAGGGTTATTCTCTTGTAAACATTCAGTAAGTTCTATCAATAAAATTACGTTAATATATATTGTCTGTTTCCTTGTTGCACATACTTGCAGTAGTAATTTCAATCTTCTTGTATTCAATCTGATTGTTCAACAAGTGGTATCAGAGCCAGATTAAGAATCCTGTGTCAATTACAATCAGAAGCAAGGAGAAGTGAAAGTTGAATCCCGATCAGAGAGCAGTGGTTGAAGTCGAGATCATGAGTGATCTCAAGAAGATTGGACAAAGGACTGTCCAGGGTGTTAGTCATGAAAGGGTCGGTGTTGGCCAGGTGTTTCACGTAGAATTCGCGCCTCAGAAAAATCAAGATGGGATCATGTGTGGTAGCCCTAACTTCGGTTTAGTCCTTCAATGTGTCCGTCTTTAGCCCGGAAACACAAATACCACGATGCCTCCTTATTTGTTGGATTTTGAAACCGGAATTCCCCACCGCCACGTTGGTTTTTCCTTGTGCCAAAACCTTTCAATCCACTGCCGGAAACCACCGACACCAATATGCCGTTCAAGATTTGCCAGAAACGACCCCTGCCGGAAAATCGCGTTTTCGGCAGAATCTCGCCGAAAAAACGCTGCTGCTGCGTCTTTTGCTTCTTGAAATATTCAATATATAGACAAAGAATTCCGTTTATAACCTTTGTTGTTCAATTTTCTACCCAGAATTACTTCGCCGGAAAACCGTGGACTGCCGGAATCTAGAAAAATTTGCCTGAAACTGCTGCCCTCACCGGAATTTGCTGCTACACTTTTTATTTCCGCCGGAAACAAGAAACCCCAAAGCTCTGATGCCAATTGTTGCCCTGTCCTTTTGAACATCTAGTTGCGTACCTTCAGTAGGTTCAATACTTTCCCATAATCCATTCACCTCAAGAATTATCTTGATTCGAATTGCCCAAACAGTATAGTTTGTAGACTTTAAAATTAGGCATTGATAATGGGTTAACGATCCTACCCCTTTGTGTGTTACTACTGCATTGTTATCCGGATGTGACTTCGAATCTGACATCCTCTCAAATCGTATAATTTTCACTTTGACTGACTAAGGTTTTCACAATCCCCGTATAGACAAACCTACTGGTTCTATATACTAAAAATATAATAATTCAAGAATATAATTTGCAAACCTGAACTTTGTATTAGCCGAAAACCCGCGAATCTTATTCCTTCAATCACCCTCGATTATTCCTTAATCGAAACTCGTTTTCTGAAAAAACGTTTTATGTGTACTGACAAACCGTATCAACCCTTGTATGGTTTAGAGAAGCATTTTGTGGTTTACAAACCCGCGAATCTTATTCCTTCAGTCACCCTCGATTATTCCTTAATCGAAACTCGTTTTCTGAAAAACGTGTTATGTGTACTGACAAACCGTATCAGCCCTTGTACTGACAAACGTGTTATCTGAAAAAACGTCTATAACCTAAGTTTAGAAAAGCATTTTATGGTTTACTTAACTGGTACCACAACGTGTATATAGAATCGTATTTCACCCGACCTATACCACCTTATTTAAGTAACGGTGAAGAAATCGATCTCTTCGATTTGTTTATGTTGGTGCAACACTATGGTGGATATGAAGAAACCATTATACAAAATGGATGGAAATCAACAGCAATGAAACTTGGTTTTGAAGAAAATTTGCACATTGAAGTTAGAACTGTTTACAAGCTCTATTTAGAAACATTGGAATGGTGCCATGGAACAATGCTTGGAAGAAAGATTGAAGTCAAGATCAACAAAGATGAAGCTGGTCCGAAGCAATCATGCTTGAAAGAAAGAAAAGAAGATTTGAAGCTTGAAGAACACTTTATGATTAAGGGGGAGTATTAGAATTTAATCATAAAGTAGGTTATTTATGTTATGTAATATAACTATTATTATATATTAATTAGAAGGGCCAGAACTGTAAATATAAGATTTAGGCCCGTTAACAGATTTTAGGGTTTATAACGGTTGCTGTGTATAACCGTTCTTATATTAGCGTTGATTAGAAGCTATGTTCTCTATATAAATAGGGTTATTCTCTTGTAAACATTCAATAAGTTCTATCAATAAAATTACGTCAATATATATTGTCTGTTTCGTTGCTGCACATACTTGCAGCAGTAATTTCAATCTTCTTGTATTCAATCTGATTCTCCAACAAAGGCTAGCGTTTGACTTCATACTAAATCCAAACTAATTTTACATATAAACAATCCGCAACAGGAAGAAACTGTTTTTCGAAACATTGAAAATGTATAAACGTCACATTTTTAACAACATTTGGAGCTACACACAATCCGCGAAACTGCCTGTTGTTGCCCATCCTAACTTCAATTTTTTCGGCCTTGCTAGTTTCATAGCTACCGTCTCTAGGTGTCCCTCTAAGTGCTCACAAAATATTTGCTAGTTTCTGTATTAATAATATTAATAGAAAAATAACTATTGTAGCAAATATGTATCATAAGCATATGTATTAATACTCCATTGCATGTATGCATTGTTAATGTAATACATGTATGTAATACAACTAAATTACATGTATCCATCGCTACTGTATTGAAATAACGTTTGATTTACCACTTTGTACAGTGTGCTTTTATGCGTGAAATATTGACCATCTCTAAACAAATACACACTTTACACCATGTTGTCTAATATTAAAATCGTCGCCTCATTCATATTGAAAGCCAAGACGTAAAAGTGGTTTTTTCAATAGCGAGAATCAACACGATGTCATGATTTTAAGTTCATCTCTCTTCAAAACCTTACGGCTTTTCTTAAAAGCTTCTCTTTGTTTTTTTTCTTCATGCAACTTCTTGTGAACATTCATTCAATCTAGCACAAGGGGCTCGTGTCACTTAACATTATCGATATAACTATTATTTCAAAATTAATGCAGTACATAGTATATACTTACGATCGTTGATGCGTGACAGAATAAAGGGTTTCTTGAACCCGGGCTTCTACTTGTTCTTGATAATTCAATACCGCAACCCAGCAGTCAATCATGTTTTGATAATTTTATGGTTTTTGGTTTCTATACGAATCGGTATATTTTCACCAACGGTAACAAAGCGGTACTGTACAGCAACCGCAACGTAACTTTGTAGCTTACAACTCTATGCTCGTAACATTAGTTAATTTTATATTTAATGCAAATACGGATTCCCTGTGCGACACAAATTATTGATCATCTCGATTAAATGTCTACTACAAAGCATCCCAACTTCAATCGAGTAGATGTAGGGGGTGTTCATCGGATAGGAAAACAGGTTATTCGGTTCGGATTTGAAAATTTTAGGACCCTATCCGATTTGATCCGAATTCCAAATGTTCTTATCCGATCCGAATCCATCCGAATTCAATTCAGATCGGATTTGGATAAAATTCGAAATAATCCGATTAATAAAATTACAAAACCACAAAAATACAAATGAAACTATATATTAACAAAAGTGTAATTAAGTCTATCAAATTCATAGTGCAATCCCTGTCTAATTAACAACTACACATAAAGCCATAGAGGAATACTTTATTTGAGTATCAAATTAACACAGTGATACTGTCTATGTCTAATTAGCATACCGCAACACAAATAGAGCAGCGATAGAATGCACTCAAAATCTCATCAAATAAATGGAAATATATTCAAAATCAACACATAAGACACCCATTTTGAAACAAAAAAAATGGAGTAGCGATGGGAGTCGACGGATGGCAAATGGCGGACTGTGAAGGCGGACGGCGGTCGGCGGAGCAGCGATGGTGGTTATTGTGTATGAGTGTGAGAGTTTGATCATGATGGTCATTTTTCACATTTATATGGCGCATGCAGCCATTTTTATGGTAAGAGACTATGATCCAACTACTCGATACAACGATCTATTAGATCGTGTTCTTAGGCATCGCGATGCAATCATATCACAGGCTTTGAGTGTAGGGGCTGTTCTTATTTTACCAGAGGGTTTTGAATTAGCCCCTCCCGTGGAACGATCCACTCCGTGCTTTCTCCTGTACCATATTCTTGCTTGTTATTCTTCAGGAATCCGCTCTAAAGACCTGAAACCGATGAAGGGCTGGTTCTGCGTGGGTTGGATAGCTCACCGGTCATGGGAGAGACTCCCTGGACATTTGGCATGGGTTCCGATCAACGAGGAGGGAAAAAGTGATCTCTCATCGGCTTGGAAGAGATTGCGGGACAATCTATGGGGCTACGGAATCAAAATAGACTCACTTCTGCAAGGAAGAGTAAAAAAGCAAAAGAGGGTTTAGTTACTTAGCTGTACTTAGAGGGGTTAAAGCGGGAAATTTGAGTTATTGTAAATGTTAGTGGGCTGAGCTTTATAAAACTAAAAAAACATGTTTTATTTATTTAGATTAAGCGGATATCCGAACTATCTGAACAATCCGAAAATTTTAAAGTCCATATCCGAATGAATCTGAATAAGAATTCGGATCAATTTATTCTTGTTTTGATTTCAGTTTATATTTAAATTTTTTTCTTTTCAAATTTTAGATTCTCTGAACACCCTAGAGTAAAGTTCAAGTGTTACAAATAAGTTTTCTAGTAAATAACGATTAGTTTTGACATATCTTAAAGTCCTTTTCTTTTTTTTTACGAAAGAAAATGATAGGGAGGCAAATATTAGTCAAGGAGTAATTTCTCAACATAAACATTGACTTTACGGTCTAATAACAAAAGAGTTCTTTCTAACAATAATAATAATAATAATAATAATAATAATAATAATAATAATAATAATAATAATAGTTATTATTATTATTATTGTTATTACTATTATTATAAAATAACTAATTACACATTTATTTCCTAAATATGGTAATACATCCAAAAATTACAAAACATAAGCATATACACACTTTAGTGTAACTATGTAAGAACAATAACTATATTGAAAATTACCGAGTTCCGACCACATCTCCACCATAACGCGTGATTTAAAACACCTAATTTTCTTTAAAAGTACTTAATATAACATACATTGCATTTATTTTATTATGAGCATTGAAAACAATCTTATTGTTATGAACTAGAGAGAATAGGTAGGCGAAATACATTTTATTCATGTTATCTCAATCATACATTACACGTACTTATATAGTTATCCTAGATACATGTCACTAACATTGCATCATAAGTAGGAGAACGGTGGCGGAACTTGAACAGTTTCATTGGGGGGTCAAAAATTTTAGATTAACCATAAGTTCATGTATATAATCCAACCAAATTTTTTTCAACAAAAAAAGACCATAAATCCAAAAAAATAATATTTTCTTACACATAAACGACAAAAAAAGAAAAATTACAATCGAGCCCGACGACCTTTAAGGTCTTTAAATTCATCGATTACTGATTTCGAATCAAACTTTTCAGCAATTTCTCTTTCTATGTAAACCACCAAGTTATTCGCAAGAAATTCATCGGACATCCTATTGCGAAGACGATTCTTGACTATTTTCATTGCTGAAAATCCCCTCTGTTGTTGCGGTAGAAACCGGAAGAGTCAAGATTAGTCGAACCACTCTATCAAGCAAATAATATGTCTCACTTTTATGAGTTGTCACAAGATTTTGGCATAGATCAGCAAGAGTTGACACGTCACTTAGATTGGGATTCTTTATCATTTCAATATTAAAAAGCTTCAATTGATACCGTAGTTGAATTCTCTCTTGCTCCGTAAAATCAACGGGATAATAATTCTCAACAAGAAGACAAATGTCACCAATATTAATCGCTCTAAGTTGTTTTTTTAAAACTAAAGTAGAACTAAGACTTAACAACTCAACAGCTTGATCATTGAATCTACTATTCAACTCATGTAATTGTTTGTCCAAGGTGGATGTAAACAGATCTACTCGATAAAAATGTTCAAAAGTTACCTGATTATCTTTTTTACGAGGCCGATATCGAGTAGAAGTATACAAAGCATCCATGTTCGGCATATCAATTTCATGTTTTTCACAAAAGCACTTTACTTGTGTAATTAAAGAATCCCATCCATTGTTTTTATAATCATTTAGATTCCCTTTTGTTGCTGAAACTAACTCCATGGCATTAAGAATATCTTGGGATTTCTTTTGTAGAGTTTGAGAAAGTTATCAGTTTTACCAATTACTTCCTTTACCAGGTGAAGAATAAAGACGAACTCAAATGATTTGGTGTGAGAGTAAACTGCATCAGCATCGCTGCGATGAGAAGAACTAGCAGACGTGTCGTTAATTATTCCCTTGAGAACAACACGGGTACTATAAAACATGTTAAGCAAACTGCAAACGGAACGATAATGGGAACCCCCAACGTGTATCACCGGCTCTTCTTAATGTGGTTGCTTGATTTTCCCATTTACCAGATTTGATTTCACCAAGTTCCAATAATTCTTTAATCTCCACTCCCTTTGCCTTTTGTAACTCATCATGATGCTTACTAGAAGAACAAACTACATTGATTATAGACATTAAATTATTAAAAAATTGATTTATAGGAATAATTTCCCTTGAAGCAGCAACCAAGGCAAGCTGTAATCTGTGAGCAAAGCAATGAACATAATACGCATAAGGACAATCCTTAATAACAAGTGCCTGTAATCCATTCCATTCCCCTCTCATATTGTTAGCACCATCATATCCTTGGCCACAAATTTTGCTAACATCAAACTCATACCGCAAAAGTTGTCTCCACAAATTACTTTTCAGAGTTAATGAAAAGGTATCCGTAACATGAACCAAATCCAAGAACCTTTCTCGTATAATCCCTTCTACATCAACAAATCTCAAAACTATGGCCATTTGCTCTTTTTTAGACTCATCCCGTGACTCATCAACCATAACACAAAAGTATGAATTCCCAACTTCACTACGAATGTGCTTCCGAACTTTATTAGCAATAATACTAAGTATTTCTTTTTGAATTTTTCCAGACGTATACTTTGAATTGTAAGGAGCATTCTCTAAAATAACTTTTGCAACTTTATCATTATAAGAGGCTAGAAGTTTTAAAAGTTTAAGAAAATTACCTTGATTTTTGGAATTAAAAGTTACATCATGTCCTCGAAAACCACAAGCTTAGAATGTCAACTAACGAACTGTATCAACTGAAGCTTTTAAACGTATACGGTTCTTCAATAATTCTTCTTCACTTTGTTTTTCTATGATATTACCAATGTGTGTTGCTTGGTTCAACAAGTTTTCACTGAATTCCACAGCCCTTCTATGTTGTGAACAATCAATATGCTTCAAGAATGCACAATTTTTCCCATCATTAACTTTTTTCCAATTGCCAAATCCTTTAACAGTAAATGCATCATGACCGTTTCCCACATTTGGTGTATCATTAAATATATAACAAAGAAAGCAATAAGCAGAATGTGTTGTTGGAGAATACTCTAACCAATTAGGGAAAACAGCGAACCAAGAATATTGGAATCTACGAGGATACTTCTTTGAACCTTTTGCACGATACTTATTGAGATGTATTTGGAAAGGTCCTAAAGACAAATAAGCTCGTCTTACTTGCTCCCTTAAAGTAACCGGATAATTCCACATTGTTATTCGTTTAGCGGGATCTCTTTCTAGTAGATTAAGATCCACTTCATTGATATTTGCTTGTGTTTGTGGAGCTTCAAACTTATCACTTTCTTGTTGATTTTCATTCTTTTCGGGCTCACTCGTTGAAGCTTTGTGACGTTTACTCTCTTCATTAGCATTATCAATATCGTTTTCAACCTTTCTTTTGAAAAAAGAATGAATTGTTTTCATCTTTCCCATATTTTTTTTATATCTACAAGAATACAAAATTAAACATTCAAATCAATAAACCCTAATTTAATTTGTCAATTGGTTCAGTAATCAAACATAAAAATATATAATTATATAAATGATAAATCATCTAATGATCTAAACTAAAAATTTTGCAACATCAAACATAAACTATTGAAAATAATAGATGAATGGTTTGGTACAAACCTTTTAGTAGAGAAAAGATAAACGACCAGTGATGATGAATTGATTATTCTCTATTTTGCCAATCGTCGGCTAATCGCTGTTTCTAAACTTCTAATCGTCAAATCGCTAGTTTCAAAATCTGGAAATCGATTAATCAAGTGTCCTAGCTGGCTGCCTACTGTTACGTATTATTGTTCTTGATTTGGGCTTTTAAATATGGGCTGCAGCAAGTGGGCTATATACCTAGATATAATTTACAAGTCCATAGGCTAAATACCTAGTTCTAGGCCTAAAATTAGGGGGGGGGGGGGGCAGCAGCCCCTCCCTGCCCTATACATGGTCCGTCCTTGTAGGAGATAATGGTAAATTATACATGTCCATTATGATCATCTACCCCCCCCCCCCTCCCCAGACATGTTGTCATTCATTATACTTCAGGATGATATTAAATCGGTATTACATGACCAATAATAAAATTGATACTGCTGGATCAACCATGCTGCCTCATTATAAACCTTGCTAGAAAACCCAATGGGACAAACTTTGTCAAGGGAAATATAATGCAACGCGTATAGTGCTTCCCCTCAAACCAATACACGTCTTGAATATGTAGAACATGATCTTCTATTATAAGTTCTTGACTTGATCTTTGATGTGATTTTCTCTTATTTGAACTAGGTTAGTTGCATTGTCTTTATATAGTCATCTGATCCTTCTTCAGCATTTATGATTTGCATGTTTCTGATGAATCTTTGAACTTAGATTCAAACATTCTTGATTGATATCATATATTCTAGAACATTCACTGTGAATTCATAATGTTGTGGCTTGTTTTGTTGGTAGAAAATATTGTGTCGTATATGAATCACGTAAACAAATTATGATCATATTTGAAGTTGATCTATTATATACTCATCAATAGAATACCCAACTTGATGAGAGTTATAATTATATTTTAAAGGAGATATAAGTCTCGTGTCCTGAAAATGTATCCAACATATGTTTTTATTTCGTTTCAGAGTCTACATGTTAGGTTTGAAGTATATTTCACTTGCATGTATAATAATAATGCAATATCATTTTAAATATAATAGTACATTGCTTGCTTTTAAGTATGGTACTTTTGGATCAAGTGCTTCTTGACCCTTTTTTTATGGGACACTGAGGATCATTTTATATGTTTGGCGAATGCATATAGCATAAGTGTGCTTAGCGAATAATTTTGCACATATTAAAACATGCTAACATTATATGGATAGTTTGGTTGACGTAAAAATGCTCAGTCAAAACACATACTCAAACTCGAATATCTAGAATTTCGACAGTTCCTCGAGATGATGTTTAAATCATCATTGTAAACTCCGATTATAGTGAACATTTAGAGTGACAATTTTGGTAAATACGTATATGCTCGAACTTCCGGTTGAGGAATAATTTGGATGTGTCTAAGTTTTACTAATGTCAAAAGTTTACTCTTTAGTAGTTCGACAGTTTCTTTCAATGATCTTTAGATTAACACTGTAAACTGCGATTATAAGAACTATTGAGAACAAAACTTTGATAAATACACATGTTTGATTGTTATCAAACTTATACCTCTATTTAAAATATATAATGAGTTGATTGTTCCATATACGACTAGATTTCTTGAGATTTATATCAAAACATCTCGATGTAATGTTTTTAATGCTTCAGGCATTTTAACCTTTTAGGGATTTTTATGTTAATGTCATTTCAAGTGTCATGTACAATTTCGCGGTGACGACATTCATAAGTTTTATCTTAAGTCTTTTTTAGAATGTGAGTGTCACACCCCAACTTCTGGCCTTGAAGTATGGCCAATAATTGTTACCTGTTTTGTAAATATATCAGAGTTGCAGGTTGTTTTTGTGGAAGACTTCGTTTATAATAAAATATTTATTTATTATGAAAACCTCTCGGATTATAAATATATGAGTGTTTGATTTACAATTCTTGTTTAAATCTGTTTATAATATTTTAACAATTAAAAGCTGAGTCATCTTCATATAGCGAGTATCTAACTCCATGAGTGACTTTAATTCTTTACTACCTATGCTAAACTTGATTCCATAAAATATTGGAGAAAGTACGTTAGCGGTATACTGGTGAATCGTTGACTCTAAAACATTTAACAAGTTATTTTTGTCGTTATTTTTTACAAGATGTTTGATGGATCGATATTACTATGTACCATAATTTCGGATGTGCCTATCATACATGCGAAAATATTCATTTTTTTGTAACAAGTTAAAATAATAATATTTGTCAGTTAACGTTGGGAGGTACATAAAAAAATCACGCATGAACGTAAACCTATAAAGTGTGACGCGTTATGTTTTATAACAATTGACATTTAGTTTTTCTCCTGTGGCTTTTGGAGTTTTTTGAACACATGTTAAACACACAAATATATTTGATCAATTATTTTATCTTGCTTTAATATTTTTCTTTTGTTTATCATGTGAGTTGTTTCTTATCTCTTAGGTATGTAGGAATGACAGTAGGAATGGAATGATTTATTACGTGAGAATGAAAAAAGTAGTGTTTGGTTGCTCAATGGAATGAAATAATCCATTACACATGGAATCCTATTTCATCAAAACCGTTCCTTCCCCACCCCCCTTCTTTTTTTTCATTTCATTCATCCTTCACCCTACTTTCTCAACAACACTACCACCTAACAACCACCACCACCACTACCATTGGCACCACCACCAACTCTGCCGACACCACCGCCGTCGCCGCCACCATCGCCACCGCCACCACCATTTTCGTCGCTGGAGCTACCACCGTCGCCATTGTAGGTTTTTTTTTCTTTTTTCTTTATTTTTTTGGGTTAAAAAGTATTTTGAGATACGAGTGTTTTTATTATTTCTATTTCATTTCTACAATTTTTTGTATACCAAACAATAAAAATTAATAATTAATTTCATTCCTATAGGTTAACCAAACAAGACATAAGAATGGTAATGATCCATTTCATTCCCTTGTCAATTCCATTCCTTCTCCCATTCCATTCCCCATTCATTTCATTACCTCCAACCAAACATACCCTTAGACTTATAATTAGCTTGGGTTCTCAACTATTCATTTAAGTTTGGGCTTCTGCATCTTGGTTTTACTATGGGCTCGAGGAGGCTTTATCCCCGCTCCAAATTGGGCTTGTCTTGACTTCCTTCATCATCTCTCTCATCCAACGTCTTAACACTAAATTGCTCGTTTGCAGCTGATCAATGATCGTTGTTACTTTTTTTTGCTTGATTAATTGATGATTACCATGTAAGGGTGGCAAAACAAACCTATTTGGGTTGTTTTGGGTCAATTTGGATAACTTTTAAAATTGGGATGGGTCAGAATTGATCAAAAGAATTTTGCAAGAAGGTCAAGATGGGTTGAGAAAATGCTAGTGACTTTTGGTTATAGGTTAGAATGGGCTTGTTTATGGGTTAGAATGGACTAAAACATGTTTTATCCAATTTCAAACAAAACTCACGGAACCGAATAGAAACCAAGAAATCGAAACCGAAATCGTTGAAACCGAACATATACCGAAACCGACCGAAATGGAAAAAAGCAAAACCGAAGCAAAAAAAATGAAAAACCGAACCTGGACTGAGACAAAACCGAGGGTTTTTTTTTTTTTTTTTTTTTTTATGAACGAGGAAAACGGGGGAAACATTTTAGTTATTTTACTTTTTACGTTTTCGATTTATATTTTGAGTTATTATTTTTTGCATATTTTTTTGAGAGGTTTTTGAACCTTTTGTATTTTAACCTTAACTTAGTTCAAGATAGGGGTTAACTTTACCCATCTTGACCCATATCCATCCTAAACCGAATGAAATCGAGAAATTGAAACCGAACAAAATCCGAAAACATTGAAACCGAATAGATACCAAACGAAAAAAAGCAAAAATGAACCGGAAAAAAACCGAGTCCCTGTGGTTTTAGAAACGAACAATTTGAGTCCCTGTGGTTTCAGTAAAATGAAAGTTTACCCTGAAATTTAAGTAACGACAGAGACTCAAATGGTTCATTTTTAAAATCACAGGGACTCAACAAGTTCAAAAATTTTTTCGAGGACTCATTGTGCCTCCGCCTTAAAACCACAGAGACGCAAACAGTAATTTTCTCTATTTTTACTAGCTTTTGGACCCGTGTATTACACGGGATTTGTTAAATAATAAAAATAATTAAGGTACGTTTCTTTTTTTTTTAGAAATGAACAAAATTAAAGTTAAGAATAAAATAAAATATATACTACAAATAGTGAGAAGTCTAATCTCAAATTTAGAAATTAGAATGAGATGAACCATTACAAGTTTACAACAATATATAACATTTGTTAAAATTGTTTTGACTCATTACCCATGGATAACTATAATGAATGAAATGAGAGATTAGAAAATTGAATGAAGATTATAACCCATTTGTCAAAATTGTTTTGACCCATGACCCATGAATATGTATTAGAAAACTATAAAGGAAATTATAACCCTTCTGTCAAAATTATTTTAACCCATGACCCATGAATAGATATGAATGAGATGAAAGATTAGAAAGGAAATTATAACTCATTTAACAAAATGGTTTTGCCCATAACACATGGACAGATAGAATGAATGAGAAGAGAGATTAAATTAAGAATGAATATAAGATTACTATATTATCCTCATTATTTTCTTTTATTAGTAAAGTTAGATTAGATTTCCAAACTCCTACTAAAACAGTTAAACTGAAGTCTTACTTAAGCTACATACAATAGGGCCCAAATTTGCAGCCCATACTCTAAAGCAAAAGCAGCTGCATAAGTTAAGTTGTAAGTTCTAACCGATGGCTCTGAACACTGACCGACTCAATAATTGACTTGAAACCCACCCACCGTCCTTAAAAAACCAATCCCAACCCATCAACGCGGGAAATAGAGCCGTTGTTAATTCTTGGCGCCAAATCTTTCTTGGTAGGCTGCCCGGCTTTTACGGGCAAAAAGCATCCTAAGCAAACAGTTTTTAGGTTTCATTTCTTTTTCTTTTATATATATATATATATATACACATATAAACTTTCTCTCTCACCCTCCCTCTATTTTTATTTATCTTTTACCGCCTCCATTCAAAGCTCTTATTATTATTATTATTATTATTCCCCAAACCAAGCCCTCTTGTTTCTTGATTTTTAGGCATATATTCCAAGATTCTTCACCAAAAAGGTTTAATCTTGATCTGGGTTTGCTTCAAAATTAAAAAGCAATCTTTTGATATGGGTTTTTCGAAAAAGCATCCAGACGGTGAATCTTTAGCAGGAATCACCATGAGAGCACCACTCAAGTCTATATCCACAAGAAGAGTTAAAGAAGAAGATGATGATGAGAACTTAAACTCCGGCGAGACTACTCCGACGTCAAAGGCTTCGAGAATACCGGAGCCGGCGGCGTGTCCACCGCCGCCGAGGAAACGCCGGCCAGTGTCCACGTGCCACAACCATGCAAATAGGGAGTTCTTTACTTCACCGGAGTTGGATAGCTTGTTTAAAGTCCTGTCAAAGCCAAATTAATATTAATATCATTATGCTTTTAGTTTTGTTTTGCTAGTTTTTGATGTTTTCTAGTTTTATTTAGGTTAGAATTAGATTAGTGGTTGGAAAGATGTACAAATATAGTATAAGGTAATTGACTAGGTTAGGTTTTGGGTTTAATGAGATCGATAATCCTTTTGTTTAAAGTGTATTACTTATGTTTTCTTGAATGATTTAAAGGGCAAATGGGTGTTTGCCCCAAGGTTAAATTGTGGCCAACTTTGATGCCTTATGCTTGTATGTGTGCAAGAAAGATAAGATATGCAATAGGGTTTATCACCCAAATTTTGAAATATGAATCATCTTGTTTTCTTGTTCTTATTAAACTTGATATAAAGATTGCTTCTGTTTTGGTTGTTTGTTTCGAATTTTACATTGAAATAATTGCATATATTTTAAATCCTTGTTCTAAATTTCGTGAGTTGACAATTAAAGGCTTGATGCTATGGCCAATTTGACGTTTTATGCTTGCATGTGTAAAAGATTTGCAATGGGCTTTATCACCCAATGTTTTGAATCATCTTGTTTTCTTGTTTTTGTTGATCTTAATATATGAGGATTAATTTCTTTTTTTTTTGGTTGTTTGTATTAAATGTGGAGCTGGAAGCAATTACATATACTTTAAATCTTTATTGTAAATTCTTGAATTTGCATCTAAAATATTAAATCTTGAATGCTTGTTGGTTGAAGAATATAAATGAAAAAATATTCTTGAAGTAGATTTTGATGATCTATATCAAGGATTTACATGGGTGTTGTGGGGTTGTGTGTGCAATAATGCCACCAAAAATTGGTATGAATAGGAGATATGAAAAGTATAAGAGAGGAAGACAGTCAACCCACGTGTTTTTGTGCATAGGAGTCAACACCATATAGTCAAAAATATATGAGGCCAATTGAATAAAGCTTACCATTTGAAAACGAAAGGAAGGTGAGATTTGTCCCAAACATCCTTTAGAGTTTAGACACAAATGTTTCGGAACTTAGTCGTAATTCGTACTCAAGAGTTTATACACAACTAATTGATCATAACTATAAATTATTCTTTGGTATTATGCTGAATAAATGGTTTTAAAAGATTAATACAGATTAAGTTATAACTTTGTTAACTTATATATATCAAAGTTAACAAAATCTCCATAAGAATTTCCTAAAATAATATTTTAAAAACATGTTTGTATCATAACTTATCTAACGTGTGCATTAAAGTTTACATCAAATTTGAGTTAAAGGAAACATACTCCAAGAACAATATCAAATTTGAGGTAAATATACGCATTTTAATCCATCAGGGGATTTGAATCCCTCACCACTTTAAGGAGTGACACGATTATCCATCTCCTTGTACCAAAGCCAAAGACCATTTGGTTTACAAGCTAAATACAAATTAATTTGCTTACAAACTATAAAATGTAACATTGTAATATACATAACTGTTTTGGTAAAAAATTGACAAGTGTGATTTTACAACCAAATTAGTAAAATGGGACTAGGTGCTTGTAAAAATGGCTTGAACACAGAGATTTGTTGCGAGGAAAAAACCTGTTGTCCTGAGGATAACAAGAAAAAAACCCCGGGTGGTGAAAACTATCACCACCGATTTATTAATAACAACAATGGTTACAAGTGTGGAGCTAAAACTCGATCGTGATTACAGAGAATGCGAGTACTAGTGAGTCTCGTGTGTCTAGAGTGTGTGTCTTATGATCCAGAATCTAGCTCTATTTATACAAATAATAAGCTAACAAACATTCCTAAAATTCCGGAGATGATTAACTCCTTCCATTTAGTCACGTTTCTTTTTTTACCACGTCCTATTAACTGCAAGTGCGGGTCTTTAGGCAATTATGACGACATCTCTTGACCTGGTAAACAAGGAAAGATGGCGAACAATATTGTTAGTTATACAACATATTTAGGATACCCGTTAACTTGGAGAATACCATATTCTGGAATTATCCTGAACATATTGCTTGCTGAAGATGCTGAATTCGAGCCCTAACAATTGTCCCCAAATTTAACAGTTGTTGGCATGGATTACAACTGTAAAATTTTTGAAATTCGAACCCCGCATGGCGATAGATTGGCCACACGTGTCAGTCATCCATGAGTGAGTACACCCTAGGTCGTCCATATATCTACCCGGATAAATAATGCTTTTCTTCATCGATTCCTTTATCCAGGTAATTTTCTTCTTTCTTTCTCTTCCATATCTCTGGGTTTCCAAAAGTAGGATAACTTATCTTGAAGTCTTATGCTGATATATGTATCTAACTGATATGCTTTATCTAGTTTGTGCAGCTTTGAAGTTCTTTGAGATTGCTCCTCCCAGCAAAGAGACAGAAAGCAAGCTAAACTTTTTCTACCTCATTAACGAGGAAGAGAGCACCTTTCCAGTCAGCCATTCAAGAATCCTCCCAGTCAGCGGGCTCCGCTATGTCTGGTAAGAAGTATTGACATGTTAGTTTAAAAATTAAGGATCAGAGATACTAACATGCGTTATCTTTGTAGGCAAATCTGCTCCTTTTTTCATTCTTGACGATATTGATAGCATGGTCTCCACCCGTAGCACCAAAAAGAAGGAAGCCGTTCCTGTTATCCTACCAAAGCCCGAAAGCAGTCGAGCCAAGGCCCCCAAGAAAAGAAAGACCCAAGAAGTTTCCGAATCTTCTCCGACTTGCAACCTCGAGTTCAATAACGTATGCTCTCCGAAAATATCCTGGTATTTTGAAGATAATGTATGCTGAGGGTAATATGTTTCGAGTAGGGACTGGAGCAGCTATCCTCCAACTTTAACGATCTGCACTATGAACTCCTTGATGCCAATACCCGTATTGCCCAAATGCTGAAGATCGGGACTGCTAAGACCAACCTCCTTGACTAGAAGACCAAGGAGATTGAGGATCTTGAGCAGGAACTCGCGCTGGCCAAGAAGGGACTCGTTCTTCAAGAGGCGGATTGTTTGGTGCAGATCCAAGAGGTCACTGAGGAGGCAAAGAGGTCCGCTGCTATTTCCATCTTCCAGTCTCGACTCAAGATGGCTAAGGAGGCCAAAGATGCGGGTCTGGATACTCCTTTTTGGGATGTAACTGCTTGGGAGAGAGTCTTGGCTGAGCTCAATGGTGAGAGTGTGGAGGAGGCTGGTCCAAGTGGAGCGGAGAAGGTTGTAGAGGTGGCGATCAAAGATGCTGTGAAGGCGGTTGGTGACGAGGTGCAATTGGGCAATGATAGCGGTAAAGAAAAGGCTTGAGCCCAATTTTTTATGTGTTTGTGGTTTGTGTGTTGGGTTGTAGTGATCTATTGAACAATTTACTTTTCTGACTTTAAACAATATTATGCTTAGGATATTAGGATACATGGGTGGAGGGATCTTGACTTTCCAAGACGAAGCCCATGTTATCTTGACTTTTGGACATCTGCCAATATTCAGGTGGAGGGATCTTGGCTTTTCAAGATGAAACCCGGGTGTTGCCTTTTTTAATTTCCTGCACTTATGATTAGTAATAATATAATCTTTTGGCTTTAAGCATTGTGTTCAGTATGTTATTTTTTCATAGCTTATCTGAATAAGTTTTAATTGAAATATTTCATAACTCCAATTTTCTGAAATAAGTTATTCTGAGGATAATGTATCTTAAAAACATGCTTCTCGAACATTTTGAGGATTATATATCTTTAAGACTTTTAATAAAACATCTTGAGGATCATGTATCCCGAGCATAAAATATTTTACAGATTATATATTTTTAGAAAATATAATCAAAAGACTTATTAGGAATTGAAATAAAATATCTTAAGGATAATAGAATCGAAACAAAATATCATAAGGATAATATATCCTTATGCCTTGTGTGAGTTATCACAATCAAGCCAAAAGATCATACCTTGAAATTTAAATTGTATGATAAAACTAAGTGTAAAGAGTACATTTGTGGAGATCATTTATAAATCTAGTTAGCTTACATATGATGTCCCAAACTGTTGATCTTTTTAAGTATCATGCTTCTGGAATTTTGCTAAGTTAAAAAAAACTTAATAACATCTCTACACTTTGCGACCTGGCCGATCTGCGATCTGTCAAAACAAAGTTAGATAATCCTGGCGATAAAGCCCATTTACTGGCGATAAATCCTTTTTTACTGGCGATAAAGCCTTTTTACTGGAGACAAGGCCTTTGCATGAGAGACATGAAGATGTCTAAACCTTAGATAAAACTCGGGAAAGTCCCAAACATATGGACATGAAAATGCCGAATCTTTAGATAACATGAAAATGTTATAAACCATATGTGTTACACGTCTGCCACTTATCTTAAGGATCGGTATATAGCCAACAACAAACGGATTATCAGCTGGTCTGGTCTGCCTGCCTCGAACTATATCCGAATCATCGTGCGCTCCAGGTGACGTTAGAAAGGTGAAGACCTTTAAACCTTAGAAGATATCAGGGATATCATATTCGTGCGCTCCAGGCGTTCGTTAGAAAGGTGAAGACCTTTAAACCTTAGAAGATATCAGGGATTCATATTCGTGCGCTGCAGGCGTTCGTTAGAAAGGTGAAGACCTTTAAACCTTGGGAGATATCAGGGATATCATATTCGTGTGGGAGGTGATCAGCCTCTTACTGTTGTCAAGATAACATATCCTTAGGATAACTGCAAAACACTAAGCTCTTGATGAGGGGTGGGCTAACACCCCTCCGATGCTTAAGTCAGTAAATTTGATACTAAAAAGTTTAAATATGTAATAATGTAAAAATATATAAAGGAACATACCTTTATCCTGAATTGTTGAGGATATGAACATACAGTCAAGGATACTAACAAAAATATGCCTTAAGATGGATAACATTCCAATATCTTGGTATAGGAACACCTTCCTTAGTGATTAATCTATAGGCCCCTTTTCCTGCTTCTGAATCAATCAAGTAAGGACCTTCCCACTTGGGAGCTAGCTTTCCATCTGCTGGGTTAGTGGTATTCTGAAATGCCTTTCTTAACACCATTTTTCCTACTTGGAATCTTTGAATCCTGATATCCTTATTGTAGGACTTGGCTATTCTTTGTTGGTATGCTGCCATTCTGATTCTGGCGAGATCTCTGAGTTCATCAATGGTATCCAGGTCTTCAGTAAGGCTTTGGTTGTTCGACTGAGTATCTTGGATGCTGGTTCTTGCTGTGGGGATCACCATCTCCGTAAGGATAACAGCTTCGGCCCCAAACACCAAAGAGAAAGGTGTTTGTCTCGTTGCATTTTTTGAAGTGGTTCTATCAGCCCAAAGAACAAATGATAGTTCTTCAGCCCATTTTCCCTTTTTGGATCCCAATTTCTTCTTCAAATTGTTGATGATGATCTTGTTACTTGACTCTGCTTGACCATTAGCTTGAGGAAGTACTGGAGTTGAAGTCACCATCTTGATTCCCCAACTTTCACAAAAGTTGGTTGTTCTACTACCGATGAACTGTGATCCATTATCACAAACAATCTCTGCTGGGATATCAAATCTTGTCAGGATATTGCGTTGATGAAGGAGATCACATCCTTTTCTTTAACTTGGACGAATGCCTCGGCTTCGATCCACTTGGAGAAGTAATCTGTCATGGCCAGCATAAAGACCTTTCCACCAAGAGCCTTGGGCAGCTTTCCCACAATATCCATTCCCTATTTCATAAATGGCTACGGGGATATGATAGGATATAATGGTTCAGCTGATTGATGTAAGATGTTGCTGTGTCTTTGGCAAGCATCACATATTATGGAGAAGTTCATTGCGTCCTTCTTCATTGTTGGCCAGAAGTAACCTGTCCTTAGTATCTTGGATACTAAGGCTCTGTCCCCAGTGTGGTTTCCACAGTAATCTTCATGTATATCCTTGAGAACTTGTTGTGCTTCTTGATACTCTAAGCATCTCAAGTATGGACCTGCAAGTTATTTTCTATACAAAACATCATTTAGGATAATATACTAGGTTACCTTCATTCAGAAAGCTCTTAGATTCTCTCCTTCTGGGATCTTGTTATCCTGAAGATATCGTATTATAGGATGGGTCCAGGATACTGGATCATCCTCAGTTTTTGAAATTTCCATGACTTCGTGGTTCTCCTTTGTTGCTGGAGTCAAGATATGCACGATAGGTATCTTGACATCACCTGGTATCTTGAGAGCTGATGCCAAATTTGCTAAGGCATCTGCTTTAGTGTTCTCTTCCCTTGGTACCTGTACTATATCAAATGTTTCGAAACACATAGCTAATTGCTTAACTATTTCTAAATATTTCGCTAAGTTTTCTGCATTTACTACATAAGAACCATTAAAATGGTTAGCTAATAATAATGAATCAACATAAACTTGAAGATACCTGACCTTCATATCTTTAACTAATTGCAAACCTGCTATTAAGGTTTCATATTCAGCCTCATTATTGGTAGCCTGAAATTCACAAGATATCGATAGAGGTATAATGTCCCCCTGTGGCGATTTTAGCAGGATACCTAGACCTGCTCCTCTTATGTTGGAGGCACCATCGGTATGCAAGGTGCAATTCTCTTTAACCTCCAATTGTTGAACTTCTTTCTCTACTTCCTTAAGTATATCCTGGCTAAAATCAGCCATAAAGTCGGCAAGTGCCTGTGATTTGATGGCTGTCATTGGTTCATACAGGATATCGTTGCACTAAGTTTCACAGCCCACTTTGCCATCGTTCCTGACATTTCTAGTTTTCTCAAAACAGTCTTAATAGGATAGTTAGTTTTTACATGAATAACATGAGTTTCAAAATAATGTCTTAATTTAGTAGAAGCCATTATAAGTGCCAAAATTAACTTTTCAAGAAAAGAATACCTGGATTCAGCATCTAGTATACTTTTACTTACATAATATATTGAATGTTGTTGACCTTTATGATCTTTGACTAAGACAACACTTATTGCACTTCCAGAAACAGCTAAGTACAAGGATAATGGTTCACCATCAACTGGCTTCATCAGGAGTGGTGGTGAGGATAAGTATTCCTTCAAGGATACCAATGCCCTTTCTTGCTTTTCATCCCATTCGAATTTTTGATTCTTTCTCAGGATATCATAGAAGTCTTTACATTTCTCTGAGGATCTTGAGATGAATATGTTGAGAGCAGCTATTCTTCCCGCCAATCTTTGGATATCTTTGACGTTTCTTGGCGATTTGATATCTAGAATGGCCTTGATTTGTTCAGGGCTTGCTTCTATTCCTTTTCGAGTGACCATGTATCCAAGGAACTTTCCTGCTTTGACTCCAAAATGACACTTGGCTGGATTCAACTTCATGTTGTACTCATCCAGGATATCAAATGCTGTTGTGAAGTCTTTGAGATGATCCTCAGCCTTGCTTGACTTTACCACCATGTCATCTATGTAGACTTCCATTGTGTCCCCCAGTTGGTCTTTGAACATCATGTTGACTAGCCTCTAGTATGTTGCACCTGCATTTTTTAATCCAAAAGGCATTGCAGTATAACAGTATATACCTGTGGGGGTCATGAAGGCCGTGTCTTCCTGATCTAAAGTCTCCATTTGAATTTGTTGAAATCCTGAGGATGCATCCATGAAGGTTAGTAGTTCATGGCCAAAAGTTGCATCCACCATTGAGTCAATGTGTGGGAGTGGAACTGGGTCTTTTGGATAGGCCTTATTCAGGTCTGTGAAGTCCACACACACTCTCCACTTTCCATTCTTCTTCTGGACTACAACTCGATTGGCTAACCATCTAGGATATTGGACCTCTCTTATCATCTTGGTCTTGAGCAGCTTCTGCACTTCAACTTGTATGATAATGTTTCTCTCAGGAGCAAACTTTTATCGCTTTTGATGTACCGGCCTGAAAGATTTATCTATACTATGTTTATGAGTAATTATGGACTTAGAGATACCTGTCATATCTTCATGTTTCCAGGCAAAGGTAGAAGCGCTTTTCTTTAAGAAGGATACCAATCCTTGTTCGATATCCTCAGACATACCCGATCCTATTAAAACTTTGATCTCGGTATCCAGAGGATCAAAGGATATATCCTTCATATCCTGGTCCCTGGCTTGCAGAACCTCTCCTGGTTATTTCTGTAATTGCTATGCTTGAGTAGACTTTGTAGTCCACTTCATTGATGAAGCATAACATTCTTGGAATCTTGCTGACCGCTTTCAATCTTGATGACCCCCTCCCCCATGGGCTTGGAAGTTTCACACATTGATGATAAGTTGAGGGTACTGCCTTCATGCTGTGAATCCAGGGCCTACCTAATATCACATTACAATAAGACACTGAGTCAATAACACAAAATTTTTGTAAAGAGTTAGTTTCCTCAATGTATATTGGAAGTTTGATTTCTCCCAACGTATCCTTGGTCTTGCCACTGAATCCTACAAGGACTGAGGATTTTGGGATAATCTTCGTTTCTTGGATATCCAGTTTCTTTAAGGCATCCATCTGGATAATGTTCACAGAGCTTCCTCCATCAACGAGTATCCCGCGCACAAAATAGTTAGCTATACATAAAGTAATTACCAAACCATCATGGTTAGGATCTACAAGATCACATCTATCTTCCTCATCGAAGGATATGATTCTTTGAGTTGTTAACATGGAAGTACGGAGAGGTATTTTCTCGTTGTCCATCTTTGTTTCTTTGGAACGCTTCTTGGCTGCTGAGTATGAGGTTCCACATATGTCTGATCCTCCCGAGATAAAGGATACGACCTTAGCTCCGGTTGGTGGAGAAGGTGCCCTTTCAGGTATCTTGACATGATCCTGATTCTTATTCTTGTTTCTTCCCAACAGTTCCTTCAGGTATCCTTTGCTGAGAAGGTACGCCCACCGTGGGGCAATCGGTGCTTCAATCCTTGAAATCCGTTTATTTCATTCTCAATCACTTTCATTCCCTTTACAATGGCCTCACAACCAAAAACTAGTTTAGTCTTTGCTCCGTTGGTCACCGCTACTTCAAATGTCAACCCAGGACCTCCACCAGTGCTGAAGAAGAACACTCAGCCCAGAGGAGAACTTCCACCATTTGCGGGATCCTCTACACGGGTAGACCCGGTTATTTCTAACAATGACGTTTTTGTATTGATGAAACAGGTCAAAACACACATGGAGCAACATGAAAAGACCAACTCAAGGCTATTTAAGGAGATTGAAGGGATCAAAAAGAGGCCAGGGCAGGAGGCTACTCCAATCATGCCCAGGATTCTTGATTTTGGTTCTCCAGGATCATCCATCCTTCAGAATCCCGGATCCTTATGGACACAATCAACAAGGACTCCATCTCAGCAGCAATCAGGATATGGAGGAACTTATCTTCCAGTATCCTCGGAATTACCTAGACCAACAAGGCCAGAATCCATCAACATGTAGCCTCGTTCAACCATGCCAGCTGGCATATTCTCATCAGGATCTCCCATAGTGTCCTCTGAAGTGCATGTCGGGGACGATATCCCAATGCAAGCGTCACCCTATCCTGAGGATACCCTCAATGGAAATATTTGTTGTCAAGGTTCAGGATACCAAAGGCCTAGCCACGATCTCGGTAACAATTCATTTAATGCATATTTATACACTAATCGTGGATCTGTGCAGGATAAGGGGATATCTCCCAAGATAGCAAGGGAATTGCAGAAAACGAAAGACATGATTTCCAATATCCCAGGGATAATACGTCCCATAGCTGAAGACCCCGCAGGTAGCCATAGGTTATCCAGATTCACTTGGCCTATATGTGAAGTGGAAATCCCCAAGAAGTTCCAAACTCTCAGCATGAAGCTGTATGACGGCACTACGAATCCTGAGGAACACGTAGCTCAGTGTAGAGAAAGGATGGAGATCAACCCCATCCCTATTGACATCAAAGAAGCTTGCCTATGCAAGGGATTCGGTTCAACACTGATGGGACTGGCCCTCAATTGGTTATTGAGTATTCCTTCCAAAACTATTACTTCTTTTGCTCATCTAATTAACTTGTTCAACAATTAATTTTCTTGTAGTAGATCTTTTGAAAAAATGACAGGTGATTTATATAGAATTGTTCAGCATAACAATGAATCCTTAAGGGATTACATAACCAGATTTAGCAGGGAATCTTTGGAAATCCCCAACCTTGACATGGCAGCTGCTGTCGAAGCCTTCAAGATGGGACTAAGGAAGGATTCTCCTTTCTATGACGACCTTGTCATGACTCCATGCAGGAATCTTGATGAAGTCAGAAACAGGGCATTAAGACACATTCGGCTAGAGGATGACAAGAAGGCTCGTGGAAGCTTGGTTATCATCACCACCGATTTATTAATAACAACGGTGGTTACAAGTGTGGAGCTAAAACTCGATCGTGATTACAGAGAATGCGAGTGCTAGTAAGTATCGTGTGTCTAGAGTGTGTGTCTTATGATCCAGAATCTAGCTCTATTTATACAAATAATAAGCTAACAAACATTCCTAAAATTCCGGAGATGATTGACTCCTATTTAGTCATGTTTCCTTTTTTACCACGTCCTATTAACTGCAAGTGCGAATCTTTAGGCAATTATGACGACATCTCTTGACCTGGTAAACAAGGAAAGACGTCGAATAATATTGTTAGTTATACAACATATTTAGGATACCCGTTACCTTCGAGAATACCATATTCTAGAATTATCCTGAACATATTGCTTGCTGAAGATGCTTAAAATCTGAGCCCTAACAATAACTAGGGTCATTTTTGATACATTACCAATTTTAAGTAAATAAATATAAAAAAATTACCAAAAGACATTTGATAGAGTGTTATGAAGTTGTTGGATTATGCTTTGTCTTTTTGAAAGGTAAGGGTTTAATGAGTTAGTATTATTAAAAGATACTAGCGGTATTAAAGAGTTAAAAAAAAACTTTATCTTCTCAAAGTGCGAGGGTTCAATTTCTTTGGCCTCTAATATAAGATGTAATCTAGAAATAAAGTAGAGTCTAAGTTACTATTAAAAAGTTAAAAAAACTAAAGATTTAAGTTGGCTTTTAAAATTCTGGCGTCGAAAAACAAATTAGCGGCTTTAGAATTTGGCAATTTTACTTTCAAACTTATGGTCCCACACACAATTTTCTTGGTCGTTAAGATATGCTCAAAAATCCTTTTTTCACACAACATTGGCTTTGTAAGACTAATGTCTAGTGAGTCAACAAATCTTAGTAGAAAGTTATTAGAAATCGCACATTAATAGAAAGTCACTAGAAATCGTGCATGAGTTTCAAATGATTAGTTATCATGCTTTACATGTTTAAAGTTTGTTATAATTCTTTGTTCTAAAAGGTGAGAATATGAATTGTTTTGGCATGATACAAATAAGTGTATCGTGATAAAAATCATGTTACGAGCATCTTCAATGGGAGGTTTGTACGGATAGTTTGAATGATGTGGCGGCCAACTTGAAGAGAGAGGTTAGTGAGTGAGAGAGAGAGAGAGAGTGAAGAAAGTTAGACAGTTCGAACAAGAGGTGGACAAGATATGTAATGAAGGAAGGAGAGAGGACAAATAAACAGGGGGAGGGAAAGGAAAGGAGAAAAAGAGAGAGGGAGGGGGGAGAGAGAGAGAGAAGGTACAATGATGGTGGTGAATAGTTTCGGTGGTGTGGTGGTCGATTGGTGGCCAATTTCATCGTTGCCGATGATAACGATGTTAGGGTTTAAAAGAGGTTTATGGGGCTGAATAAAAGAGAGTTTTAGAAAGTGAATAAACAAAATATGAAAAGACAATAGTGCCTCTCATTTTACGTTAAAGAATGTTAAGGTTAGCGAATTAGATGAAAATGACAAGATGTGGAAAGCATGAGGACAATAATGAAAGAAAAGAACATTTTGGATGAAACAGATAAAAAAAAATCCAAACAAAACAAAGAAAATTATAGTGTACTTTAAATTAAGACAAAACATCAAAACTAGTCCTTTATGTTTACACGGTTTTTCAATGGTTGTCCTTTTGTAAACTTAATGGCAGAAAGGACATTCTATGTTTCAAATATATATCACGTTACGTCCTTTGGCGCTAACCCTGTTAAATTATCTCGTTAAATCAGATCACGTGACCCCCACATGAGGGTAAATGCGTAATTTCCCAACCTAGCTCATTTCCCCCTTTAAATCCTCCCCCGTCGTTTCATTTTTCAAAACACCTCCTTTTTCAAGTTCGATCATCTTCTCCCCCACTCCTCTTCCACGATCGTCGATCACAATGAACTGGTTCATACGAGAAAGCCTCGATGATGAGGATGTCGCTCTATTATACGGTAATGACAGGCATATTTTCGATTTTTTTTTAGTTATTTAGGGTTGTATTTGGGGGGTTTAACTTACAAAATTATGTTATTTTGCAGAGGGTTATCCGAATATTTTCAGCTTCAAGATTCATCACGGTGGTAGGTTTACTAGTCCTCCGAATCATAAATATGTAGGAGGTCGGTTTAATTTCATGGATGTGATTGACATAGACAGGTTCTTAATTCACGAAGTTAGTGAAATGATGGGTGAGTTAGGCTATTCTAGTACTGATGTGATCTATTACCAGTTTTTACATCCTCAAAAGGACGTAGATGATGGTTTTGAAGACCTGTGTAGCGACCAAGACGTTTTGAGGTTAGCTACACATGTGGAAGAGCATAAGCTCATTAATATCTATACTCAACATGGGGTTAAAGACATTAAGGAGTTTTGGTCCTCACCCAATCCAAAAATAGTATCATAATTGACTATTAAAGAAATTGATGATCCTGGACCTTATGCTATTGTCCCTAGTATGCCAAATGTAGCCAGAAGGTTGAATGAGTTTTTTCAATCAAGTTCAAGTGGTGTTGGGCAGTCAAGTGGTGTTTGTCACTCAAGTGATATTGGACAGTCAAGTGGGCTAGAGGGTGATTGTAGACTAGAGGGTGATTGTAGACTAGAGGTTGATGTTGGGTTAGAGGGTGATGGTAAGGTAGAATTTGATGGTGGGCTAGATGTTGATGTTGATTGTAGGGTAGAAACTGATAGTGGGCTAGATGTAAATGTTAGGCCAGAGGATGTTGGGCCAGAGGATGAGCATGTTGTGATGGAGGGTGAGGATGTTGGGCCAGAGGATGAGCATGTTATGATAGAGGGTGAGGATGTTGGGCTAGAGGGTGTTGGGCCAGAGGATGAGGATGTTGTGCTAGAGGGTTTTGGGCTAGAGGATGAGAATGTTGTGCTAGAGGGTGAGGATGTTGGGCTAGAGGGTGTTGGGTCGAGGATGAGGATGTTATGCTAGAGGGTGAGGATAATAGTGAGTGTGAGGATAATAGTGAGGGTGAGGATGACATTAATGATAGTGATTTTAAAGCGAATTCATGTGAGGATGATAGTGATTGTGATAGTGATTATGTGAAGTCAACAAAGCTTGGGCATGATGGTCAGAATGATAGTGATAGTGATATTATAGCTACTGAGGACCAACTTACTGAGGATCCTGAAGTTGATATGGGGAGTTTACTAATAATGTTGACTTAGAAGTGGAAGACAATAATCCTAACCCTGAAGTTGATATCAAGATGAAGTTTTAGACAATGATAATATACTTAGTGGGTTAGAATCTGATGATAATGAGACTAGTATTAGAAAACACCACTTGCATGCTATTAGAAGGTCAAATCAGAATAGGGTAAACGAATCTAGAGTTAACTTTTTTATAGGTCAAGAGTTTGGGACCAAGCAAGAAGTCAATATGTTGGTTAAAAACATTAAGTTGAAACTAGGAGGAAACTTGTAGTTGCATAGGATGATAAAGTCAGATTAAGGGTACAATGTGATGGGTCCTTACCTGATTTTGATGTGGATGATCATGGAGTCCATATTGGCAGTCAACCAAAAGAAAAAGGGCATGTTGGGAAAGAAAAGAGAAGTAAAGGGGCTTGTTTAGAAAAGGGGAAACAAAAGTTGGTGCTAGGTAAAGGTAAGGGCCACATTAATGTTGGTGGTAGGGGAAAAAAGACAAACCCGAACAAATTTCAATGCCCTTGGGTGTTGTTAGTTTCAAAACCCAGAGGTGTTGAATCTTGGGTGTTGAGCATATTCAATAGTGAGCATAAATGTCTTCAAACCAGGAAAGTTAGTGCTTGCACATTCACCTTCTTATCACATCAACTGCTAGATCAAGTTCATTCAACTCCAGAAATACCTGTCAAGTCTGTTCAAGAACAGTTTCAAAGAAAATATGAATTAGGGATTTCAAGATTAAAAGCATACAGGGTTAGGGATAAAGCTAGGAAAATGGTGTAAGGAGATTACACATCACAGTATGATATTCTTAGGGATTATGTTCTTGAAATAAGAAAACAAAATCTAGGTACAACTGTTAAGATTCAGGTTGAACAGGACACTGACATAACTTTAACTACTAGAAGGTTTAAAATGATTTATGTTTGTTTTGATGCTTTAAAGCAAGGGTTTGATGCAATAGGGAGGGATCTACTGGGTCTAGATGGTGCATTCATGAAAGGGCCATTCCCAGGTCAAATATTATCTGCAGTTGGTGTTGACCCAAATAATGGAATCTACCCAGTTTGCTTTGGAATTGTGGAGATAGAAAATCTCAACTCTTGGACTTGGTTCCTAGAAAACTTAGGTGATGATCTGGATTTGAGTCCAAACTCATGTTTCACCTTCATTAGTGATAGGCAAAAGGTATGTTCTTTAGTTTGTATTTGTATTAAAGTTTTAACATTTTTCAAATTGACTAATTATTTATGTTGAACAGGGCCTTGTTCCTACTATTGAAAAGTTGCTTCCATGTGCTGAACACAGATTTTGTGTTAGGCATATTCATGAGAATATGGAGGGAAGTTTCAGAGGGAAGTTATACAAAGATATGCTATATAAATGTGCTCATGCAACAACCATTCCTGAATTTGAGACTGCAATGGCGAGTTAAAGGCATTCGACCAGGATGCCCACTTGTGGCTGTCCAACATTTATCCTAAGCACTGGTCTAAGTCACACTTCTCTGGTATGTATTTTATCTCTTTGATGTGTCAATTGTCAACATAAAGGATCTTGTGTTGATTAACAACTTCCTTGATATGCTCATAGGTAGAGCAGTGTCTGATACGTTGATTAACAACCTGTGTGAGGTTTTCAATGGTAAGATAGTGGTTGGCAGAGACAAGCCAATCATATCAGCACATGAATACATAAGGGAATATTTAATGAGAAGGATAGTGAATGTGCTAAAGGTTATAGACAAGAATGAAGGCATGCTTACACCCACTGCCACCAAAGACTTGCAAAAAATCAGGACAAATGGCATCACATTATAATGTTCAGTGGAATGGGGGAGATCTATATCAGGTTAGTGGTAGACCAGGTAAGCAAAGAGTTGTTGATTTGGTTAAAAGGACATGCACTGCAGAAGGTGGGAATTGACAGGTATGCAACTCTCTATTGTATCAATTCCAAAGTATTTATGTCATTATGTAGTTAGTCAGGTAGTGTCTAAACTATGTTATATATGTAATCCAGGTATTCCATGTGAACATGTGGTTGCAGCAATTTGGTACAAGGCTGTTAATGGTGGAAAGGGTGGTTCAATAGAAAGTTGGGTTCATCCAGTGCATACAATGGATAGGTGGAGACAGGTTGATTCTTTTAAGATAAACCCAATCAATGGCAGGCCCTTATGGCCAAAGTCTGAAGTTCCTACAGTTCTTACTCCACCAAAGCATAACAAACAAGCAGGAAGACCAAAGAAAGTAAGAAAGAGATCAGCAGTTGAGTTAGAGGAAATGACTCAAGGTGGTAAGTTGTCAAGGAAAGAAACCAAAGGAGTTTGTTCAAAGTGTGGCAGCACAGGACACAACGTAAGGACATGCACCAAAGCAGGGTGATTAGTCTTTTGGAACATGCTGCATGATGTTAATTTGAGTTGTCTTTTGGATTATATTATCTAGTATTTGTGTTAATGTATGTTTGGTTGTTAATTTGGTGTTTGAACTTGGTTTAATGACTTTAGGTTTTTAATTTGGTGTTTGAAAAACTTGATGTATGTAATGAATGGTTTATGTAATAACCTTGGTGGATGCTTATGGTTTTCTTGTCAATGATTTGGTTAATGCAGTGAATAATTTGTCAATTGCAGTCAACATTTAGCTATTAATTGCAGTGAACAATTTGGCAATTGCAGCAACAATTTGGTTAATGCAGTCAACATTTAGCTATTAATTGCAGTCAACATTTTGCTATTACTATCAACATTTGGTTTGTGCAGTGAACAATTGAGTGAACATTTGGTTAGTAAAACAACTTGGTTTAGTGCAGCAATAAAACTTGGTTTAGGTTTAGTGAACAATGTGCATTTCAACAACTGGTTGTTTGGTTAGTGTTAGTGCAACAACAATTTGGTTAGTGCAACATTAGTGAACACTTGCAATCAACATTGTCAAATGCACATTTTGTGCAGTCATGAGCCACTACCATAAGTTAAGTCAAAATATATTAACATTTGAGTGAACATTTGGTTATTGCAACAACTTGATCGCTTGCAGTCAACATTGTCAAATGCATATTTAGTGCAGTCAAAATACATTAGCATAAACCTAATCAACTCAACCTGCATTCATCAACCTTGAAAACTTACATTAGAAAGTGTCATAAGTTAACAGCACAAAAGACTACAAAACAACATAAGCACTTCATTAACCTACACAACAGCTGCATTCATCTAGAAGAAAAGTACATAGATCAAGAAACCTATCCAACTAGCAATCAACATCTTTTTCATTTTGCTTGCTTTGTATCCAAGGTTCATGTTTGATTCCTCAAGCTTATTCTTAGTTTTTTCAAGATTGTTATTAGCTTCCTCAAGAATGTTGTTAGCTTCTTCAAGACTGTTCTTAGCTCTTAGCCGACCAGGTATGATGTCCACGCACATTTGACATTTTTTATGATCAAACCATCCAATGAATTTGCATTTTGAACCCTAATTTCAAGCAAAAACTATAAATTACTTGTGTTAAGCAAAAATTAGGAGAACTATGTACCTGGACAAGGCACACATAGAATCGACGACCTAGGTTTTCATCCGACCAAGAGGTTTTTATTACGGCTTCTTTACCACATTCACAGAACACCATCCTTCCCAATTTTGATTACGGCTTCGAGGTATAAAACTGAAACCCTAATTTCTCTAATGGTGGGAGAGAAACGACGGGGGAGGGTTAAAAGGGGGGGGGGGATGAGCTGGGTTGGGAAATTACGCATTTACCCTCACGTGGGGGTCACGTGATCTGATTTAACGAGATAATTTAATAGGGTTAGCGCCAAAGGACGTAACGTGATATATATTTGAAACACAGAATGTCCTTTCTGCCATTAAGTTTGCGAAAGAACAACCATTGAAAAACCGTGCAAACATAAAGGACTAGTTTTGATGTTATTGTTTAAAATTAAAGAAAGAGAGTACAAAGGACAAATAAATTATTGTTTTTCAATATTACTCTTTTCATTGAGGCATGTATACATGGTTGATTATAGAAAGAGCGAGCTCTATGTATATTAGGAAAAGGAAATAATGGTTCTTTAAAAGAAATTAGAAATGTTGTGAAAGGAGGAAAAAGCAAGTATATACGATATTCGATAAACAGAATCCAATGTGTGATTTTGTTCTCACAGCCCATTCTCTCTGATTTCATCATCCTTAGCCTCTAGGCCCCTAGAGAAAAAGATGTACACATGTTACATATATAAACTAAAAAAATACATATGAAACTCAATTAATAATTAATACAGAACTAATTTGAAATACTGAACTATAATAATAACATAATAATTTTGTTGTATATAGTGTTAATAGATATGACGGGAGATTTAAAAAACAAAAAATAGGTGGGGTGCAGGGGCGGATTTACATTGAAAAGAGGTGATGTATCTCCAAGTTTTAAAAATTATAGCATAATGCTATATACAAAATCTAGAGTACACATCCTTTATAAACCGGAGTGCATCCTCTATGTACACTAAAAAAAGTGATGGAGTGGGTAAGATATTAATTGTTAACTTGACATGTCATGAGTTTTATTTGATTATTTTATTATTTTATATCACCTTTAGTGGTCTTAGTAATTAACTGCTTGTTTCTCCAGTTTTTTCCGGTTGTACTCTATATTTATTTTTGACAAGCCATTTTCTATGAGAATTTGCTCATTTATGCAACCATGAACTTGAATCACGAATGATAATACAAATAGTTTTAAAAGTTTGGAAAAGATATCCAATCAAATTCACAAACCGAAACTGTATTAATAAATAAACATTGGATCCAAATTAAAGCTAGCAAATTGCAATACCATAAAAAAAGATTAAAATTCTTTACTGCAATTCACCTTGTTAACCTACTTCAGCAAATCCATAAATATTGATAGATTGGTCTTTACATGGAAATACAAAAAGATCATATTTTACAGAGGCCACCAAAGTATAAACCATGAAACTGAACTGGAATAAAACCTTTAATTCGTAAAGACCATTGCAGTTATAGTATATGTTTTTTAATTTATAATGACGATGTCTTTTTGTATTATTGTATAGCATTTTGTAATGTGATGAACCTTACGCGAAGTGAACCATCAAACCGACCCGAATTTTTTTATATCCGACTCTATGAAATTAGTATTAGCAAAGGAATATTTGATATATTTTGTAATTAGGAAAGTCAATATTTGCATATTAGGAAAGTCAATATTTGCATATTTACATATAGGAAACGATTGTAATGTAAACAAGGAACATAATAATAATATTCAGTAACCTTTATTGTATCACAGCTGGGTTCTTAAAACCCTAGCAGCTGACCTTTATTTTACCTTTTTATTTTCTTTCTTTCATCACCATGGGTGACAATACCACTCCAGCCACGGCTGTAGATGACACCAAAAACCTCCATCCCGTTTATTCTGTAACTAACATACAGAATAAGATCCGCCCTCTAGATGGCACCAAAACCACCTATTCATCATGGGTTAAGCTCTTTAAACTCCATGCCAAGGGTTATGATGTGCTAAATCACATCGATGGAACCACCCTCCGGCACCCACAGATTCGACTTAGGAGTAATGGATCAAAATTGATGCCATAGTTCTCCAATGGATCTATGGCTCTTTATCTGAAGATTTATATTAGAAGACGATTCGACAGCTTATGAAGCATGGACTAAGATCGAATCCATATTTCTTAATAACAAAGAAGCAAGGGCTTCTGCACTTCTGAACCACCCTAACCCTTACAAAGTGCGCCTCGCTCGATGATTATTGTCAACAACTGAAAGATCTGGCCGAGCAACTAAAAGATGTCGACCATCCCGTTGATGAAGCCGGCCTCGTTTTGCAATTGATAAATGGTCTCCCCATTGAATATGATGTGGTTGCTTCCATCATTAATCAATCCCGTGGCACGTGGGATAATGCGCGAACTTGCATTGATCTTGAACAAAAACTGCTCGTAAAAAGCTATCCCATTCAGCCTACATGGTGTCCCAACAACATCCAAATCAGCCACCAACCTCTTCGGCTCACTCCTATTCCATGGGTTATTCTCCGCAGTCACCCGACCAATCTGGTCCACGCACCCATTACCGCGGACGCGGTCGATCGAGCTCTGCTAGCCACTCTTACAGCAGCCCTAACCCAGCTCCTAATGGTAATTGGCCATGGTGGAATGGGCCTCCACAGTGCCCACACCCAGCCCAACAAGCATGGTCAAATCCTTGGGCTACCCGGCCAATACCGCCGTCAACACCTCCAACCCAGTTCTGGTAGCAGCAAGCCCAACATTCTGCTAACTTGGCTTTCGGCCCAGGTGGTTAACCGACAACCCATCCCAACACCGGTTATAGTCAGCAGCCGTATGCAGTCCCACCTGTCATTGATCCAATGTTCATGATTCAACTTGGTGCTGCTTTCAACACTATGTCTCTCAACAACCCGGATCAACCATGGCACATGGACTCGGGGGCATCCTCACATATCACAAACGAGCCAGGTAAGATTCAAACTTATTTACCTATGTCTTTCAATAGTCGTATATTCGTTGGAAATGGTAACCATATGCCAATTAAAGGTTCCGGTGATAGCTATCACACCACTCCTAACCACACCTATCAGTTAAACAACATCCTATTAGCACCAGACACTATAAAAAATCTATTATCTGTTCGTAAATTTTCTACTGATAACCGTGTATCTATTGATTTTGACCCATATAGTTTTTCCTTGAAGGATCTCAAGACGGGAAGGATCCTTTCCCGACATGATATCACCGGGGACCTATACCCCTTCACTTCACCTCCGTTTAATTTACTTTCTGCATCAACAAATAAGTGGCACGATCGTCTTGGACATCCGGGAGCCCAAATTTTAAATTTGCTATCTAGTCGTTCTTTTATTATGCATGATAAGAAATTATCTAAGGATTTTTGTGATTCTTGTCAATTATCAAACAGTAAACGATTGCCTTTTCTTGATTCTATTTAATTTACTGTTGCTCCATTTGAAATCGTACATTGTGATTTATGGACCTCTCTGATTTTAAGCAAAACGGGCTATAAATATTACATGGTTTTAATTGACAATTTTACACAATATGTTTGGGTATATCCACTAAAATTCAAATCCGAAGCCTTCACCAACTTTGCAAAATTTCACAAACTAATTCATACCCAATTTCGTGTCAACATAAAATCTTTTCAGTGTGACTTAGGGGGAGAATTTGACAACCATCAGTTTCATAATTTTGCAAACTCCAATGGCCCTTGTGTTTCATTTCTCGTGTCCCTAAACATCATCTCAGAACGGCAGAGCCGAGCGCATGATTAGACGACTAAATGACATCGTCCGCGCTTTACTCATTCATGCTCACCTCCCACCATCATATTGGATTGATGCCCTTCATACTGCCACTTATTTACACAATATCCTCCCCACAAAACGGTTAAATTTTTTTACACCGACTTATGCCTTATTTCATCGACACCCGACGTACGATCATCTTCGAGTTTTTGGTTGTGCGTGCTATCCGAACCTCTCCGCTATTTAACCACACAAACTTCACACGCGTTCCATTCGGTGTATCTTCCTTGGATACCCGTCTCAATTTCGGGGCTACCGGTATCTTGATCTTCAAACCGGAAAAATTTATTTGTCCCGACACGTCGTCTTTGATGAAAATAGTTTCCCTTACACCGACCCCATACCCACTAATGCATATAAATTCCTTGATGATGAAGTACCCGACATCACTTCCTACCAGTTTCCCTCAACTCTCCCTATCCCCACTCCATCAGCTCCCATAGCCCATACACCTCATGCAGAAAGTAACCCAGTTAATATCAACCCACCCCAACTCCCACCCTAACATTACCCTTGAACCTTCCGCCCCTACTACCTCAGAACCTTCATCAAACCCCAATCTACACCCAATGAAAACTAGAGCCAAGGCAGGGATCTCAAAACCCAAAACTTAATTTAATCTTACTGCCACCATTTCGAATCATATCACCCCGTTGCCAAAATCCTACCTTAAAGCTTTACACGAACCTAATTGGCATCATGCCATGACTAATGAATTTCAGGCTTTGAAAGATAATAATACATGGGAGTTGGTTCCGCGCCATGGCGTCTTACCCGGTAATTCGATGCATGTGGTTATTTCGACATAAATTTAATGCTAATGGTGAATTGGATCGGTATAAGGCGCGGCTTGTAGTTAACGGTAAGTCTCTAACGGTTGGCATAGATTGTAATGAGACGTTTAGTCCGGTTGTTAAACCGGCCATTATCCTCACCGTGTTATCTATCGCATTGTCAAAAGGGTGGAATATTCGCCAATTTGATGTTAAAAATGCGTTTTTACATGGGACTTTGCAAGAAACCTTCTACATGCATCAACCCCCAGGCTTTGTTGACCCGTCCAAACCAAATCATGTGTGTCTACTACGCAAATCACTATATGGCTTAAAACAAGCACCTCGAGCGTGGTTTAATCGGTTATCCACGTATATTATCTCCACGGGATTCAAGGGTAGCTCATGTGATAACTCTTTGTTTGTCTATCGCCATGGTAATGCTGTTGCGTATCTTCTGTTGTATGTGGATGATATAATAATTACAGCATCCAACGACACACTCATGCGAAACATAATTGATGGATTGTCTCAAGAGTTTTCCATGACTGATATGGGTTCTTTACATCATTTCCTCGGAATCTCCATCACCCAGAATTACGGCGGCATGTTCCTTTCACAATCTCAGTATGCTCGAGACATCCTCCATAGGGCTGACATGTCCGGTTGCAAACCATGCGCAACGTCGGTTGATACGTCCTCTAAACTTAGTGCCACAGATGGGAATCTTCTTCAAGACGGCAGCTTATACCGTAGCCTAGCGGGGGCGCTACAATACCTCACATTCACTCGACCGGACATCGCATACGCCGTGCAGCAGGTATGTTTGTTTATGCACGTGCCTCGTGCGCCACAATTGGATTTCCTGAAACGCATCCTTCGCTACATTCAGGGAACAATAGATTATGGAATCCATTTGACGCCGTTTAGTGGCACCGCTCTTACTGCCTATTCCGATGCGGATTGGGCGGGATGCCCAGACTCTAGGCATTCCACTTCCGGGTATTGTGTTTATTTGGGAAGTAAGTTAATCTCGTGGTCCTCTAAACGACAACTGACGGTTTCACGGTCCAGTGCCGAGGCGGAATACCGGGGGGTTGCTAATGCTGTTGCTGAAACTAGCTGGCTACACAACCTACTACTTGAACTTCATGTTCCAATTCGACGTGCCACCATTGTGTATTGTGACAACATCTCTGCTATATATCTATCTGAGAACCCGGTACAACACCAACGAACAAAGCATGTCGAGATTGATATTCATTTTGTTCGTGAAAAGGTTCGTCTTGGACACATATGGGTTCTCCATGTTCCATCCGCTTACCAGCATGCTGACATATTCACGAAGGGACTTTCCAGACAGTTGTTCCAAGATTTTCGTACCAGTTTGACCGTTCGCAAAGCTCCCGATCGAACTGCAGGGGCGTATTAGCAAAGGAATATTTGATATATTTTGTAATTAGGAAAGTCAATATTTGCATATTTGTAGTAGGCCATTGGTATACATATAGGAAACGATTGCAATGTAGACAAGGAACATAATAACAATATTCAGTAACCTTTAATTAGAATATCTAAAAACAGTGTATCCCCTAGAAAAAAACTCCTAGATCCGTCACTGGTAGGGTGTTGAATAACTCTATTATGTCTAATTGAATCAATATATACTAGCATGCATAGTCCATCCATTTTTGAGACGGAGAGTTTAAATCCCACAAGATGCAAGTATAGATAGTTAATAGGAATATATTAAGATTAGAAATCATTCTAAAAAACATATATGTAAGCATTTATATGGATCTCTATTTTAAACGATTAGTGTGCTAAACGATGCTCATATATACTAATGGACATATTTATTACAAATGCAATTTTAAATAAAGAAATATGAAAATCACATAACATTTATATTTTTTTTTATGGTGAATATAGAAAGCTCGGAAAGAGAATATCAAAAACAAAAATGTCTCAACTCAAAAAAGTAACCGAACACATAAAAGTAGTAGTGATTCTTATGGGTGAACAGTAAGCAAAAAAATCACTGTTTAGAATGAAATTATTAATGTAAATTTAGTTGTTTTAAGCCCTAGTTGGGTTGTATCTTGTATTGTTCTAGTTTCTAGCTTCTTGCTTGTATCTTTTATTGTTTCAATACATCACCGTCATTCAAAAAAATAAATAAATAAACTTTTTAGTTTTTTGTTGATACATAAGGTCATACATCCATTTATACCACTTTATTCTAACTTTCGTTTACCCATAAAACGGTACGTAATAATTTTTACGCATTATTTATTTTTATAAATCTGTAACTAAAACTAATTATGTATATATAATAAGTGGAAGACTTGGGGCAACTAAAAATGTATAGGCCGAATGATGGATTAAAATAAATTTTAAGTGGACATACCAAAAAGCTGAGGACATAACTTTAGTAATGTTGTTGGATTGGGTAAACCTAACACTGTTTTATTTACTCCAAATTTGGGTTCGGTTGACGTCTTTATTTTAATTTTTAATCAACTCATGTTTAACTTTACATACTTTATAGTTCAAAACCCAACACACACCAGTACACCACGACGTTATATAATATTATTATATATGACAGTAGGCATACACTTGTTAATACTATGTCATTAGTGTCTTGTACAATATGCGTCGGTAAGCAAACAGCCAAAAAATATAAACAACTTTTTAAAATGAAGGCCAAACGTAAACATTTTACTTGCCGACATGTAATTACTTCAATGCAAATATTTTTGTTATATATTTCCTGTACTGCTTTCACTTCAGGCTTTAAGTAACAACATGAACGACATTATTTACACACGTATACCAGTACGCTTTAATAATGTACAAATTAATTCCTTTTTTTGAATCCTTTTTGTGGATGTTATTTATGTAAGATAATGTGATAATTATGGGCTGTGCGTTGTTAAATGATGGAGGAGGATCCAATGCCAAGAATCCTAGGTATAAGATATTAAAATTCCTCTTCATTTTTAGAAATGACAAATTTCTTTGTTTATCTTCTTGTGGGCATTTATTATATATCCAAACACCTGAGTTTTATACGTTATGAACTCATTTTATCATAGATATATGCATGGTACCGGTTCAGTTTTTGTAAATCCAACAAATTTTATGACTGAACATGGCTAACTGGACCGGGAATTATTGATGCTATCGGTTTTGTTGCAAGCTAAAGTTAGTAAAGCCAGAGCAAAACGGCCGGAACCAATTAATCAACATCTAAGTTGTTTGTTCGACAAGCGGTTCGATTTTGACGTAGATACAAAAGATAAAAATATCAACGATAGGATATTGTCGATGTTGATGCATCATTTGCCATCTCGGTCTTTGTTTATTGTTTTGTCAATTTTGTACAAGTCTTGGGACTTATTTGTTATTAATGTAAGTTCATTCGCTAGGGAATGTTAGCGAATAAACCAGTTTTCTTTAGCTCATACACTAGAGAATGTTGCGTATTAGAGTTTGTTATAGAGGCCATTCACTAAGGTTTGTTTATAGAGGCCATTTGCTAAGGTTTGTTTAGCGAATGGCATAGCAAAGGGACTCATTCGCTAATGCATGTTTAGCGAACGAGTCAGCTCCTATATAAACCTTGTAAACTTATTCTAATTAACGATCTTGAATATTATTGAACATTTTGGTTGTTACTCTGTCCGATTTCATTCTCAAAACACACACAAACACACACTGAGCCCTAGATAATTCTAATTGACTATAATCATAGACTAGATCTGGTAATTGCTCGAATCATGAGCAATCTCATGCATTCTCAAGTGGTATCAGAGTTTAAGAATGTTCTGATTAGTCAATTGATGAACTGATTTAGGCAATTAATGAACTGATTTAGGCTATATGGCGTTTTTGAATCAAATTAATAGTACAGACTTTTACGAACTATTTACGGATTGAATCGTTCAAATTAAAGTGAGAATTGACTGGTTTATAGATCAAGGATTGATCTATTTGATGTGAATTGGATTGTGACCGGTTTAATTGCACTGATTCAGTTGATTAGGACAAAATTGGATTGATTTGAGTTTGGGGGGAATATACAGTGTTTAAAACTGTTTGATTTGACTTTGTTAGGTCAAAATTAGGCATGTTTTGACTTATTTGAGGTTTGATTTGGTACTGATTGGATTCGGAATTGGTGTTGGATTGAGATGTATGAAATTGGTATGGTTTTGATATATGTTAGTTTCGGGTTTTTGCTTGAAGGTATGAACTCATTCGTTGTGTTCTTAAAGCCATTCGCTAAAACGGCTACGAGTTTGTTATAACCGTTCATAACAACCCATTTGCTTCATAATTACTCATTCGCTAAAATTTCTTACCCTTTCGCTAGTGGAGTCATTCGTATAATCTCACATTCGCCAATTTGTCTAATTCGCCAGTTTGTCTTATTCGTATACAACGCATTCGTTAAATTCTCATTCGTCAAAGCTCATTCGTTAAACCCATTCGTTAATCACTCATTAAACCCATTCCTAACTAATCCTCATCTGTTCAGTTCACATTCGATACTCATTCGTCACTCATTTGCTAAAACAAGTGTCAGGCTTATCAATTTTAACCCTTTCATTTTCACTTTTAATTGTTTAAACCCAAAAAAATCAAAAAGATGACAAACTACTATACCATTGCTTCTCAGAACGCCATCATGCAAACAATGCTAAATTATGACAATCAGATCGGTTCTCATGAAAAAAAATCCTAAGTTGAATAGTTTGGATGATTTTCAACGATGGAATCAATGATTCAGAGCTCGTCTCATTGTGATTGATCCAGATTGTTTAACCGTGTTAGATGACAAATATGAGAGACCAACTTTATAGGTTTATGGGATTGGTGAAGTTCCAAAGGGCCCTGATGTGATGACTCTTGCTAAAAAGAAGAAGTATGATATTGAAGTCAAGACTTACTCTACATTAACCATGGCTTTACCTGAAAACATCTTTCATCAATTTAGCATATTAAACTCTCTGCATTGTTGTTTGTTGCTTTACAAGCAAGAAGTTTAGTAAACACTCAAGAAAGCAAAAAGTATATGCTGAAGTTTCAGTATGTGAACATCAATATCATTTCAAACGAGACTCTTGGAGAGACATTGACAAGATTTTGTCACTTGCTAGCTGAATTTAATCGGTTTGAGTTACACAAAAATGAAGCTGACATGATTGATACTTTGAAAGATGCTCTTCGAAGTTCTTACTCAACTTATGTGATGGCTATGACTGGAAATGGGTATTTCAAAGACCTAAATCTTAAATGCACGGATTTTGTTGAAAAAATAGATAAGAGAGAGTATGAACTAAAGTGCCAAAGTTCATCTAAATCCAATAAAGATCCTTCTCTATATGGTGATGTTAATCCAACAAGCAAGAGCACATCTACACCAATCACTGCTTTTTATTAGGGATGGCAAAAAATACCTAGTTTGATGGGTATACCTGAAACATGAAACAAATGTGACGGGTATACCCGAAACCCGATGGGTATGGGCCGGATATAGGATTAGAATTTAAAATTTTTTTGTGGATATGGGCTTGGTATGGGATTAGATGATACCCGACCCGATTACCCTAAAACGCATACACGTTTAATTGAACCATATACCCGAATCATATACCCGAAACACTCTTTGTATTTTGTAAATTGTGAAGTACACACACACACACACACACACACACATATATATATATATATATATATATAGGGGTGGGATCTAGGAAAACTCCTCTTAAAGAGAGAACTAATAAAGAATTATTTTTAATTTTTTTTAAAAAATATTTTGTAACTTTTTTTCTTTCCTTTTTCTAATAAGATGATATTGCTCCCAAATAAATAAATAAACTATCGATGTAGCACATATGTGCACTAATGTGTATTGCATATATACAATAGCGTATTATTGCATAGAATACAACACAATTGCATTATACAAATACACATTATTGAATATATGTAAACACAACACTAATAATTGTATGCAATACACACTATAGCATATATGTAATACAACATTAATGTACATATGCACTATATCGATTTTTTTTTATTTTTTATATAATGTAACACTATTGCACTAATACAATACAAACAATTGCATATATGCTATTCAACACTATTGCACATATCAAAATACACACTAGTGCATATATGCAATAAAAAAAAAGTCGATGTATTGCATATGTGCACTACGAGTTTTTTTTATTATTTTTTTTTTATTTTTATATTTTTTCTAGTAAAGAATAACAACATATAACGATGAAAGAAAAAAAATTTTCAAAATATTTTTTTAATTAAATTAAAAATATTTCTTTATTAGTTTTCTAGTTCTCTCTTTAAGAAGGAGTTCTCTCTTGATTCTCTCCCTACACACACACACAGATATATATATATATATATATATATATATATATATATATATAACTTTAATGATATTATTTATTTCTTGTAGCTCTTATATATATGAAGTGTATTATATTTTATTTTGTAATATTTTTTACGAAAAAAAGGTATAAAAGAATTGTAATGATAAAAAAATACACTCGAAAATCCTAACGGGTATACATGATAAATGCGGGTATGCCCGATACCCAACGGGTAATTACTCGATAAATACCTGACGGGTAATGGGTCGGGTATGAGACACGGTTTAACAAACGGGTATGGGCATGGGATTACTAATACCCAGCCCATTCCCTTCATTTTATACTCAATCAAGTCATGTGGTTCCTCTACCAAAAGCATTAACTGAACCACAATTTTCTTCAAGTGCTGCTAGTTTAAACTCAGTTTCTCCTCCAACTCCACCAAATGTCAATATGAAGGAAGCAGAACAATACTTAGCATTTATGAGAACATTCATATCTTCCTATGAGCAGTTGGGGGCCGTAAAATTGCAGAAGCAAACTCCTTGGTGATTCTAGCAGCCAGACGGCGATCATAAGAAGCAGATGAACGACGTTGATTACGACGATGATTTCTTAGGGAAGACATTCTGTGAGGACCAAAGATGAAATTTTTTTTATGAGATAACGAGTAAGTTGAGTAAATAAGTTGAGGTAGGATAATAGGAAAATGAATTAAATTAAAATTGTGCTAGTGTCGAAATTTTAAAATAATGTGAATACTGATATAATGCTAAATATATATAAATTCCTTGTGTATTTTATTTAATATTTTATTAGTTTTTGTTTGGTTTTTATTAGAATTTATATCTTACTAACATATTTATATATTATAGGTCCCGGGACTTGTTCATGGTTGAAAAGGGCGAAAAACGAGCTAAAATAAGCCAAACCGGAGATCCGGAGGATCTTCTACGAATTTTAAGTCTATGGGTTCAGATTTCCAGAATCTTCTATGAATTTTAAGTTTATGGGCTCAGATTTCCAGAATCTTCTACTAATTTTAAGTTTTGAGCCTTGAAAGTCTATATAAACACCCCTAAACTTAACCCTAATCATAACCTGAATACCCTAGCTGGCCAGGACGAATTTGGGAGCCTTAGAAGTGATCTTTTGGAGGTTTTGAAGGCTTGGAATCATACGGTGGCGTGCATATCGGTCAAGAACGATGACAACGGGTTTTATCGCCTTTAATCTTTCGTTTCTTTTGTTTTCCACCACTAATTCCTTTATTATTGTTTTGTTTGATTTTACCATGCTAGGCTAAACTTTATAGAATGCATAGGCTTATGATGAACCTTTGGGATTTATTTATCTTAACGGTTTTATGAACTAGTAAAAGGTTTAATTATATTAAATTGATGCATATGTGTGCTTAGGGTTGTTTGTTGAGTTTTATTATTCCATAGTTGTCTTGATTAGTGTTTGTCGTTATGATAGGTTGCTATTAGGTCATCTACTTTGTGTTTTTGACTATTTTATGATTGATTTCGAATAAGATCATAGGAATAATATTATTTAATTAAATAAACCTAAGTGTGCTGCTAACCTAAATAGTTGTAAGGTGTTAGGTTATTGATAGGTCTTTATTGATCAGGATTGCTAGATTTAGTTCTTCGTAAGGAGTCCGTCTAGTTTTGATTGATTAACTTTATCTATCGATTCAATTGAATATATTAGACTGCCTTTGATTTTCGCGCTGTAAGGTAGGATTTCGTATAAAGGAACTAGTTTGTAATTAATTAGGTGACCGTAAGAAACTTGATTTTTAATACTGGCGTGCGTTAAAACTTACTAGAAACCCATAGGTGTCTCTTGAGAAGGGTCAGGGGTCCTGTTTGGGTTTCTCTTAAGCGTCTATTTCACGATCTCAGTTCCATAAATGAATAGTCTCCCGGTTAATTGATAATTGAAACTTAGGGGATTCTAGCCTAGGTAGTTATCTCATCATCATCTAAATTAAGTCCAAGTTCTAAGTTAAGCCGTCTTTAGTTTTCTTAATTAGTTTAAAATTATTTAATTAGTAAAAACCCCCTTAAACAAATAATAAATAAATAGTCGTGGTTATAGTTGAGCCTAATTTAGCTAGTTTACGTAATTAAAAGAGTCTCGTGGGTTCGATATCCTGACTTACTTAGCTGTACTATAGTCGACCGGTTCACTTGCCGGTTAGTGATTTTAGTTTAGTTAAGAGTCTACAATTTATTACTTAGTGTCTACATTAGCGTGTTTTTATTAGACTACTTTTAGCATGTCAACTTTTTGGCGCCGTTGCCGGTGATCGCCAACATCAAGTTTTTGGCGCTGTTGCCGGGGACTCTTGGCGATTGTGTTCATTAGCTTTGATTAGATTTGCTTGATATATCCGTGCTATTTGTATTTTTTTTCTATTATTATTTTTATTTTTATTTTTTTAGTTGTAGGAGTCCAAGTAGATTTATATATATTTTTTAAAGAAATGTATATTTTATTCTATTTTTCTTTTTATTTTTTTTTCGAGTCTTTTTTTGAGTCGTAGGAGTTAGGTTAATATAGTTTAGTTTAATTATTTTAAATTAGTTTAAATTTCTTTAATATATTGTTTATTTTACTACTATTTGGTGCTCGTGATCCTTTTCCGTTTAAGTTTATCTTTGTAGGGATCTTCATGGAGTGTTACTATGAGCCCAAATGTTGCCTGATATATGATAGGATGGGGAATGTTGTTGGTTGTAAAGACTCATCTGGTTCAATGATCTATTACATACCACATCCAGAAGAGATATTAATGGAGTTCTTACGGGTCAACCATAGCATTAATCCAAGTACACCGCTTTGGAATATTACGGATGAGTTTGAGTCAGGCTTAAAAAGTTGAATACAACTTAGTGAGCTGGTGATTGAGTTTGAGGATGTTGGTTTGCAAAATCCGATGGAGGAGTGTATTCTCTCTTGGGAGGACGAGTGTAGAGATGAATTTGGTGAAGAGTTAGTGGGTTTTACCGATATGGATGAGAGAGATTTTAACCCTGAAAGAGATATTAAAGAGCTTGAAGTTTTGTTATTCGGGGAGCCAGTTAAGAAGCTAAAAGTCAAAGAGGAATCACAAGAGATATCCGAAGAATTGAAGAATAAAGAGCTGCATCTCATTGTGAAACATCATCCGCGTATGCGCGAGAAAGCTGGCAGGTTTTTCGAAATACTCGTTCGTGGATCGCCACGTAAATCAAGTGCCCCAAGAAGGAGGACAACTAGAGTTAGGAATCAAAGTGTGCCGAATTTGTCACATCCTCAGAATTTCAATAATTGAGTGATTAAGCTGAATGCTTATTTTTGTGGCCACATGAGTTTGGGAACTAGTTTCTTCTCAACTAATTGTAAAAGAAGAGTGTTGAAGAGCACTGATGGGAAGAGGATAACGGAGAAACCTCCTGATTGAAGATTCGGGAACGAGTCCGGCTGAAGACTCTTTTACAAACTTAGCATTTCCCGGGAGGCAACCCGGTACTATGTATTCATTTTATTTTTATTTTTATTTTAGTTTTACTTCTTTGCTCTACCGGGTGTTTCTTCTCTTACTTGCAGGTTGTTCCAGGGTTTCTTATGAGATGTTTGATGAGCTATGGTTTTAAACAAGTGTGGGGATGCCACTTGCTTCAGGATTGTTGTTTTTGGTCGTGAAAGATGACGTTATTTGAAGATAGTTTGCTGATCGCGTTCGAATTGGAGGACATGGAATACGACTCATGAGGCATATCATCAATTTACCAGGGGAGTCTTTTCCAATTCATTAATTTATTTTTATTTTTTTGCATAATTTTATTGGTAATTTCCTTTTTCTCACATTGAGGACAATGTGAAATTTAAGTGTGGGGATGGGAAATTGATGTTTTTCGGCAAAAATAAAAATATATTAAAAAAAAGAAGAGCCTAAAATTTTTTTTTGAAAAATGTCCGAAGAATTTAACGAATATTGTCAGGACCGTGAATCGGGTGTACACCGTGAAAGTGTTGACAAAAACACACCGACTCGATTAACCAAAGGCCTATTGAATATCCCGGCGGAATCAGGATATCCAACAAGTGGGAACGAAGGAGTGAAAGTAACAAACACGAAACAATAATGAGTAATCAATAAAGCACAATCAAAGACAAAGATTCACTGTAATAAATGCATCATTTAATGTAACAGTGAAAGGAATGTCTAGGGTTTCGTGACGGCGGCGGCTGTACGAGGAAACAAAATAGAATATTCTTTTAGAATTTTTCTCGTATTGCGTGCCTCATTATCCGTCTCCGTGTCCGTACCCTAAGTGGAAACCTAGGACGTCTATTTATAGACCCTGACAATCCTTCTAGAAGTCCTAATCATTACATAATGAAACACAAAATAAATACAAGTGTAAATGCCTCGAGCAAGGTAAACGTCTTGCTCGAGCACACTTCCTATACTAGGTATGCTCGGAGAATGTCCTCGAGCATACTTTTACTTAGAATATCTTCCCTGAAGATATTCTCCCCTAGCACGCTTCATTCCTCTTGACCAATCCATGCTTTGCTCGAACCAGTCCATCGAGCAAGCTCATTCTTCTTGATGTCTTCAGTTGTCTTATTCAGCAATCTTTAGCATGCTTTGATGTAAATCTTGCTCGTGAACTGAACTGTGCTCGAAGTCCTTGCTTTGATCACGTGACATCTTCTTATTTCATCCATGCTTGTCCCCATGTGCTCGACCATCCTGTGCTCATAACACCTGGTTAAAACTTGTATGTTCAAGCTGTTTGCTCGATTGGCAATCCATGCTTCATAGAAGAATACTCTTGCTCGTAGAAGTGTAGCTTGCTCGAAGCCTTAACACTTAGAAGAATCAACCATTTAAGGTTTTGAAGACCTTGCTCGAAGTAGTAAAACCATGCTCGATCGTCTCAGCTTGCTCGAAGTTCATACTTAGCCGTTTTCTGAGGAGGTTGAGAAGATTCCAATCTTCCTTATCATAAATCCGACCCAACAATCTCCCCCTAGATTGGAACAAGCTCATATGCACCAAAACTGTAACATCCGTATTTTGAAATAACTAAATAAAAGAGAATTTATTGTTACGTGTGTGTCGTTCGTTTAATTGTGTGCGTGTTTATATTTGGATAAGGATTGGGTTTGGTAAAGGAAGTGGGTGGTGGGGCCTATAGCCTTCTATATAAGGCCATTCCCCCATCCTTTCACCATTTCTTCCCACAACACACACACACACCCCCTAGAACACACACATACTCTCTCTCAAGACCCGAGCCCAAATCCAGGTTAAAGTAAGGAAGATTTTGTGTGCAAGAGTCTTCAAATAGCAAGAACACATCCAGATCTACGTATTGTCCAGATCTGAACTCGAACCCGCAAGCAAAAGGTGGGTTTTGGTTTAAAAGGTGAAGTTTTGTGGTAGAATCGACATGCAAACAGATATAATGATAGATCGGGTTGTGAAATGTAAGAAAAACATAAACTTGGTGAGTTTTAACCTCACGGGTCTGTTTTAGAACAAAAAGGTGATGTTCGAACCTCATAGAACACGGGTATACAAAGTTGGTACAACCCAAAACCCTTAAAAGAGTAGAATCGGGTCCTAAGGAAGAGTCTCAGAGGAAAATGGCCTTAAAATGGTAAAAACGAAGTAAAAAGGGGTTTTATCGCATAAAAAGAGCTTCGTATCGCATGCCATGCGAAATCCAAGAATTTCGCATCGCAAGCCAAGTGAAGCGAAATAACCCATGCGAAGCGAAATTCCCATGCGAAATTCCATGCGAAATGGCCATGCGAAATTTCTTGAAATCCATTTTCTGATTCGTTTTTGAAGAAGGACCTGTTAACGAAAATAAAATTTTTCCGAGCTGACCTGGCAGCTCAACCCCAGCTAAGGGCTCTGCCACTTGGACCTTGCTAGGGGCTGCCGCCCCTAGACCTCGCTACCATGGGCGCTGCCCCCGGACCCCCATTAGTTAAGGGTTTCATCAATGTAGATGTATGAGGTAGTAGTGATAAATAATTGACACTAGTTATGTGTTGCACAGTTAGTAGCCGCGCACAGCTAAGGAAGGGCATTATCGTTAACGGTGAGAGAAACCGGCTTCAGGTGAGTTCTAGCCCCATTTCTATTGAAATGTTTTCGGGGCTGTGTGCATACTTGTAAGACTAGTAACATATATACTTATATGATTAATGAGAATGATCAATGCAAGAATGAAAGAAAAATGTTAGAACTTGTATGTGTTAGTTGTCTAAGTTAACATGATTGTAAGAGTCTAGAAAGAATATAATGTAAGAGTCAGGGTGACAGGCCCTTCTAATACCTAGGCAAGAATAGTAAGAGTCTTACATAAGAGTTTGGGTGACAGGCCCTTGTAATACCTGGGCAAGAATAGAGTGACCGACTCTCTGATATCAGTGCAAGAGGTCGGGTGGCAGACCCTTATAATATTTGTGCAAGAGGTCGGGTGGCAGACCCTTATAATATTTGTGCAAGAATGTAAGAATAATTGTATGATTGTAAGAAAGTATAAAAAATAATATAAGAATAGTGCAAGAAATATTTGTTTGTAAATAAAAGAACGTGTAAGAATAACCCTGTAACTTGTTAAACTAGAACTCACTCAGCGTAGCTGACTTTTAGTATGCACGCAGGTGAGTAGAATGAGGCGGGTTGCTTGAGGTGGGACACGTGGAAAATGGATGAAGACTAGCATCGAAGACGGATGATTCATGTGTCATTAATGTTATTGTTTACGTCTTAATGTATTTTGTTAAAACAAGTACTTATGCTTTGTAAGAATGTTTAATATTACGTATTCCGCGAAAAGTTTTTAATTAACTCTGATTTTAGAACTATGTTTATGAGTAAATCCAACACCAAAGTAGGGTTAACGGGAATGGGGGCCTTACAAAAACATACCTGCATAGAGTTACACATGTATCAGACATCAAAGATACATCATTGAAAAAAATGTCATTTCATTACATAAGTAGGAATTCTGCCTTTTGGGCATTACACATCAATGTTTTTCATAAAGCTACAGCTTAAAAAAAATTACAAGATAAATAGAAACAAAATTAATCTTCTCTAAGCTCCCTTCTGCTATCTTCTCCTCCTGCTCCTTGTATCAGATCTTTCTTTCATTCTTTTAACAAGGGCTTCCTTCTGTTTAATCATGTCGAGCTCTACAGCATCAGAAGAGTCAAATGGAAATTTGGCATCAATTAAGTCTTGAAGGTCCTAAGGATGCATAAATTTGAGATCCCCATCATTTCTTATCACGGCAATAGGCAATCCCGACGCATTCCTCAGTGAAATTGAGTCATTATGCTGGTTATAAGAGATGAAAGCAATTGTTCCATTGATTTGCACAACTGAGTTTGGTTCTCTTATCTCTTCCCTCATAGCTAAGCACTCCTTCAAAGTTTTTCTTTTTCCATGTGAGCTGCTTGCTTGGGATTTCCTTCTCTTATCTTCAAACAAAGAGAGCTCCTGAATATGTACTTCGTTTATTCTCTTGTTCCTTCTCTCTCTTTCTACTTGACTCCTTATCTCTTTCCTTCTTTGGTTGAGAAAAGGGAATCCCTTTTCTGCTTGTTCTTTGAGGAACTTGGAAAGATCATTTCTTTGTTGTCCGTCCAACTTGGAAAGTCCAGTTCGGCCATTTTCTTTAGCTATTATTTTGAGAAATTTTTTCTCAAATCATCTCTAAAGAAGATGAGAGATTCTCTTTATCTTCAGCAATGACCCTCAAGGTCTTGGATCTTTTGTCGAAGAAGAGATGTGTGGGCAGATTTAAATTTCTTAGTGGCACAGGCCTCACACTCTCAGACCTTGGGGTTCGGCTCGAGCTCCCTTGCTGAGTTGTCTTCAATTTATCAAGTCCCTCCTCTACATACCACCTTTTAATCGTTTCATCAGTCTAAGTTATCAATCTTCTCATACCAACGCCTTTCTTGTGCAGGGCACTCAGCATTTCAGCTCTAACCAACTCATCCATTTTCCTTCTATCCTCCTCCAATTTTCTTTCAGTCTCCATATACATTCTCTGCTCTCGTTTGTATATTTCCAGTAGTTGAGCATGTGGCATTCAAGTGAACTCCTCTTCAGACATACCCTTGTCCATTAATATATCCCTTAAGGTTTGGACTCTCTGAGAGTCTTGAAACCACCCACTCCATCTCAAATGCACAGGTACAATCTGATATTTCAATTTCTGATCTTGTTACCATTGATGAACTTAATCAGGAGATTGGAAAGTGGAAAACTAAGTGTAGGAGAATTTCAAAGTGTGTTCTCAACATAACCATCTGAGCAATGAACTTGACATATACATTCCATGGCATTTTTGGTGCTTCATCCCTCTCAGGTTCTTCTCTTACTCCCAGACCAGTCTCCTGTTCTTTATCAGTTTCTATTTCAGTATTGATAGGTTCAGTTTCAGGTAGTTCAGTTTCAATCACCATAGGCTCTTCATGTTCACTCGTCACTGGTTCTTCAGTCAGTGTGTGCTCTTGTTCATCAACATTGAACTTTGCTTTGAGAGCTTCAACTGTGGCCTTAATGGCATCATCTGCCTCTTTCCTCATCCTTTCATCCTCCTCTTCTTTCTCCTTCATGTTTATTAAAGTTTCAAGTACTTATTGAGGTATTTCCTTCTCATCTTCTCTATCCAAAGCCTCCAACTCTTCATTCATTAACCTTATAGCAATCTTGACAGATTCAGCTTGTGCAACATCAGGATCAATCATATTTTCCTTGTGTAGTATATCATCAGATTGAACTTTATGTTGGGGCAGGGGATGTAAATCATCATCAGTAAATGCAATCCCCTTTCCCTTTTCTTTTCTTTTTATCATTTCTTCTTCAGTTTCTTCTTCTTCCTTATTCTCCCTCTCATCACCAGATTTTTCATCTTCATACACTTCATTTATTAACTTCAGTGCATCTGATGGTCCACCCTCCATCACTTCTTCATCAGAACATTCATACATCTCTCCAATCACTTTTAGACTTTCTGCACCTTCAGGTTTCTCCCCCTGTTTTGCTGCATCTGAGGTCTTCTCAACCTCAGACTGCCCCTCAAGGGTTCAAATTTGTTTTAGAGCTTCAGTCAAAGCAACCTCCAATGCCGATTTCCTTGTAGCTAATATGGCATTCTGTTCTCTCAACATGATGTTTTCAAATTCAAGCTTGGTATTCTCACAAACAACGTTATAAAGATTAGGGCTTGAGGTAGGAGTTTCTTGGGCTGGTTTGAAGTCTGGTTCTGAAAAAGGTTCGGAATCATCGGTTTCTGGAGATGGGACTTGATAAGGTTCAGATACTTTGGGAAGTGGTTGTGACTGCTGGGTAGTGGTGGTGACATGTGTTTCTTTCAATGGAGAGGATGGTGGGGTTTGAGTAGATATATCTTGATCAGGTTGGGTATGTTGGGAAACAGGTGTTGTGATGATAGGTACATTAATAAATGATGTTGGTGGTGAGTGAATATGAGGGTCAATGATTGGTTCAGAGTCTGAGATGGCCGGTTCAGTTGTAGCTGGTGAGGAGGGAACATTGTCATCTACATCATTAAGGTCAATGGAGTCTGTGTCATCATTATAAACTTCAGGTGTGGTGAATCTGGTGGAGTGATTTTCTTAATGGTGTCAGCAACATCTGATATAACATTTGCCACCAATACATCATCATCCATTGGCTCTATAGCTTCATTAATTCAATCCACAACTGGTTCATTTGGCTCATCATGAACCTCCATTTCTACAACATCTCCTTCTAGAGTAGAATTTTCAATCATAGGCACAATTTCTTCAACAAACTCTTGTGCATCATCATTACCACCAATAACCATGGCGTTTCCACCTTTCGGACCATCGTCGCCATCATCGTTGTGATCATTATCATCATCTGCACCATCATCATTTCCATCTTCATCCTCTTCATCATCACTATTACCAAGGGTACAAGGCACATTAATTGCTCCTAGAGCAGGAACACGTAACCATGGGAGTACATCCCAATCACCATTATCAACAAAGCTGCTCTGAGCATCTTTCATTCTTTTGCATATGTTGGGGTCCTGTAGACTCAAAACTTCTCCCATTCTCTGAAGATCAGGCAAAGCTCGATTTATTAAGATTTGTAGAAACCTTGGGTACATAAGGAATCTTTGACCTTCATCCTTCTCTGCATTTGCCACTAACCCTTGAAAAATAAGTCTCAAAACGTTAAAGGGTTGCTGATAAAGTATTGCTGTTGTGAGAGTTCCAAGATCTTTGCTCAATAAAGTCCAAGCCCCTCTCCTAGGAGATAAGGATTGGATCACATGATGGATCAGGAATCGGTAGATCAATGGAAAACTCCCTTTTTGAAATTGTCCCTCCTTTACTCCTCCCTGGTAGCCCATAGTCTCTTGAAAGACTCTCAATAACCTTGGGACTGAGTAAGATGGCTGAGCCTCAAAATTGTCATTAAGTTCTAGTGCAGCTCTTATGGAGGCTTCTGTTACCTTTATATCATGGTTTAGAACCGATGCCTCAATTCTCTTCCTATTTACATCATTGACATATGTTGCAGACCCCCAAAAATCCGAAATATAGTTCCTGTATATTGTGGGGTTTTCAGTCAATGCTACCCTCAAGTTAGAGTTTCTGAGAAAGTTAATCATTGGCTCCAACTCCCGGTTGTCATCATCGAGCTCCAACTGAGCGCACATATTATGCCTCTTTTCGAATTTGAAAGCCATCAGTTCTGCAAAACAAAAAAATACGTTAGTACAAAAAGTTGTAGAACTAATACTCGATGATAGTTAGATGATAAGTGCTTCTTCAATAACCTGTTCCGTAGTAATATGCGTACCTTCACAAACAAGTAAATAATTAATCCGTAAATCAATTAGAAACCCTAATTTCTAACTCGGTGCTACGATTGTTGAACAATGATGTCTTACCAAAGTTGAAACAGAGCTAATGGCTGTATTCGATATATAGACGAGCAAGTTAAAAAGTTTGCGAGCGAGCAGGGAAAAGCACGAGCAAGAGGGTTTTGTGTCAAGGTTTAAGAGAGAGGAGAAGAAATGTGTGAAAAATTTTCTAAGTCCCCCTTTTATACCTAACGTTTGGGTGATATAGTACCTTATTTAGTCGTCTAGTGCACGACAGTTGTCATTTAATTTCAAATTTAATGTACCTCCCTTACTCGAGCCTATTGCCAAAACAACAGTTGGCTCCCCCTGTACTCGAGTACATAGTACGACCCTTGTTCGTCGTACTTGGTATATAATGTTCTTCGAGCGCTAGTATACTCGAGACAGTGTGCTTGAGTAGACTTGTGCTCGATGCCTTAGCCAAATGTTTAATGATCATTACTTGCTTGAGCATTGAGTCATACTTGATAGTAATATTCAGATCATCATGATGCTCGAAACACTTGATAGTAATATTCAGATCATCATGATGCTCGAAAGTAATACACATGTTCGAAATACATAGATAAATCATACAAGTCACATGGTATACTCGACACAAGATTCATTTTAGTAAGCAAAGTTTCTTCGAAATAAAGATGATCATTTCAACTTTATGAGCTGACCTAAACATTTAGTTTAAGGTGAAACAAGAGATCAAAATCCAGTTCAAAATTCATTGCAGTTCTTTTGGAAAGATCTCAACATGGGATCAGATTATCTAAAAACTGTCACACCATTTCATTTTCAGCCTTATTATGACTTTAGTCAGGTTGACACTAGGTGGAGGAACTTAACATGATTCTTATGACTTTCATGATATGATGAAGTTTCAATTTAATTGCTTGGGTTAGAATGGTTACACTTTGGATTTTAGGTTGTCCCTTATCTCTTCTCAAAGCTTATTCAGCTTTCACCAATCACCCCAATTTTACTTCAACCCCCCGATGCCTTGGTCAAATATTTCTTTATTGAGCAGTATTTTATATATATATATATATATATATATATATATATATATATATATATATATCAGACTTCAAGGTTGAACGTTGGACTTACTTGCCATCCGGACTTACATGCCTTACATCAGAGTGTTTAGGACTTATTTGAATGCCCCACTCCTGTAGTTCCCTAAGTGCTCCTCAAAGTCATGATATTTTATTTATAGCATATAATATATTTTTGAAGCATTTTTCTGATTCCTTTTTCAATACTTCTTCCTTTTGCTTCTCTTTTTTACTTTTGATAGATTTTTTTTTAACTTATGGCTCTTTAGCTGCTCATATCTTTTATAAATTTGTTTTGTTAGACCAAGACAGCAACGGGCTCGTGTATGATTGGTTAATCACCTTTCTACCTATCATACGGAGAGATGTGTAAGGAGACATACCTTGGTCTTCAGATGAATCACCACATCAAACTTGGCATGATTATTGTGTATGTATCACATCAGTCACTACACTCATGAGAAGATACCACACGAATTGTCAGTTTACTGAACAGAAATCTTTGAAGCTTCTAATCTATGGGTTAGGAGATTAAACAATATACTATCATTTCCCATTTTAGTTGGATTCTATCTCCACAGAAAAACAGTTATTCGTTAAAGCTGGGAACTTGGATAATATTATCATTTCTCTTATGTGTTTTCACCGAACCCAATGTAGCTTAGTTAAAAACATTTACCAATTTCAAAATCTTTTTCTTTTAAGTGTTCAATTTTTATGTTGATTTTGAAAACAGTGTTGTCAGTTAAGCACATTTAATAAGCACACATTTCACAATAACAAACACAGTCATCTAGTCAGTAGAAATCATTCAAATAATCATATAAGTCTGTCGAACATGCTCAGAAATCATCGAGCATGCTTAGAAGTCTGTTGAGCAACCTTAGTATATCATTTCTGTGCTTGTGCTCGAAAGACTTGAGTTTGGTGCTTGAGTAGTAGACTTGTGCTTGTAATACATAGAAAGTTATCCAGTCCACTTGTCCATGCTCGACCAATAATCAGTAGATCAGTTGTGCTTGATTTACTTGATAGATTTCAAGTATGGTTTGTTTTTGCTCGAGGAGCATTAAACCTACCATTGAGCACAAAGTCATGCTCGAAGTACTTGAAATTTCTCAAGGATGACTGTTTGTGCTCGAAGAGCAATAAACACTTCATCAGACACAGAATCGTGCTCGAAGGACTTAAATCTTTCAAAGCAAGTTTCTATGCTCGAGCAGCTGAGACATGTTATCTGTGCTCGAAATATATGTCTTCGTGAAGCATTGTTTGTACTCGAAGAGCAACAAACATAGTATCAAGCACAGATTCATGCTCAACGTACTTAGAATCACAAATTCATCACGCAAGCACAGATCACGGTACCAAAAGCTGTAATTAGCAGTTTTAACAATGATTTCCACACAAAGACAGACACACACATGATTCATGCAATTTGAGTAATCAGTCAAGCATACAAGTCATCACGCAAACATTCAAAGTGAGTATCAATGATAACCAATAAGCACCTCACTTAAGCACACATCCTAAATCAAACTTCATCGGCATTAATCATTCTTAGGCATTTTAACAGAAAATGAAATCTGGTTTTATCTAAGGGTTTGGTGAATAAATCAGCCAAATTATCTGATGTGTCTACTCTTTTCATTTCTATTAAACCTTTTTCCTGACAATCCCTAATGAAATGATGTCTAATTTCAATGTGCTTAGTTTTAGAATGTTGGACTGGATTCTTAACAATGAACATAGCAGCAGTATTATCAATTAAAATAGGTGTAAGTAAGAAATTCAGACCATAATCCAGCAGTTGATTTTGAATCCACAGAACCTGTGCACAGCAAGCAGAGGCAGCAATATACTCAGCTTTAGCAGTCGAGATTGACACTGTAGTTTGTTTTTTGCATTGCCAAGACACCAGCCTGTTCCCTAGAAACTGGCATCCTCCATAGGTTGATTTTCTACTCATGTTGCAACCATCATAGTCACTATCTGTTTAGGCCATCAAGTCAAAGGAAGGGTTCTTTGGATACCAAATCTGGTTTTCCTTTTAGATATCTGAAGATCCTCTTAACTGCTAGCATATGTGAGACTTTTAGGTTAGCTTGGAATCTTGCACAGACACACACAACAAACATAATATCTGGCCTAGATGTTGTTAGATACATCAGTGATCCTATCTTAGCCCTATATTCATGCTGGTCCACCGGCTCCCCCTGCTTATTAGGTACCATTTTCTCATGTGTGTCCATTGGTGTAGACACTGTCTTGAATTCTCGGCACTTGAATTTGTTAAGAATTTCTTGTACATACTTTGATTGGTTAATGAAAATTCCATCAGCTTTCTGTTGCACTTGAAGTCCAAGGAAGAAATTCATTTCCCCCATTGAGCTCATCTTGTACTTGGATTTCATTACTTGCTCAAACTCCTTGCACATTTGTTCAATTGTAGAGCCAAAGATAATGTTATCCACATACACTTGCAATAACAGCAGATCCTTGTTCCATCTTTTGTAGAACAATGTCTTGTCAATTGCTCCTCTACAGAAGCCATTTTCTAACAAATGGTTTGATAACTCATCATACCATGTCGTTGGAGCTTGATGCAGTCCATACAATGCTTTGCTGAGTTTGAAAACCTTGTTGGGTTGAACTGGGTCTTCAAATCCTGGAGGTTGAGTGATATAAACTTCTTCATCTATCTTTCCATTTAAGAATGCAGATTTTACATCAAGTTGACAGACTTTAATGTTCATTGATGCTGAATATGCCAGAAAGATCCTGATAGCCTCTAGTCTTGCAACCGGAGCAAACACTTCTTCAAAGTCCACTCCTTCTTCATTTAAGCATCCTAGAGCCACCAATCTTGGTTTGTTCTTGATCACTATCCCCCTTTCATTTTTCTTATTCCTGAATACCCATTTTGTTCCAATAGCATACTTGCCTCTGGGCTTGTTAACCAAGTCCCATATATGTAAGTCTCTGAATTGGGCTAACTCTTCCTGCATAGCTTCTACCTAGCTGTTATACTTTAAGGCTTGATTAATGTTCTTTGGTTCAACTTGAGATAGAAAGCAAGCATACATGCAGATGTTTGCCTTTTCAGAAGAACTTCTTGTCATTCTTTCATGCAAGTCTCCTATTATATTTTCTGCATGGTGATTTCTTTCAACAGAGGTGCACAACTTGTTGTGCAGAAACTTCTGTCTCTAGATTGGTCATATTCATTTTCAATTCTCTCTTGAGCTTCATCAATTTCTTGAACTTGATTAATCTCTAATGATGATGCTTCATTTGACCCAAATTGTAGAGAGTCAAACAAGGACTGAAACCTATCTTCAAATTGATTTATCCCTTCAGTCTGAACAGGTTGTTGACTTTGAATGGGTTCACTCTCTACTTCACTTGGACCTTCATTCGAACTTCAATAGCAACATCTTGTTCATTCACCTCAACTTCAGAAGTTTGTTGGTTGCTTCTTGCAAAGTTAAATCCATTTGGATTTGGAGCAACTGATGACCACAACTTATCCAGATCAACTTGTTTTTGTTTTCCTTTGTCTTCAAAGCTGGTTCTGTACATGTGAAAGAACTTAAAAGAGCTTGGGAGGATCTAGATCTTCTTATTAGAACGATGCATTCGTTATCTAGGTATACGATTAGGCTGAGATACGTTAGTGTGTGTAGTGTGTGTGTGTTGAGAGAGTATTTGGACAGCGTAACGAGAGGGAAATCAGAGAATAAGAACCGTTACGTTACTGAATAGATTACAGGGTATATATAGGGGATGACTACATTCGTTAAGTTAACACTTAAGGAATGTGTCATTCTTTACATTAACATATAGGAATGAATACTTCATTCATTAATACACTTAAAACATAACGAATAGCCCTCATTCGTTATCTCATTAATTAATCAAGGTTAACGAATGAGCTTACATTTAATACGAATGTGTTACAATCGTTACGGGGTAACGAATGTAACTTACATTAGAGCGAATGGCATTTTACATTAAAGCCCATATACTAATAAACTATTACATTAATGTCCTAATAAAGATCGAGACATACAAAACATGTATCAACAACATGCTGTCATCCATATATTCACTATAAATTTTGAAAGACTTGATCATCTTTTCCAAGTCAAAAAGCCATTTGGGACCTTCAACATTATTAAAGTGGTTTTCATTGAATATTATGTCTGAAGATTCAATGACCACCATGTGCTCCTTCACATAGACTCTATAAGCCTTTGAATGAGATGAGTAGCCCACAAAGAAACATTCCAGAGATTTTGACTGGAATTTGTTCAGATAATCTTTGGTATTCAGTAGTAAGCATCTGCATCCAAACGGCTTTAAGAACTTCACATAAGGTTTTCTTTTGAAGATAACCTCATATGGAGTCTTATTTTAAGCCTTGTTCAAAAGAACCCTGTTCTGCACATAACATGCAGTGTTAATTGCTTCTGCCCAGAAAGTGACAGGCAGATTTGCATCAGCAATCATGGTCCTTGTAGCTTCAATTAGTGTTCTGTTTCTTCTTTCTGCAATACCATTCTGTTCAGGAGTTCTGGGTGCACTGTACTGTGGTAAGATTCCCTTAGAAGTGCGGAATTCATCCATAATTCCATTCTTGAATTCTGTCCCATTGTCACTTCTAATGACCTTCACCTTCCTTTCAAGCTGATTTTCCATCTTTAGCACATTGGGTCTGATCAAATATGGGGTTTCATCTTTGCTGCCCATAAAGTATACCCAAGTAAACCTTGAATAATCATCAGTGATCACTAGGCAGTATCTTTTCTTTCCAATACTTGGAACACTTACAGGACCAAACAAGTCTATGTGTAGTAATTCCAAGACCTCATCAATTGTATTTATCAGTTTGCTCTTATGTGAGGTTTTATGTTGCTTCCCTTTTAGGCAAGATGTGCATTTTTCTTTAAGCTTGAACTCTTTTGTGGGAAGGCCAACAACATGTTCACCTTTCACAAGCTTGTTCATGTTCTTCAAATTTACATGACACATCTTCCTATGCCACGGTTTGGTCTCATTTTCAGTAGCTGTAGAAACAACGCATGAACCACCTCTAGAAGTAGCAGTATTCATTCTTAGTTCATATAGATTGCCATTTCTTGGAGCCATCATCTTGATCATCTCAGTTGGAATCACAAACTCAGGCTTCAAAATCAGGCAGTGTTCATCACTGAAGGCTACCTTGTATCATTTATCACAAACTTGAGAAATGCAGAGCAAATTATATTGTAGTCCTTCAACATGCAGCATATTCTCAAAAGATACTTTGCCATTGGTGAGTGTTCCTCTTCCAACAATCTTCACTCCCAAAAGCAACTGGCCCTTCATAATTCTTTTCATAATTGATCAGTGAGCTTTTGTCACATGTCATGTGCCTGGAACATCCACTGTCCATGTACCATAAGTCATTCCTGCTCAAGGACTGTTCCTGTGCATTTGAAGATTCAGGCTTGTCCTGCACTTTTGCCATAAAAGCGACATTTTCCTTCTCAATCTCAGCTGCATGGTTGCTCCAATCAAACTCCCCATCCTGAGGCACCCTAGTAACTGCAACATTTCCCTGATCCCTTACCTGATTCACATTGTTCTGATTGATTCTGTTCTGATTGGTGTGAATCTGCAATTGATTGTTCCTTTGAGGTTGAAAGGTTTGTTGCTGGGGTCTGTTTTGATTCTGATAAGGGTTTTGGTTAGTGATCTGAGTTCTCTGGTGCTGGAAATTCTGATTCTGATTTTGATAAAATTGGTTCTGATTCACTTGATTACTAACTTGCTTTGGCATGTTGCACTCTTTAGCAAAATGTCCTGGTTGTTGACAATTATAACATATGGCCTTTGATTTGTCAAATTCGATTCTTTCATTTGGTCCATTAAAGCTTGTTCTTCCAGTTCTGTTATACAGCCTTTTGCTCCTCACTGCTAACATAGCTGGTTGCCACTTTATGTCCATGTCTTCCATGTCATCAGCATCAATTTGCTCTAGATCTTCCTGCACGATACTTGTGTTCATCAGGTTCTTGGCAACGAAGGCATGATATGACTCAGAAAACATAGAAAACAATGCTTGATAGTATGTTCCTTGAGCATTATTGTTCTGCATAAATGTTGACTGCCCATTTGCTGTAGAGGTAGAATCATCTTCAATCAGCTGAACATTAAATCTTTACTAGCCGTTACATGTTGAACTTGTTTCGGATGGTTCTTCAATGATAGGCTGGTGGTTCTTGATTGAGAGGTTGCCCATTGGTGCTACTAGAGCATTATTCACTTGAAAATTTGGCTTGTCCTCTCTAATCATATGATTTTCGATCATCTCATGTTCTGCGGCCTTGAGAAATGCAATCACATCATCTAGCTTAAAGTTGGGGAAACTGACTTTCTCTTTAATAAACTTGTTGGTAGTGTACCATTCACCGGACAAAGATGATAAAAGCTTCTTGTTCAGCTCAAGTCAAAGATCTGCAGATCAGTTGTTCTTATATCGTTTACAATCACCATAAACCTCTGCATAACTGATTTCAATCTTTCTCCGTCTTTAAACTTGAACCTGTCTAGCTATTGGTTCAGTCTGTCTTTCTTGATATCTCTGAGTTCAGTGTTTCCTTCAAACATATCAACCACTGCATCATACATTTTCTTTGCAGTTTTATGATGGTTGACAGTTGTCAGTAGTTCCCAAGATAGACCTAGCTTCAGCATTGATAGAGCTTTATCATCTCTTTTCTTCATCTTCAGCTCAATAGTAGCACTATTGTTTGCAGCAGTAGAGGGAACATAGTTTCCTTCAGTGATAGAGGCCCAAAGTTCTGGGTCATTGTAGTTTACAGCGGCTTCAAACAGTACATTCCATTTCAAGAAATTTTCTTGTCCAAGCAATCTAGGAATCTTGTTGGTAGATACTTCCTGGTCGTCCATTTTAGCAGATCTGGGATTTTCAGTATAGAAATAGAGTAAAGACTCAAGCTTCTTCACAAGCCTTCTGTCCCGTGGCCTTCAACGAGCTTCCAAAGCTCTGATACCACTTGTCAGGACCGTGAATCGGGTGTACACCGTGAAAGTGTTGACAAGAACACACCGACTCGATTACCCAAAGGCCTATTGAATATCCCAGCGGAATTAGGATATCCAACAAGTGGGAATGAAGGAGTGAAAGTAACAAACATGAAACAATAATGAGTAATCAATAAAGCACAATCAAAGACAAAGATTCACTGTAATAAATGCATCATTTAATGTAACAGTGAAAGGAATGTCTAGGGTTTCGTGACGGCGGCGGCGACTGTACGAGGAAACAAAATAGAATATTCTTTTAGAATGTTTCTCGTATTGCGTGCCTCGTTATCCGTCTCCATGTCCGTACCCTAAATGGAAACCTAGGACGTCTATTTATAGACCCTGACATTCCTTGTAGAAGTCCTAATCATTACATAATGAAACACAAAATAAATACAAGTGTAAAGTCCTTGAGCAAGGTAAACGTCTTGCTCGAGCACACTTCCTATACTAGGTATTCTCAGAGAATGTCCTCGAGCATACTTTTACTTAGAATAGCTTCCCGGAAGATATGATCCCCTAGCACGCTTCATTCCTCTTGACCAATCCATGCTTTGCTCGAACCAGTCCATCGAGCAAGCTCATTCTTCTTGATGTCTTCAGTTGTCTTATTCAGCAATCTTTAGCATGCTTTGATGTAAATCTTGCTCGTGAACTGAACTGTGCTCGAAGTCCTTGCTTTGATCATGTGACATCTTCTTATTTCATCCATGCTTGTCCCCATGTGCTCGACCATCCTGTGCTCGTAACACCTGGTTAAAACTTGTATGATCAAGCTGTTTGCTCGATTGGCAATCCATGCTTGATTGAAGAATACTCTTGCTCGTAGAAGTGTAGCTTGCTCGAAGCCTTAACACTTAGAAGAATCAACCATTTAAGGTTTTGAATACCTTGCTCGAAGTAGTAAAACCATGCTCGATCGTCTCAGCTTGCTTGAAGTCCATACTTAGCCGTTTTCTGAGGAGGTTGAGAAGATTCCAATCTTCCTTATCAAAAATCCGATACAAAAAATATTTTTTGCACTATAATGAAAAATGGTAGTATAATCGGGGATTGGTTATTCAAACTACTAATATATAAAAGATAATATAAAAGAAAGCGTACTAAGCTTGGGATGTGTCGGTAGGCCCAACTAGTCTTGAAAGGTTTCCCATTGCATATTCTTAATAAACCTAATTAATCTTAGATTTTATGGGTTCTCATCCTAGGGGGGATAGTGAAGCTGAAATTCGATAAGTCATTGGGAGTATTACCATAAGCCGATTACCCTAAAGTGGTGAGAATTGAATGCACTTTAAAATTAGCACGCCACTTCGTTTTATGAAAATAAATAAAGAGTGGTGGCGCCCCGCAAATGTCCAATTTTATACGAACTTAGAATTTAGTTATATATAGGTAAAAGATGCCTAAGTGCACAATAATATAAAGAGAAAAAAATAATAAATAAGCATTCCAAGAATTGTTCTAAAATGCAAAAAAGAAAATGAAAAAAGAAAGTTATGTAATGAAAAATGTCAAAAAAAGCATTCTTAAAAATAGAAAAAGAGGCCATAGTGCACATACTAGACGAGACTGAGAGTTTGCGTGTTACCAAGGGGATGGCGACTGAGGATACACTATTGGGACTCGAAAGTTTTTAGTCAATAAATATTTTCTTAGGGAATATATAGGACAAAGTTCAATAATATTTAGGGCATGCTCGTACGACCTCACTTGACCTATCATCCATAATTCCATCAAAGTGTATTTTCTTCTTACCATTAATAGGTTCTTATCTTATGGTGATATGTTGAACTAGTTTGCTTCAACTCGATTTTTAATTGTCTTTACTATGCTTGAGATGGGGTAGGTAGATCTTAACTCTAAAGGTGTGAAACCCATAGGTTTTTTATATCACTTAAACTTAATTGTAAAATGTGCTTGGGGGCTTGATAGGCTGGTGGCTGGGTTTATATGGACAACAATATCGGTAATCGCAGTATTTGCATTTATCTGAGCTTTAAAATAACCAATATGTTTTTAAGACCGTGTTTTCCGATTCTGATTCCATTGCAATTAAACTTTTTCAGGGACGAAAAAAGGTAAGTGTGGGGATATTTGATATAATGCTAAATATATATAAATCCCTTATGTATTTTGTTTAATATTTTATTAGTTTTTGTTTAGTTTTTATTAGAATTTGTATATTACTAACATATTTATATATTATAGGTCCCGGGACCTGTTCATGGTTGAAAAGGGTGAAAAACGAGCTAAAATAAGCCAAACCGGAGATCCGGAGGATCTTCTACGAATTTTAAGTCTATGGGCTCAGATTTCCAGAATCTTCTATGTATTTTAAGTTTATGGGCTCAGATTTCCAGAATCTTCTATTAATTTTATGTTTTGGGCCTTGAAAGTCTATATAAACACCCCTAAACTTAACCCTAATCATAACCTAAATACCCTAGCCAGCCAAGACGAATTTGGATGCCTTAGAAGTGATCTTTTGGAGGTTTTGAAGGCTTGGAATCATACGGTGGCATGCATATCGATCAAGAACGATGACCACAGGTTTTATCGCCTTTAATCTTTCGTTTCTTTTGTTTTCCACCATTAATTCCTTTATTATTGTTTTGTTTGATTTTACCATGCTAGGCTAAACTTTATAGACTGCCTAGGCTTATGATGAACCTTTTTTGATGTTTGATTTTGACTTGGGATTTATTTACCTTTACGGTTTTATGAACTAGTAAAAGGTTTAATTATATTAAATTGATGCATATGTGTGCTTAGGGTTGTTTGTTGAGTTTTATTATTCCATAGTTGCCTTGATTATTGTTTGTCATTATGATAGGTTGCTATTAGGTCATCTACTTTGTGTTTTTGACTATTTTATGATTGATTTCGAATAAGATCATAGGAATAATATTATTTAATTAAATAAACCTAAGTGTGCTGCTAACCTAAATAGTTGTAAGGTGTTAGGTTATTGATAGGTCTTTGTTGATCAGGATTGCTAGATTTAGTTCTTCGTAAGGAGTCCGTCTAGTTTTGATTGATTAACTTTGTCTATCGATTCAATTGAATATATTAGACTGCCTTTGATTTTCGCGCTGTAAGGTAGGATTTCGTATAAAGGAACTAGTTTGTAATTAATTAGGTGACCGTAAGGAAACTTGATTTTTAATACTGGTGTGCGTTAAAACTTACTAGAAACCCATAGGGTGTCTCTTGAGAAAGGTCAGGGGTCCTGTTTGGGTTTTCTCTTAAGCGTCTATTTCACGATCTCAGTTCATAACTAAATAGTCTCCTGGTTAATTGATAACTGAAACTTAGGGGATTCTAGCCTAGATAGTTATCTCATCATCATTTAATTAAGTCCAAGTTCTTAGTTAAGTCGTCTTTAGTTTTCTTAATTAGTTTAAATTAGTTTAAAATTAGTTTATTATTAAAAACCCGCTTAAAAAAATAATAAATAAATAGTCGTGTTTTTAGTTGAGCCTAATTTAGCTAGTTTACGTAATTAAAAGAGTCTAATAGGTTCAATATCCGGACTTACTTAGCTGTACTATAGTCGACCGGTTCACTTGACGGTTAGTAGTTTTAGTTTAGTTAAGAGTCTAGAATTTATTACTTATTGTCTAGATTAGTGTGTTTTTATTAGACTACTCTTAGCACATCAAATACTATTGAGATATTTAAATAAATAGACATTGTTTATTTTAAAAGTAAAATTCAAAATGAAATTTTATTGGGTTGGGCTTTCCATTGGCTTTCCATGGTAGCTTGAGAACCCAAATTAAGTAACGAAGCATATCCAATGACTTGACCTTCCTTGAGCTTTCCATGGAAATTTGAATGGCCCAATTAAAATAACGATTTATCAAAGCAATTGAGTTGTTCGGCCCATGAGCATTACATGACATTTTAACTGACCCACCTAAGTAATGAATTATCAAATCAATCGAGTTGGTCGGCCCATGAGCGTTACATGGCATTTTAACTGACCCTACTAAATAACGAATTAACATATCCAAATATGAGCAGTTGGAGTATCTCGTGAACCACCACGGGTGTTACGTTCCAACCAAATATCAAATCGAAAACGGGTTGAGAAATGGATAGTTGGAGTGCCCATAGGTTCACATGGATTTTTACCTATATAAGCATTTTAAAATAAATAATAATAAAATATTGAAATTTTTTTCCCGAATTTAGCCATGAACCACCATGATTCGGTTTTTATAAAAAGGAATGTAACCGACCGGTCACGTTCACCACTTAAAGTTCCGGTCGCATGACATTTGTTCCGCTTTGGCCTATAAGATCGAGTACTGTGGTCAGGTTATCCCCCAAGTAAGGAATATCGTCTACCCTAGGTTCTCAGAACCGTTTTGCCAAGGCCTGACTCACAGTTCTCTCCCATTTCCAGTTACTACAAGAGCATGTCACACTCTCATGCTTTAAGGTGCAGGAGTAAAAACAAAACAAGAGAATTCTTAAGGAATTTCCTAAAATAAAAACGATCTACTAAATTTATAAAATAAAGGAATTTAAAATATTTTGAGGGTGAGGCATAGCCTCGGAGTTTATATGTGCACAATATTAAAATAATAAATTAAATAAATAATTTAAGTAAGCTGTAAACACATAATAATAAGGCATATTACTAGGACATTTCTAACCACATATTCTATAACCTTCGGCTCTGATACCAATCTGTCATACCCCTACCTAAGACAGAAATACCGGGGTGCGAATCGTTGGTTCACAGCTCACATGGTAGTATCATACAATATAAAATATGACAAAATCTAATTAATTTTTTTATTTCAAACTTTCAAATAAGTGCACAAGTTCCAAACATGACAATAATAATCCAAATTAAACAGATAATCCCAAAACGAAATAAAAAACAACTGTTCTTTATTTTTAATATCTAATGGTCTCTCTATGTGTTCTTCACTTTAACTTCAAACCAACTGATAGCCTGCATATGCGTACAAAATAAATATAGATTTGTCAACACGAGGTTGAGTGAGATAATCAACAGTTTTGACACTAATAATAATAATAATAATATATAATAAATGAGCGAACAAAATAATGTGAGTAATAATCAAATCAAACCATAAGCAAATAGTAGTGCCAGTTGACTGTTGCCTTGCGAATCGGGCATTGGCTACTATGACTAGCATGTACAAATGTGGGTGTCGGTTGACCATCGCCATGCAAATCGGGCTTTAGCTACTAAGACGGTGTATGATCATACTTTTAATGTGATTATGATGGACCTCTCTGAATGCCATAAAGTAACCAGTTAAGCAAATAGCAATTAGCAATTAATTAATAACACACAATATTTACGTTTGCTAGTTGAGTATATATAATGTAAAAATATAAGATAACACGCATATGTACCCAAAATCGTTGAAAAATGGTAAAATATGAGGGGAATGATCTCTCACCTAATTATTTAGGTGAGTTTGTGACGTGTACGAATATATATAAAATTTGAATGAAAGTTTCACAAAAATCGGGTTTTAAAAATGGTTTTCACCAACGACCAAACCACACACGAAAGGCAAGTGTACCTATCGTTTGTAGCAAAGTATCGGTAAGAACCAAGTGTCAATCCATGGGCACAGCTAACTTTTGATACTAAATCTTTGTAATTTATTTAACCAAAAAAGCAATCTAATTGGGTTTTCAAATTACTAAACTAACATATAACAATAACAAAGCAAATAAAATATGACTAACAATCAATCCAAACAAAGCTACTTAGACTATGCATCCACTTAAACTTAGTGACAAAATGACAAGATAATGGCAAACATCATAATTCAAGCATCAATATCAAATTCCAATCAATGCAACCTAATACTAACAACAAACATCATGATAGGTGTTTTTCAAAGTAATAACCATAGATTAGTAAGTTTGTCAAAACTACCTAATCTCATAATTAAAAGAAAGATAGCATGAAAACAACAAACTAACCACCTAAAATCATTTAAAATAGACAAGTCTAAGAACACTAGTTAACACATGAATCTTTTAATTAGCAAAATATGAACTAAAGATTATGGCCTTAATCTCTAGCAAACATCAACCAACTCAAAGAATCATGTTATCACCATACAATTTTCCAATATCAAGTGTTTGGTTTCATGCTTGTTAAAATTCATAACCAAGTTAATTTTCATTGGTCATTCCTAACTTAATGTATAAACAAAGTATGCATACACAAACTAAGTTCATAAACAAATACTTAACACATAGTTTTCCAACATATTATGGTTAAGCATCTATCAAACTAACAAGATTAGGAATTAAAACAAGCATTCAACCATTAAACTCTATTCAAGAACATGTCATAAACTTGAAGAACACCAACTTGCCAAAACATGCATAGATAAATATCACATAAGCAAAAGTTTCAACATAATCTAAGTAACAAGAGTATTTAGCCCATAAGGCTTGATACAACAATCAAAATCAAAGTAATCTTACAAATCATGTTCAAGAACAAAAGAATTGTAAACTAGGATGAATGATGATCAAACAATGATGGAAGCCACACACAACAAATTTCCAACAATTTTAGAGAACTCCCCTAAGGCTCCACACACAAAATGGAGATAATGGATGTGAATTTAAGTTGTCTGGACGTCTGGCACGGACCCACGCACAGGCTTGCACGGCTGTGCCTTAATGTGGAAAGTCAACCCCTTGCTTTAATCTGGCCAAAAAGTAAGATTTCTCTGTTCTGGCACGGTCAATAGCACAGGAACGCACTGGCACGCACGGTTAGACTTTTCTCGGCATTGGACTCTGCACTGGCTTGCACTAGCAGAATTTCCGGGAAGCACGGTCATGCCAGGTCTTGCACGACCGTGCGGGCTTGGCAGTTTGCTGATTTTGGTCCACGAAACGCCCTCTTTTCATGTTTTCTTTGTCAGGTGGGCGCCCGGACCTGCAAATTCACAAATAAATCAAATAAGTACCAAAAACAATGAATTTGCATGAAGTTTGACATAAATATAAGGATAAATCGATGCAATAAGATGTACACCTTGTGTTACATCAGTTTGAAATATAATAAGAATAAAATGCGATTAAACGAGTGAACCGTCCTTTAACGCGCTGACTGGGAAAATTTGAATAGCCCTGAAACTTAGAGACAATAAATTACAATTAAAACCGAGAACATAGCCGCTGGAATCGATCTAAACGGATGTCTAAAACTCCGATTATGAGATATTTAACAAATATGCGAGCCATTATTGATCAGAATCCGAGCAGCTAGTTGGAAGTCGGGTTTTGGTCAATAGCCTTAAAATTTCAAGACAAAAATAAAATTATTCTAGACCGAAAGTCGGTTCCGACCAGAAGTGATAGAAAACGATTGATCAATGTTGTTGACCAATATGCCCTTAAGTGGGTCGGAGTCAAATTAACCCGTCAATTCCCCTCAATCCAAGAAATTGATTGAACCTTATTGACTATTGAGTAATGAGGATTAACTTTATAGAAGACAACTTACTAGGATATTGCTTAGATTGATGAGGAAACAGAGTCAAAGGTTGAGAAACTAACAAAGTCAACACAAACACTACCAATCTTGAATAAAATAGCAAGAACGAGGAGGAATTCATGTGATTATTAAGGGTGACGGCTGCTACAGATGTTATTAGGGTTTAGGGAATAGATTTGCAGATGAATAAGGTCTTGTTTATATAGGATTAGTAGACACAAGTTAATTTTAGTCAAATAATTCATTTAAGCAACCAAATCTTGTTTAATGACTCAATCAACTGAAAAATAATCAAACATTGGTTCTTGTTGAAGGGTTTAATGTATGTGGACATGTATCAAGTCTAGGAGAGTTTTATTGGGGCTTAAAACACGCGATTTGGTCCAAAAATAAGCGATTTTGCATTAAAACACGAACTGGGACTCAAAATAACATAGTTTACTGATGCAGGTCTCTAGCCGCGCCACGCAACCATCCTCCCTTCCTTGGCTGCGCGGGGCGGCGTGGTTAAGGGGGTGGGATGTTTCGTTTCACACTTTTAGTCCCTGCTCATCAAAAAATGTTATTTTTTTGCATTTTAAGAGTTTTTAAGCATTAAAAGACAAGTTTAAATAACACAAAGGTATGGAATGAAAATACATCAATAAATACTTATAAATGTATGACTTTATTAAAAATAAAGATCCGAATTACTCTCCCGAGTCGGTTTAAACATAAACGAATACAAATACGAAAAATCCAAGATATTACGATATGACACTCAACATCTAGGGCATATATATATATACACTTTCGTTTTACACACACACACAATATATATATATATGTATGTGTGTGTGTGTGTATGCGCCCTATATGTCCAGTTTCGTATTTCGGGTGAAATCATAACATGTTGTTAAGAGATATTTTAAACCTCATGCTCTCAAGATTTAAAATATAAATGAAATTTAATAACCAGAAAAAAAAAGAAATGGTGAAAACAATGAAATGCGTTTAGGTAATTGAAAAGAAATTGTTTGGTGAAAGAAGTAAAAAAAAAAAACTGAATGTGGATTTGTGAGTTTTAGTTTCAATATATTTCAATTAAAAAAAATCTAAGGTTTTGAATTCTAGTTTTTTCTTTTAGGATTTTAATCAAAACGACGTTGTTTTGAAAGGTTTTCCGTCTAAACTTTGGTGTATGACAACACCGTATTCACTTTCCCCATATATATATATATATATATAGGTATTGGTTCTTTTCAGAAGTTTTTTTACAGCGAGAAGTGCGAGAAATGATTTTAACCAATCATATTATTTCTTTTTTAATTTTTAATTATTTAAATATAAGGGTATAATAGAAAAAATATGATTTACATTTTTTTGGTAACCAATAGTAATTAAATTATATGTAAGTTACAATTCATTAAATATGTATTTGAATTCAAAAATATTTATTTGATCTTTAATTTTATTTTCTTAATCAATAAATCCACTTAACACATTGCCGCAAATTTGCATACGTTATCCATTGAGTTTGAAATTAATAGTTTAATCAAATAATCTCAATATTATTATTGCATTAGCTTAGCGATTGTGTATGCCTATTTTATTATTGTATTTTATACAAATTAAACTTCTTACAGATCACATTTGATATTCGTAATTTGTTATGATACCGTTAATCCATTTTTTTTTCATTTAAATACATTAAACAATAACACTTGAGTATAAACTTTATCCAACTTTCATAAAAATGTCATAAGCACTTGACCAACTAGTTTAGCTTAACCAAAAACAAAATGTGTATGTCTAGGTACTTACGTATGTGTGTCGGTATGCATGTATGTGTGTGGTAAGTATGTGTGTGTGCGTTGCGCACGTCCGTGCGTGTACTTATGTAGGTACATTTGTATGTATGTACATATGTATTTAGTTGCGTATGTAGGTACGTACGTACTTAGGTACCACTTTATGTATGTAGGTACGTGTTTAGGTACATATGTACGTATGTAGGTATGTATCTAGGTATGGATGTATGTGGGTTTGTGTGTATTATGTATGTAGGTAAACCATCAAATACAATAACCTTTATCAAAATATACTACAAAACAAGGGATATATTGTTCACAATTATATGAAAATTAAAAACAAGTTACATATTCTTTTCATACATCAATTTTATTCAAATACTAAAAAATAAAATTAATAAATAAATAACACAAAGCCACTATGAGTATGTTGTACATTTTTTAACTATACACGTACAAGTACTCTACACTCCGTACATGACATTTATTCACACCTACACACGTAACAAAGCCTATTACACAATTAGCACCAACATACCTTACCTATCTAACAATACTTGTGCCAACAAGGAAAAAACATCTTCCCTTACACAAATACTCTAGACATGGATGTTCAAAGTCATAAATCAAAATTATTCCATACACACATTCATAAACACAGAACTATATTAAAAGTAGTCATAAAAAGCAGATTCAAATAAAACTTATTTCATACACAAATAAATACTTAACCAACTTAAAAGTAGGCATACTCATAACACAATGATGCAAAGTAGATAAAACAACCAACTAAGAATGAAACACGTTAAACATACACTTGTTTTCCGTTCACTTGTGACCCTTCAATAATTTAACTACAACTTTTTCTTCACATAAAAAAAAATATTTTGAATTTATCTTTAAAGACATTATTTTATGGTGTTTATTTCAGCTAGAACTTTTGCTGTGAATTTAGTCCTTACACCGAGCAGAAACTTTTTCAGCTTTACTAACTCCTCCCCTAGACTGCAACCACAATTATTCTTCCCCATGAATGTCGCTATATGCCTCGTGGTAAAAAGCACAGACTCTTCATAGTTAGTGTCATTTTGATCATATCCAGATTCAGCATGAATGTAAAATTCTTTTTCAACACCGTGACGCCTTGCCGAATGGAAAGTCTTTGAATGTCAAATGTCCTTCATTCTATTGAAAAAAAAGTATCAAAGAAACAAGCCAAGTGAGCATAGTTAGTTTGTACACACCTTATAACCCAAAATTATTAACACCTGAAACGTATGCCCTACACCTACAAAGTACGACGTACAACAACATAAAATTGTGCCTTAACTTAATAGCATAAACAAGTTATAAACATCACAACATTTCCAACACCTATATACACTATAACCCCTAAAATTCCGGTAACATTGTTATTCGACCCGATATTCAACTGACACCCAGATATAACTTGAAACACCTTCATATTATATAACACCCCCACCCCCGCCCTCCTACACTATACTGTGGACATGTCCCCACATAAAGCCGACAAACCATACACACTAATGAATTACATGTAAATGGTCCCGAAAAATCACACACAAATTTAACTTCCTTTTTTGAAGTAATACTAGCTGTTCCATCTACCCTACACAACTATTTAACATCCCTACGGTGTTTATTATGTAGTCAAACCATATTCAACGATAACATTATTTCTAGTATGTATTCAAAACCTTTTAATATTTATTTATACAACACCAACAAATTCAAATCAAACAACAATAAGTGGATTAAAAACAAACCATTTTTTTTGTTGCTAGTGTCGTCTTCTACATCCACATCAACTGAATTTGGCGAATCATTTTTAAACCATGAAAAAGATATTTTCTCACAATTCTTTCACTTTTCTTTCCTAGCCAACATTAGTAAAAAATTACACATATGAAAAAAAAAACTAACTGTTTAGCTACAATACATTGTATTCATCAAACACTAAGGATCAAGATAAGAATCACCTTGCTGCTGGACATTGTGAAAGAATGGATCTGCGATTATGACCTGCAAATATGAAACACACTTACAAATTATGTGCTTGGTGTAAGCATCACTAACTACTAAATGTAATTACACATAACGCGTATTCTGTGTACAGTTTCAAACAAATAGACCACTACCTCATCTTCTATTACTACTAAGTAACAAAACAACACATATATAGACTTTGTAAATAAACTAAAAATCACATCCTATGGATTGAGTAACATGTTACTTATGTACGAAGCATACACAATAAATATTACTAACAATAATAAAAAAAACTGTCAATATTTAATAATCTTACACAAAATGATAGGTTGTACATGGGTTCAGGAAAATACACCAATGCCTAATACACAATTATTAATAACTACACAATACAAAAGGATCCGTACACTTGGTCTAACCATCGGTTAATACTAACTACACCATATAGCGAGATGCATAAACTATGAAAAGACACATAAACATGACTACCTACAGATATATTAGCATCAAATATTAGCATTACATAACACACATGTTTTTCAAGAACATAATTAGATGTATCCAATCTTTGTAAATTAATAGATTTACCTACTGTCGGTATTATTTTCACTTTAGATTTTCACAAAATTGAGTCTCGCTTGAACCAAAAAAAAAAAGAAAAGAAAATTCACCAAATAACTGGGTTTATGGCATGCTGATGAACTACAGCTAAAAGAAATCATAATGTAAGCATCATTTAGGTTATTATAAATGTTACTTGATTCAAACAAAAACCATAAATTATCCTACATACCTTTAAGTTCTTGCCTAGGGTTTAGTCACTGTAGCATATGAAAAGCCCCCCCCCCCCAATTGAGCTTCAAAACTCATCGATAAAGAGCCATTATGAATGATTGCTTCTTCTGTACATACACAAACAGAATCAACACACTTTGTAATCATCAATTTTATGTATCAATTTCATAAGATGGATTTCTCATGAGGAGTGATCGAGCCGTTTAGGAGTGAAAGCAGGGACCTTAAAGACGTTACTTATTGCAAGCTACACAATATTGACCTATTTGCCCTTTTAAGCATAAAACACCAGGATAAATGTTCACACTATTTACAAAAAAGCCATTGTTTATCTTAAACCATTGATTTGTGTAATGAATGGTTGAGATCCACTTCTCGCACTTCTCGCTCTAATATTACTTCTCGCATGATCCATCCCATATATATATATATATATATATATAACGCCCATTAAATTTCGTTAATAAGAAAGTAAGCCTTGTAGAGTTTGTGCATTAACCGAGACCCGATTTGGCATCTTAAAGGACGTTCTAGACATCCTCGAAAGTCATTTTAATTAACCTTTTGGCTCAAGACATCTCGTTTTACAAGTTCGAGGGTCTAAGTGCAACATTTTATAATAATTAACCCTAACCTTGCCTCTCTTCTCTACCAGCCCGACACCTACATTTTTTCCTTTTTCCAGCCATTCCCAAGGTGCCAAACTCCAATTCAAGGTTAGTATAATGTTAATGTAACTATTTTTCACCATTAAACCCTTTGTTGAACACGTTAGGGTTGAGTTTTGATTATAGCAATTTCTGACAGATTCGTACACGTTTATTGTTCGGTCTGTAACTCGATGAAAATTTAATGTTTTTAATCTATTCTTGTTTCTATGATGTTCTACATTGAATCTAGTTTCCAGAAAGGTATAATATGTAATTTTTGGACAAGATTTGAATGCTTTTTATGATTTTATAAGATCGAGTGTTAAAGCTGATTCGGGATGACGGATTCTGGTCTGTATTTCCGACATCATAACTCTTTTTCGACAAGTCCAAATTGGTTGGTTCCACTTCTGGAACTTAGTATTTTAAGTTAGGAATCAAACCCAATTAGAATCGTTTAATTTGGTTGGGTAATGATTTTTATAAAAATAAAACCATTTTGTTGCGCACTGAAATAGCTGCACACACCTTTCTGTGTTGGAAGAATTTTTATGATTTTTATGTCCATTGGAAAAGTATAATAAAAATATTTTTATAAATCTAATACATTTATTCAACTCTGGTAAATATTTCATAATTTATTTATATGGTTTTCCTATGTAATAAAATACATCTTTACATGCTAAAATCTGCACGTTATACTCGTTATTGATCTATTCGTTCGTTTTAGGTTTAACCGGTGGCTGTCCATTCGAATGACCTTTCGGGGCGGTTTTAAGTGAGGTTTTGCTCCATAATCTTCCTAGGTATGTCTAATATAATATACTTTTGTATCGTGCACTTTGGTGCTCGTTTGATTGGTCAACTAGTGGTAGATTGAAAGTTAGGATTCGGTTGTCTAGAATAGTGAATTGTCGCGTTTAACGCGAGTGTTGAAGTAATTAATGACCAATTCAGTTCGGGGGACCTCGGTTTGATGTACGGGCTGTTGGAAAATTGTTTTTATAAGTAATAGGGCTGAATTGGTTGTCGGTTACTCAAATGGGTCAGTACAACGCGTATTCGCGTTTATTGAATAGTTAGTGCGTTGTACTTGCGAATTACCGACCCACTCGACTCGTGTAGCGTTGTGTGGACTCGTTGGCTGTGAATTTATCATAATGGGTCCACACGGGGCTGAGTTGGATGTTAATCTCCTAAACAACTCTTAAACGCGCGTGTTAGTATCACCTAGTGCTTCCGGGGGTAATTTGGGAATTCTTTATTCCCGGGAGTATCTAAGGGTCGTGTTGGTAAATGTAAGGCCCGGGGGCTGTTATGATTGAGTTTGATGAGGTCGAGGCTTTAGGTAACTCGAACCGTGTTAGAACGTCTCGTAGGATAAACAAGTCCTTTCGGTGTTGTTAGTATTGATTGTATGTTAACCGACAGACATTTGAGTTGTGGGGATACTTAGGGGCCCTCTAGCTTGTGGTGAATTCATGCCTTGCGTCAGGTGAGTTCATGATGCCCTTTTACTCTTTTTACGTTTTGGGCTAGCATACACACCCTATTACAAATTTTACCCGATTTTAATCGCTTAAACTATTTGGATGGTATTACATGGTCTTATTCGTGATTGTGCATTTTGAAAGTTATGTTTGAATTATTTTCTATGCCTTAGGATATTTTAGACTCGTTTATGGTCTTATATTCCTTAAGGTTACATACCATTATTTATGGTCTAGGCTTGATGATACTATTAGGCCTAGTATTAATTCCTAGATCATCCATTATTTATGGATTGAATGTGATGATATGGTTTGGTTGAATGCTTGAAATTGATGTTGGTAACTGTGTATGTGTGGGTAAACTGTAACCGGGTCAAATATATTACTTGGGGAAGACCCGGGGTGAGGAGACCCGTGTTGCATGTTTATGTCCCGGCGGGTCAAATATATTACTTGGGATGATCCGGGTGAGGAGGCCCGCCGTTCTGTTAAACCGTGGTCAGGTCAAATATATTACTTGGGGAAGACCCGGGGTGAGGAGGCCCGTATCACGTGTTTAGGTATGTTAATCTGTGACTGAGTCAAATATATTACTCGGGGATGACCCGGGGTGAGGAGGCTCGTGTTGCGTGACTTTTGTATTATTAAACTGTGACCAAGTCAAATATATTACTTGGGGATGACCGGGGGTGAGGAGGCTCGTGTTGCATGATTTTGTTGGTTTTTGTTAAACTGCGACCGGGTCAAATATATTATTTGGGGAAGGCCCGGGGTGAGGAGGCCCGTGTTGCGTGTTTGATCAAGAAAAAATACTTATTATTTTATTTATTTATGATTTGATTAAGAAGAGTTATTTATGATTTTATTGACTTACGATTTGACCAAGAAAAGTTATATATCTATTTACTTATGATTTTCTCCTACATTTTTATACCTATGGAATTAAATTGTTTAATGAATGTTACTTACTGAAAACTTGAACTCACTCAGCTCAAGCTGACTTTGTGTGTATGTTAGATTGACTTTCAGGTTGAGGATTGGAGATTACCGCTTGGACGTGCTAGAGACTACTCGGATGGTTGAAGGCACATCTAGTCGAAGAATTAATAACGCAAACTGTTTCTTTTATTTATTATTATAAGCATTTGAATTTTGGATTTGGGCACTTTTCCTGGTTTTTGGGAATTTTGATGTTTATTATTCCGCTGTTTAATTACTCTGAACTGATTTTAATAAGATGAACTTGTTTGGTTTTAAATTTTTGAGAATTTTGGGTATGATTACCAACTGTAGGATTCCCGGGATTCGGGGTCTTACAATATATATATATATATATATATATATATATATATATATATATATATATATATATATAGTTATTATACAAAGAACCAACAAAAATGAAACATATGAGAAGCCATAATTAATAGACATGTGCCAAGTGGGGAACAAAAAAAAATGGTATAAAAGTAATAGTACATATTTTCTCTCTCCATGTGCAAATCGCATGTCAATTCCCCATCATTTTAAAACGTTTATTAACTTTTTCTTATGATATTTTATTTTAAAAAAATCACCATAATAACAAGCGTTTTTTATCTTTAATATGAGTATAACTCTGTTATATAAAAAAAATTATGTCATTGTCTTTTCGTTTGTCATTGTGTCTTTTTTCGTCATTGTGCCTTTCTACCTGCCTGTCATTGTGTTTGTTTTCATCATTGTGCCTTACAAATCATCATTGTGTTGTTTTTAAACACTAATAACATGGTTGGGTAATAATAATACGTAAATATAATGATAAAATAACAACAAATTATCTAATACATAAAACATAATGATGAATACATATTACACAATTACCCCTGAAACGTAAAACACAATGATGAATACATATAACACAAGGACCTGAAACGTAAAACACAATGGTGAATACATATAACACAATGACCAGAAACGTAAAACACAATGGAAACTACATATTACACAAATGACATGAACGTAATACACAAAGAACACAATACTTTTTTTTCCACAATGACTAAAACACAATGACAAACAAAAAGATACAATGACGTAATCTTTGTTTTAATTGTTATCTTTAATATGAGTATCAATTGATAACACAATAACCAAAATATATAACACAATGCATAGAAAAACCGAATTAAAAATCACAATAAACAACCAATAACACAAAATAAAAAACCCATAATTTTTTAATTTTAATATAACAATATGATACTCATATTAAAGATAAAAAACGTTTGTTGTTATGGAGAAATTTTGTTTTAAAAAAGAATGTTCATGAAAAAGTTATGAGCGTTTTAAAATAATGGTGGAATTGGCATGTGCCTTGCTTGTGGAAAGAGAAAGTCAACAAAAGTGGATTATTACCTTTATGCTCTTCCCATTAATTTATTCTCTTAAATTAATCTCCACCATTCAAATATAGATCAATGGATTAGATTCATTCTCACTTTTCTCATTTTTGTTGTCCTTTGTATTTTAGCTTTACCCTACACACACACATATATATATGTGTGTATATATATATACATTTTTATAAAAAAATAAATATAAACATATTATTTTACTCTTCCAAAATATTGGGTGAAATTCAAAAATCAACCGCAAACCTTGTCTGTTAAAAGTTGAAAATAATATAATTTCAAATGTTACCAATAACATACTGTAAAAAAACAAAACTCAAATATATTTTCATTTTACAAAGCAATTTTTTAAATCATTAAATTAAAAATATATGATTAAAAATCGATTCATTTTTTTAAAATTCAATCCATTTATCTATTATTATTATTATTATTATTATTGTAAATTGTAAATTGTCATATAAATTTATAAGTTACAAATATATTCTTTAAATCTATCAACTTATTTTTTTCGGTTAATTTAGTAAATTATATATGTGTTAAAATGTAAGGATAATATATACCAAAGGGAAAGTGAATATGGTGCTGTCAAGCTTAGAAGGAAAACATTTCAAAACTACGTCGTTTTAATTGAAACCCTAAAAGAAAAAATTAGAATTTAAAACCTTTGATTTTTTTTAATTGAAATATATTGAAAGTAAAACTCATAAATCCACATTCTTCAGGTTTTTTTTATTTCTTTCACCAAACAATTTCTTTTCAATTTCCTGAACACATTTCATTAATTTCACCATTTCCTTTTTTATTTTTTTGGTTATTAAAGTTTCATTTATATTTTAAATCTTGACAGCATGAGGTTTAAAATATCTCTTTAACAACCATGTTGTGATTTCACCAGAAATATGAAATTAGACATCTAGGGCATATATATATAGAGAGAGAGGATGGATCATACGAGAAGTAATATTAGAGTGTTTTGTAGTATATTTTGATAAAGGTTATTGTATTTGATGGTTTACCTACATACATACATACACACAAACCCACATACATCCATACCAAGATACGTACCTACATACGTACATATGTACATACATAGGTACCTAAACACGTACCTACATACATAAAGTGGTACCTAAGTACGTGCGTACCTACATACGCAACTAAATACATATGTACATACATACAAATGTACCTACATAAGTACACGCATGGACGCGCGCACGCACACACACATACTTACCACACATACATGCGTACCGACACACATACGTAAGTACCTAGACGTACACATTTTGTTTTTGGTTAAGCTAAAATAGTTGGTCAAGTGCTTATGACATTTTTATGAAAGTTGGATAAAATTTATACTCAAGTGTTATTGTTTAATGTATTTAAATGAAAAAAAATGGATTAACGGTATCATAACAAATTACGAATATCAAATGTGATCTGTAACAAGTTTAATTTGTATAAAATACAATAATAAAATAGGCATACACAATCGCTAAGCTAATGCAATAATAATATTGAGATTATTTGATTAAACTATTAATTTCAAACTCAATGGATAACGTGTGCAAATTTGCGGCAATGTGTTAAGTGGATTGATTGATTAAGAAAATAGAATTAAAGATCAAATAAATATTTTTGAAGTCAAATACATATTTAATGAATTGTAACTTACATATAATTTAATTACTATTGGTTACAAAAAAAATGTAAATCATATTTTTACTATTATACCCTTATATTTAAATAATTAAAAATTAAAAAAGAAATAATATGATTGGTCAGAATCATTTCTCGCACTTCTCGCTGTAAAAAAACTTCTGAAAAGAACCAATACCTATATATATAAAGTGTAAAAGAAAAATGAATAATTATTGATATATGACTTATATTAGGGTCAATTAAGATCTTAGCTTTAGAGGGGAAAAATTGAGGTTAAACAAATAGGCACACGTGTCACAGTTATTTTCATTTATCAGAATATGTAGATGTAGGAGAGGTGTGTATGAACTATGAACCAATGCAAGTATCTTTCTCGTTTCGAGTAAAAATAAAAAAAAAATATAGGGAGTAGCTAGTGATATAATATAACTTTTAAGAAAAAAAAGTGATAATATTGAATGCACAAATCATTATATGACTATATGAGGTGCCCTTTCGAAGGTTTATTAAATTTGTAAGGTGTAGAGGTAGGGTAGTAAAGCTATCCACGAATCTCCATAATCACTTGTAGCTACATCGATCAATGGAAAGATGACACCTGGACACGTAATGGGCGTCCCACGACGTGCACAATAACGGACAGGTCCAGGCTATCACATCCAATAGTGGCTCGACACGTGTCCATTCAGTTGAGAAAATAATACTATGATAGTAACAACTCCACCAATCACCTTCCCTCACCCTTCAGCTATAAATACCGACTTCATCTAATTTCAGGTATACACTCACACTCTCAAGTCTTACGCAATATACTGGTACTCGTATTATTTCGATCAGGATAGAGTACTGATTCTCACGTCAGAGGGTGGTTACGGGAAGACCCCACATTGTGTTCTTCCCGTGACGAGACTCACGGTGCTTTGTTTTGTAGGCAGATAGCTGGATCTGGCGCCATTGTTACTCAGTAGACTCGCATATGGGGTAAACGCAGGACCGGACTATCCAATTCGGAATGGACACGTGTCATGAGAATGCATAACTTCTTCGTATCACTCGTACTCCGGTTCTGGAAGACGGAACCGGAGATTTTCCCATATTCGACGGTGAAGGAACTAGGGTTCGTCACCAAACCCGATCTAGGAGGACTACTCTTATTCCTGATGAGTGGTACAAACAAGAACAACTGAGGTTGAAAGAAGAGTACGAACGACGGGTGAGAACTAGTCGGTTACAAGCCAGAACCCTGACTTATGACTCACCGTCTCCGTCACCACAACCGATGGTAAGGCGTACTCAAGATCTAGATTTAGAAGATGTCTCTCAAACAGTTGGTCACCCGTCCTCGAGAAGTCAAGGCAGAAGTTACCATACTCAGCAAGCTCCTTCTCGAAGGACTACGCGCGAGCATAGCCTGGCTTCCCGGGGGCAGCGAGATGTTACTTATGAAGACGGCTATGCAAGTGAAGATAGCCGTGGGTATGGTAGGGAAGACACCAGTCGCCCACGGGCACCGCCGAAGCACATTGAGTACTACAGTGATGCCGAAGAAGATTTTACCAAACCCTACCGCCCCGCTGCTTTTGAAAAAAAATCAAAGTTCATCCCGCGGATAGCCACTGCTCCCTTTCCGAAAAACATTAAAATTCCAAGCAATCTGGGAAAAGTATAATGGAATGTCGTATCCAAGTGACCATTTGCTAAACTTCACAGCAGTTGGTGGAGTAAGTGGCTGGACGCTGCCCTTTTGGTGTCACATGTTCGCATTGACATTAACAGGGGCAGCCAGAGAATGGTTCGAGAAGTTACCGGATGGTCAAATCAAGAGCTGGGATGACTTAGTCGCCAAATTCTCACTGCACTTCCGTCAACAGCGTAAACATACCCGAGATCCCTCAGAAATCCTGAGTGTTGTCCGCCGAGACAACGAGTCGCTGGAAAGTTTCATCACTAGATTCAATAACAAGAGTCTGAATATTTGTGGAATCAGCGAGGACATGCTGAGGGGGGCATGCAGAGCGAACGCAGGGAGCCCAGAAATGGTTCGCTGCTTGACTGGGAGAGATGGTATGCCTCAGACTTGGGATCATGTCCGCGGCCAAGGTCTTCGTAGCCACAGATTAACTGCTGGGGCGAGAGAAGTCAAAACAAGGTAGGAATTCCGAGCCTAGGAACTTCCAACACAAAAAAGAAGATAAGGGTTCAATAACAACAGAAAACATTGAGTTCAAGAAACCTCAGCCGCTTACCAAACGGGTGAACCTAAACCCAAACAAGCATTGCATGTTTCATGAAGACATCGGACATGACACTAATGAATGTATCAGCTTGAAAAATGAAATTGAATCCGCCATAAAATCTGGAAAACTTGAACATCTGCTCAAAAACGTGCGGCAAGGCCCACGGAAGAATCCCACTCCCGTGGACAAAGGTCCCCCAAGGAAGCAAATAAAGGACTTGAACAATCATATGATTCAAGGGGGGCCTACTCAAAAATACAAGAGGATGGAGGCGGAGGATGAGGAATGGAAAAGTGAACCCGTGATTTTCCCAGGGGTAAAGGGGGGTCCATGTATGAAGCAACCATTAATAGTCACAGCATTGTTCGGTCATTACCGATCTCAGTATGTCTTCTTTGACACTGAGAGTACATCCGACATAATGTACGAACAATGCTTTGATCAGCTGGATGACGAAGATAAAGCAAAATTGAAACCTGTGCATGCCCCAGTCTCCAAGTTCGGGTATGAAGTTATGCATCCCAAGTGAGTCATAACATTCCCAGTCACGCTCAGTGACCGAATTCATTCAAGAAATGAGGATGTTGAGTTCCTTGTCCTACCCGCAAGGTCTAAACACGACATTATTTTAGGGTGGGAAGCGATTGGGGATTTCAACGCCAACCCTTCTATAACACATGGGGCCGTAGGGGTACCAACAAGAACAGGCATAGCAATCATCCGAGTCAACAAACACTGTTACGCGACCGAAGGATCGAAGCCTGCGATGGTCCCCAAGAAGGCACTGCTAATGGAACCAGAGAAGTGTGTTGTCAACAAAAAGTACCCGGAACAGACTGTTACTATTGGGGTAACCATTTCTGAAACAGTCCAAGTCTTCTTAAAGCAATTGTTGATCAAGAATGCTGATATGTTTGCTAGGAAGCCTTCGGACATGACGGGCGTTCCAAGGGAAATTTCGGAACACAGGTTGCGGGTCAATCCGGCGTATACGCCGATTGTTCAAAAGAAGAGGAAGATGGGACCTGAGCAGACAAAAGCTATGAATGAGCAAGTGCAGGACCTGCTGCATGAGAGAATCATCCACGAAATTCAATACCAAACATGGGTTGCCAACCCAGTCATGGTTCCCAAAAGCAATGGCTTGTGGCGCATATGCATTGATTTCAAGAATTTGAACAAAGCATGCCCCAAGGATTGTTATCCGTTCCCAGAAATTGACTTAAAGGTTAACGCAGTGGCACCTTTTAAGTTCAAATGTTTTTTGGACGCTTACAAAGGGTACCATCAAATACGAATGGCTGCCGCGATGAAGATACAGCAGCTTTCCGTACTGACCAAGGCACATTTTGTTATAAAATGATGCCATTCGGTCTAAAGAACGCGGGCACCACATATCAGTGATTGATGGATAGTACGTTTCGGGATCAAATTGGGAAGAAGCGAGAATCGGCCCGTGGATGCATTGAGCAAATTAGCCTCCACAAGTTTTGAACATATGGGAAAGGACGTCAAAATTAAAGTTTTAGACGCTCCATCTGTTCCTCAACACCAGATTTTGGTTATCCAGACCGGAACAAATTCCTGGATGGCACCCATCATAAGCTATCTATCATCCGACACTTTACCGGAAGATAAGGCGGAAGCATGAAAGATCCGCCACAAGGCACTATGGTACCAAGTTCACGATGGGGTACTATTTCGAAAATCATTCCTTGGCCCGTTGCTCAAATGTGTAGACGCAAAAGAGTCCAATTACGTGATCCGAGAAATCCACGAGGGTATTTTGGTCTATACGCGGGACCAAGGATGGTTGTAGCCAAGATAATGAGCACTGGATATTATTGGTCAGGTATGCATATGGATACAGTCAACGAAATTCAAAAATGCGACGCTTGTCAGAGGCATGCACCCCAAATCTTGCGGCCTCAAAATAACCTCGTTCTTGTAACGTCAGCATGGCCTTTCCAGAAGTGGGCCATTGATATTATGGGACCATTTCCGGAAGAAACTGGGCAAGTAAAATTCTTTCTTGTGGCAATAGACTACTTCACAAAATGGGTTGAGGCCAAATCATTGGCTCACATCACAGCTACAAACTTCAAGAAATTCCTACAGGAATACATTATTTGTCGTTTTGATCTTCCCCAGACGCTGGTCAGTGAAAATGGTACCCAGTTTGCGATAAGAACCTCTAGGAATGGTTGTCGGAGATGCAAATCAATCAAGTGTTTACATCGGTGACTCACCCACAAGCCAATGGCCAAGTGGGACGGGCCAATCGAAGCATTAAAGAAGGCATCAAGGCGCGACTAGGAACCAAACGAACGGGGTGGGTAGAAGAATTGCCTCACGTCCTGTGGGTGCATAGAACCAGCAAGAAAACCAGCAACTCGGAAACCTTGTTCAGTTTAACATACGGTACGGAAGCAATGATTCCTACCGAGATTGGTGTCCCATCTGCACGGATGCTCTTAGTTGCTGACAACGAAAAAGAACTCCGTTTAAACCTGGATCTCTTGGAAGAAAGGAGAGAGTTGGCGGCGATACGCGAAAGCAAATATAAATGCCAACTCCATAAATATTATGACGCACGGGTAAAACTATGCGAGTATAACAAAGGGGATTACGTTTTCCGGGAAAATAAGGCATCAAACGCCAAATTCCCAGGAAAGTTAGCCCTGAAATGGGAAGGTCCTTACAAAGTCGACGAAGTACATGGGAAGGGCGCTTACAAACTAAAAAAATTAGTTGGCACTTCGATTCCCAGAACTTGGAACACAGCCAGCTTCAAAGGTGTTACATTTAGATTTTGTAATTTTCTTTTTAGGCCTGCGTGCCCCTTCACAGGCCTGCGTGCCGCGTATTTTGGTCTGAGTACCAATTATTTTACTTCAAAAATTAGCGTTAATCCAAAAATAGGTGACGTCTATTTGTCCAATTCTAAAATTTTTCAGTTATTTACAGTTTCTATATGGATAGGCTTACGTGCCAATACTTATCCTAATCCTATATTTTGGATATATGGCGGGTTTAGTTAACACACATTTACATTGTAACCATACAAGACAAAATGTAAACCCATTTCATATATACAATCAAAAAATGGATTACAGAAACAAGGAAAGAAAAATATACAACAAAAAACTATTCTTCCTCTTGAAGGAAGTTGCGGAGTCGCTGAACACCGTCCGCCGCTTCAGCAAAATCTTAGACGTCGTCATGGATGGGAAAGTGCAAGCCGTCAAAGGCGTCCATCTGCGCATCATATTTCCCATCCACATCCACTCCGTGAAGCTCAAAATCTTCCAAGGAGCGCCCCTCCCAAGCAAAGGTTATTCCCACCTAGAAACCTGCCTTGCGTCAGGAGTCACTAGAAGCACAAAGGAGATCATCAAGGTAGTCTCCTAGAGTCGATCCCCCGTGTGCATGGGAGATAACATGCATCAGCAATACAAGTGAATTAAGATACGTCACAAAGACGCAACTAAAACAGAATTCTTACCTTTGGAAGGTCTTCCTTCATTAACCATGCCCGGTCAGAGGAAACCTGTTCAGCATCCAACTTCAATGCGCCCTACTCGCCAACAAAGCGAGTATTCTCTTTGATCAGTTCTTCAATCAGGCGATCCTTTTCAGCAGTGACGACACGAAGATTACTGACAGTTTCCTCTTGAGCAGCAAGGCCGGCCTCAAGAGCCTGTTTCGCTTCTTTCGCCTTAACAAGCTCAGCTTCCCGGGCACGGGAATGAGCACGTGCGGCTTCAAGTGAAGCATTTTGTCGCCATCACACCTCTTCCCAATCCTTTGAGGCGGAAGCCTGGCGTTGCTTCTCCTGCTCTAGAGCCCGTTCAGAATCTCTCAGCCTCCACCTTTGGGTGTTAACCTCGATACAATATTTCTCTTTTTCGGCTCGGAGCTCTTCAAGTAGATTATCTTGCAACCCCCAGTTCTGCCCCATAAATTTCCAGTCCCGGTATATCTCTTGGGTTGTCGAGACCAAGTTAGCCAGATGGTATATATAAGAATTTCCAAGAGACACCCGGGCCCGGTTGCGCTGGAACTCGCACTCCGCAGGGGGCACACCCTCATGAAGAAACTCAAAACACACTTCCCTGTCAGAAAACCGGGAAGCAGGAGTTAAGTTCCATTCAGGAATGTGGCGGGTGATACCTCCCGGCAAAACATGAGCCATTTCCTCCTCTAAGGAGTGAGGAGGTGGCGGGTGTTGGAATGCCCGCCCCCGCTGATTCATTGATTTCTTAAAATATTGGCAGAGACAGGGGTAGCGATTCCAACGTAGGTAGCTCCCGGACAACGGAGGGGGCCACACCCTCCTTAGATTTCCCATTGTCTGCAGAAGACACCATAATAGGATCACTCTTAGCAGGGGGTGGGTATCCAAGAGGATAACATTGTCTGCATTAAGGAAATCACACAATCAGTTAGTCAGGCAAAAAAACACATGCACAATTCCCTGAAGGGTACCTGGTGCTTTCCACATCCGGACCGCAATACGGTCACGAAGGCGGGTCCTCTTCACGTTCGGAGGAGGAGAGAGGTTCACACCCGGACCCCCACCAGCGATCATCACAGGAGCATCGCTGGAAGAAGCTTCCTTCCTCTTGCGACCAAAAGCTACACTGTAATTACATTCGTTAGCAAATAGGTTATAACAAACGATAAGTGTAAAAACATGTTACCTGTCGCATACATACCTTCGGAAACCACAGGTGCCTGACGGGTCTTTTGGGGAAGTAAGAAGTTGTCCTTGTTTTTGTCAAGGACCGGAAGATCCTTCTTGTCACGAGCAACAAGCTGCATCATCCCAGGCACGCTCGCAACAAGGATAGATAGCAGAAGACCTTCAGCTGCATAAAACACCAGGGTGAGATACTTAGCAAAACTTTGGAGAAATATTAATATACGTACACCCTTTTGGTTTCCGGAAGTATGGCACTTCATCTGGATGGCCACAGGTGGCTCATCCCAGCCCTCACAAGAGCGGCCTCAGGAATGAGGCATATTGGGATTGCAGTATGAGTCAGCTGATGATACCATTCGTGCCTTTCCGGACGTTCAACGTACGGAACGACAAGCAGTGGTTGATCCGCCGAACGCCAATACATAGGCAATGGAATCACATCTTCCCGGATCCAAAAGAATTTCCTCGCCCATTGAGGATCCGACGGAGATGCATCCAAAGCAACAGCTTTTCTATCAGTGGACAGGCAAATATATCGCCCGCCCCTACCATGCATATGGTAGAACACCGCAAATTTGTCAATAGTAGGAACGATGCCATGTGCTCGGCAACAAAATTCAAAGTGGCGCATCCTCATCAGGGCCGACACCTGAAGTTGGGAAAGATGAATCATATTCCCAGTTATCAGTTTACCCAAAAACCGAGTAACCGGAAATCGGAGATTTCCAGAATTGAATAACTCGGCATACGCTGCCATCTTCCCCATCAGAGGATGGTTGGCCGTCGAACCTGGAACTGGAAATTCCGGCTCCTATTCAGAAGCAATGCCATAGGCATTGACTACGGCCTGAAACTCTTTCACATCCTAATCGACGGTTACGCTGTCAATGGTTTGGTAAACCGGCTTCGATGACATCATATAATCGGCCAAAAATTTATTACAGCGAGCTATGTTTGCTAATAATTAAGTAACAAGAAAAGAGGGATTACAAGACTTGAGAGAAGAGTATTCCAGAAATCCGGCGAACTCAATATAATTCTTCAAGAATAGTAAAGATGAAGAAGAGATATCGACGAATATTTATACCAATTGCATTTAAAGGGGTACACAGTACAAAACAACTATCAAACAATCAGGTCGTGACACGTCAAGCGGGAAACCAAGGGTCAAATATTTAAAATCCCAAGACATAGGTGTCACCAACTGTCAGACCTACTTTCGCGCAGAGCAGACCTGTCACATTAGCCAGCTTCCAAAAATAATCGGCGTCTACTCAGTTACACAGTAACTAGACATACTAAATGTTTAGACTGACAAGTCAGACACCAAAAAAAACAAAAAAAAAAAACAAGTAATAGAGAGCCACACATTAAGGTCGCGGGCAAAAAATATTATCCACGACTGATCAGATTTAGGTAACAAGGCAAAGGAACACTCCAAAACACAAGTACATGTAATATGATAATGGAAAAGATAACTTCATTTTGTTAAGTTATGTACAAAAATTACAAGGAAGACAGGAAAATATAAATACATCTCATCAGTATATTCCTAATCTCCCTGAGAAGCTTCCTTGGCCTTCGCCTGCTCGAGCAACTTATTCACGTGAAGCCGCAGCTCGCCAACGCAAGTAGGCTCATAGAGGTTTTCTTCTATGTACTTCAAGATGTCAAATGAGAGGTTTTCAAAGGAATCAAGATCAGCATCATACTCTTTCTGACAATCTTGTCCGTGAAGCTCGAACTCAGTAGGCGGGCGTCCCTCGCGAGCCATGGAATAGCCTTCCTCAAAACCGGCTTGACGACCCGCCCGCGACGAGCTGGCCAACAGGTCAGCGAGACAATCCCCAAGCTCAGGCCCTCCTTGATGAGCTTGATAATCTGGTACAAGGAAAAGTTAGCATAATATTAAGCAAAATGAGTATAAGTTTGAGAGTATCCACCTTGGGGATGCCAAACTTTAGAAGCCACTTCCTCTCGTCTGTGGCATCGGTGAGCATCTTCTGCAGACCCTCATGCTCCTTAGACAACGAAGCAAGATGGTCATCCTTATTCTTTACCTTTGCCACGAGCCTCCGAACCTCCTTGTATCAGGCGAAGATATATTTCACTTACGCAGCCAACTGCTCCTCTAGGCGTTTGTTCTTTTCTTAAGCAACCTGGAGAGCAGTGACCTTTTCCTCAGCATCTGCCCGGGCAGCATCCCGGGCCGTCTCGGCCTTTCCCATGCGGCCAACAGCCCGCAGCAGGTCAGCCTCCCCCGCAACCCAGCTCTCAAATACCTCACGACTAGTGGAAAGCACATTAGCCATATGATAGCTAAGTGTCTGCGCCAAACTAGCCTGGGTATGAGTATGGATACGGTCACGCTCGGAATGCGGGAGACAGTGCTCAAAGAATTCTTGGCAAACACGCGGATCTGTAAGCAGTGCGTCCGAGCCAAGATTCCATGGGGGGCGGAAAGAAGAATCCCCATGAACTTGTGTTGTTGAAGGATTGGAGGATTCCCTTTTCTCGCCTGTGGAAACAGGAGGGTCTTCGGTTGCGTTTTGAGGAGGTACAACCTCCGTTTCCACCACCACCTCTAGAGGCTGCATATCCACCCCCTCACCACCTTCGCTCCACAAAATGATTGGAGGCGGAGATGGAAGGCGAGGGGCAGCGACCGTGGCTGATCCAAAAACAAAGGAAAGTTAGTAATATTCATAAAGAAGCTAAGGAAATAGGGATGAAGCAAAAAAAAAATATCAAGTACCTGCAGGCTTGCGGGTTGTAGCCTTCTTTTTGACCCGGTCCTTAAAATAGGGTCAATCTGATCTTCTTTAGGGGGGACGGCCCTCCCCCGACCTTCGACGCCTCCCCACCGGCGGGATCATCAGCATTCTTGGCGCCTCCCCACCGGCAGGATCATCAGCACCCCTAGATACGTGGGATCCTCGACATCTTTAGATGCCTCCCCACCAGCGGGATCATCGGCATCAGATTGGTCACCTTGGCCGGACACACCAGCGGTGTCCGCCGTCCTCTTCCGTCGATGGATGAGATCTGCAATAGCACACGGAACTCCTTCATAACAACTAGGAGCATCAACACCAGAAGGGGATCCTTCACTAGTCAAGTCTTCACTAGAAGAATCATCACTAGATGACAGGACGATCACCCCATCTAGTTGCATAATTGTAAGGGGACGAGCGTTAAGGATATACACACCTTGAGCCACCGCAGAATCAGTAACCACCAGCTCGTTACGACCACGAGTCGGGGAAAAGGAAATTCCCCTTGTTCTGATCAAGGATGGGCTCCTGATACATCTCCAATGGCATCCTGTACATGTTCCCAGCAACCGTGGGAACAAGAACTTCAAAAAGTGGATCCCCCCTGAAACAAAGACAAAGAAAAACATAAACATACGTTTATAAGTACAACAAACGCCAAAGATGCAACAATCCAACTTACTTCCATCCACTTTACTTCCATCGTCCCTGGAGAAGTAAGGGTGTTCATTTGGATACGGCTATAAACGGCTCATCCCCACCTGAACCAACGCGGACTCGGGAATAAGACCCATTGGAGTTGGAGTCTGCGTTAGCTTAGTATACCACTCCTGACCTTCCGCGTCAGCAGCCGGAAGGTAGGAGAATTTCTCGGTCAGTGAGCGGCGGGTTAGAGCCAGAGGAATAACGTCCGCGTTAATCCAGAGGAACCTATTCTTTCACTCATGAGCGCTCCGCGAGGCTCAGTTCTTATCGCCTTCCGCTGAACCTGGAAACTAAACCAGCTCCCGCGGACTTAGGTGGAATTTTGAATTGTATGTGTAAATTTTATCGTGTGTATGATCATTTATGTACTGTGTATGTGATTTTACGAATTCAGTATAAAGTTGAAAATCTTCATAAAATTTGGTTAAGTTCAAAAAATTAAAATGAAAGAATTAATCATAAATTTAAAATACAAAAAAACAAACAGTTTAAAAAAAATAGTATCCAACTTAGTTATATTTGTTGATAAAATGAAATTATGAATACCAATTATTTTATGGCAAATGAAACTAGTTATATTATAAAATATTTAAATTAAAAACAAAAAATATGTAATTCATCCCACACATAAGTTACTTGCCATATATGAAAAAAAAAACTTTTTACTAAGATGCCCCTTCTATTAAAATAAATCATAAATAAAAGAAAAATTATGATTGGTTATAATTACTTCTCGTACTTCTCACACTAAGAAACACTTCTGAAAGGGAAGGGTTAGAATGAAAATCCACTTGAGTTGGAAGAACTCTAAAACCTATTATCAACCACATGTTTTCATGTTTTTAATTAAAGTTTGAATCTTGTAGTCCACAATTAAAGTGAATAAAATATATATATATATATATATATATATAACTTTTTCTCTCTCCTGAAAACATATATAAAAATTAGTAAAAAAATGTTAAAAAATAACAAAACAATTTTTTTTATTTTTTGATGTTTTGTGTTACAACATATATTACGTGTGTAAAAAACGATGTTACATAAGGTTTTCACGGGTTTTCACAACTCAAATGGGTTTTCATCATATACTTCCCACACACACACGTATATATGTGTGTGTGTGTATCGAATTTATTTGTGTATAGTTTATGAAGTTGTTATGTGTTCATATATATAACCCTTTGTTAATTCATTATTTTAATTTTATATATTTTTGATAAGAAATAGTAAATATAAATTTGATAATAATTAGTAAATAACAATACCTTATTATTTTGTTTATTAATTAATGAATTGAGTTTTATCAAATAAGTTTAGGAAAAAGACACACATTTATCAACTACATCAAATTGGTAAATACTTTTTAAAATACACCAAATTGATAAATATTTTTTTTATCTATACCTATTTGAGAAAAACTCGACTTTTTTGTCACATGATCCGGCTCGTCGAGTTCTGTAGGTCCACTTATTATGGATTATCATATACCTTTGCTAAGCCCAGGTTATGTTTTTTTAAATTTGAGACTTTTATGCCATGTTATATCCACTATCTAATTTTCTAACTCTTGAATCTTCTTATATCAATTTGTACGTGTTCTTGCTTGAAAATTAAGGTTAACTATAAACGAATATAAAACTTTTGAGTTAAGATATGAATTTTATACTTGCAACGGGTCAAGGGATGTGTAACATGGTTAGAAGTTTCTGAACATGTTCGAATGTTGATAGTGATAAGCACATGAGTTTGTAGCGTATGCAAGTATTAATGTTTTCGCGTTGTAAGCTATAAGCACTTGCAATTGTTTTAAGTGTTACACGAAGTGTAAATTCAGAATTTAAATGGTTATGATAGAATATTTTGAAGATAAAACGGAATTTTAGGTCAAGAAGTGACCCACAGTGTTAATATTGGCTAAGAATTTAATTGTATACTTATAAACGTGTTGGTTACTAAAATTGAGTGCGGGAACTTGGGAAGTGGTTGAAATCATTTTAAGGAAACTTGGTTATCATTTTAAAGGCAATGGAGTTAACCTCATGTTGGACTAAGATCATATGTTGAATTGGGCCGAATATATGTGAGCCGAATTATAAATGGACCTATCAGGTTAAAGTCCAGAGAGTCCATAACCGGACGATAGAGGAATGATGTCTCTCTAAACTCTCTCTTTGTCTTACACGCACATAATTATCTGTATATACCGAATGAGAAACTTGGTGCCGCTAGCTTGCTATTGGTTCAAGTTACAGCTTTTTATCGGGCCACGCTAAAGTGTTTCTTTTAGTTCTGTTACCGTAATAAACGTAATGGTAAATAACCGAAGTCTCACAGACTTATAGCCTCAACAAGTGAAACCGACAAACCTTAGGTTATACCAGTGTTCGAGTTCAACTAATCGAGGTCACTCATTGGTCCACCTCAATTTTTTTATTTTTTTATAACGAAACCAACTAAAGTCGTGTAGATTCATCGCCTCAACGCTCGGGTTTTACCAACGCCTAAGTTTCACCGATCGAGGCCACCTCATTGGTCGACCTCAGTTTTTATATAACTCTGTTGTGCTTATTTTATTTTAGTTTCGAAACCAACCAAATTGGCGTCGAGACCAAGGTTGCAAAAGTCGCTAGGCGGATCCTAGGCAGTCGACTAGAGAGTTGGGTGTATTCGGAGTACTCGAACATGATAAATATAAAGAAAACTAATTTTTGGATATCATATATTTACTAATATTTATAACAAAATAGGTGAATATCAATATAAATAAGAGAAATACATTTTTATATAATAAATTATTCTAAAAATTGCTAATCATTAATTAAAAAAATGATATTTGTTCTTTAATATTATAGAAATACGAATTATGTTTTATTTTTTAAGTCAAAATCAGCCCAAGTTCACTGACTAGATGCGATTCTGACTGAGATTGGCAACCTTTGATCGATTATTAGTAACTAAACAGAGTTATAGAAACTCGCGTCGGCGACATACCTTGTAGCGAGTACTCGGCCTTATAAACCTACTTTTATAACATTGGCGTCGACTCACCATCTCAACGACCCAGGAATAACAACGTTGGGGTTTTACCAACACCCGGATTTTAACGACCGTAAATGTCGTTTTAAAATTTTATAAGTTAAATTGACGAATTTATTTTTTGGGTTTTAACGTTCGGGCTTAACCAACATTGTTTATATCGTAACGAATGTAATCGATACCAACCGAATTTGCGTCGACTCGCCTTCATAACGTTCGGATTTTACCTATATGCAACTTTCAACACTCGGTCTTACCGACTGCAACACCCAGATTTTACCAACTGATTTCGCCGCTCAACACACGAGTAAAATACTAGTTAACATCCTATAACACTAACTTGAACGTCGGAGTGTATCCTGAGCAAGAACTCCTAGGCCTCTAACGAGAGTTTTTTGGTGGTTACAACTTACCTTTTTGACCGGCGAAAGAAGAAAAGGTATTCCATGACACAAACATATTTGAATCACTAAACTACTCTTTTATACTATTTACCCAAATCCACAACCTCTACGATGCGAATGCTAGACGCAAAAAGGTTATTTGCTCACTTACAAAGTTCAACATACTGGATTTTATTAAATTGGCTATGTATTCATTTGAGATGTACGCGTAAGGTTAAGAACTTAATAAAGTTCTATAATTTATGTACCCAATTTATAAATGTTTTCTTTTTTGTCACACATTTGATAGTGTTTGTAACAAGCTACTGAAATTGTTAATTGTTAAATATGTTGAGAATAGATATATTTATTGTTTAAGAGATTTAGGTATCTATGTGATTTACGAGATAACAACTTGAATCAATGAGATCATAGCATTCCCAAGTCATTCCTTATCCTATATCCATATATATCATATAATTACACTATAAATTACTATTTTTTCTCTCTCTCCTGTTTAATTAAATAATATTTTTTATACCTTTATCATTATCTTTTCTCTTTCCTCCGCTCACATCCACTTTTCAAAAATATTAAAAAATTATAGGGTATGAATAATAAATTCTCAAATTTAACTTTCCCATATAACATTTTCTCCATCCTCTACTCACAACCACTTATAACCATACCATATAATTTATAAATCCTTCTCACATATTTTAAGAGAATGAGCTGAGAATGCTCTAAGTTGTGATACGTGGAGTTTTTTCTAGAGCTAATTACTTTTGGACAAGTAGAGCTCAATATGTTTGTAATAAATTGAACACAACCTAATATAATTGTCATTCTAACATGGCTATTGTTAAATTAGTTTTGGAAAAATGTGACCTAATAATACAAGTATACAACTTGATGTTTTATTGTTATTTGGTTAAAGTTGGTGTTTTCAACTATAAACAAACATACTTAATAAAGTCAGGGGGTTTCTTAACAGTAATTGAGAGGTTCTTTTAATGGTTAAGAGGTAGCCTTAGGAGGTATTTGTTTGGCCTCTTAATGGGTTCATTTATAGGCCAATATCTGAATCGGTCAGATGAAGTGTGTTTGGCTACTTCAACAAGTATCTCTGAATGAATTTTCTGACCTCTTAATAGGTGAGACATAAAACAAGTCTGAATGAGAAAGGAGACCAAAATACCCTAATCCTCTTCAATCCAGTTCCTTCTTCCACCCCTCCACACCGTCAACCACCACAGTGTATCCACCACCGTCGAACAACGTCTACCACCACTACGCATAACCACCATCTCCTCCCGAAATCAACCACCACTTACCGTTAACGACACCACCTCTACAACTCTTCGTCGTCTTCCTTCATTTACAGTCCTCCGCCGTCCTTCATCTTCCTACTCTTTTCGATTACAGGTATCTCATCAGGGTTTTGATCCAATTGAAATTTGATTTTTTTGGTGCCCTAAATCAATAATAGCAGCTGTTGCCATGAAATTCTTTTATGAATGTATAAAGTTGTGTATTCATTATTGTATTTAATGAATATTTGCATTATGATTTATGAGTGATCATTATTCAGTTATAAACCAATTAAACCGAAGCCGATAAAAAAGAACCGAATCATTAGTCGGTTATTTGTTTATTCAGTTTGGGTTTCGGTTATTCGGCTCAGTTAATTTGGCTTAATAACTTGAACTTAAATAAAAACGAATAGCCCTACTGTATAAATGGAATAAACCGATAAACATCGCCATTACGATTTGGATTTTAAGATTAAATGTTTGTATAACGTGGGTGTGTTTGTTATTCGGTTATAAGAAGATTGTGTTTGCAATTATTGTTGATAAGTATGATTGAAAAAGATATATAACCATAATCAAGAGGAGACGAAGATGTTATGTGCTGAAGTAAACCATATACGCTAAAACTAGAATTATTATCATGAATTTGATTATTGGATGTATTATGAGTTGACTTTAGGAAGTCAACGAGACGGAGAAAGAATTGAAGAGGCCATCAAACTTATGGACAAAGGTGAGTACTTCTATACTCTATAAAATTACAATTATTTTGATCCTACTATGGCATGAATAAATATTATTTTAGCATGAAATTATTTATGAATAAGGTGAGGAATTGTGAAAGGGTTGGCTTGTTGTCAAAAGACAAATTGGTATCATTTAACATGAAATTATTTCAGATGAGATGTTTACTAATGATATTATACACTTCTATTAATAATGTGTGATTTGGATATGCCACAGGAAATGGGTTTGAGGATTGAAGAGCAAGCTTTCACGACAATGGTAAAGTCATAAAAGAAGGATCAGTTGTAGGGTAGAGATGTAGGAAAACTACAAGGAATGCTGATAGGATGTTGAAGACCCAAATGATAAGTTTAACATACTTATTTGTTTCTAATTTTCTGTTCCATTCAAGTAAATTTGCAGACGTGTCAGATTTTGTTACGATCTGCAAATATTTGTCAAACTGTAGTTATTGACCGGAAGGGTAATTTAAGTATAAGTATACTTCAGATCAAGTGTTATTTCGGGTACATGCGAAAATGAGCAATTTATGTTTTAAAATGTTAATACGGGTTAAATTTTTGCGAAGGGCCATTCCGAATTTTGGTTAAAGCATGTCATCAGCCCATATTGAGGTTGGGCGTTCTTTTTCCTATCATCATAAATTTTGTCATTCTTCACTTGTTATTAGTAGTTAACTTATTGTTATGACATTTCATTGCAATATTCTAGTTATTGTTGATGTAAGTCTTTTCTTTGACATACAGACTTGCGCATTGCTATTTCGAGTTTTTACCAAGATAAGAATATTGTTTGACACAATGGAACCTAATTTTCCTCCTAAACCCATTGAAGATTATTGTTGCTGTAAAATGTAAAAGGTACTATGGTTATTGCTTCTTTAATGATGATTTAGGAGTGCTTTTGATTTAAAACAGGTTGGTGGCGATCACGCTCAAGTAGACTTGCACTCAGATGCAAGAAGACCATGGAAAAAGTCAAAATATATACTTGGATGGATGCTAGAAAATGTGACTGAACTGATATGGGTGCCAAACGGCCCATATTTGGGCAATTTTTTTTTAATTTATGTCTGTGGTCAAAAGTGTAAAGTTTCTTTCCCTCTTCGAATGCCAGGTATAGAGATAAAGATTTGGCTCATATTGAAGAATATATGAAGGTTTTCAAATTCAAAGGTTTGGGGATGTAAGCGGGCACATTTGGTGACAAGGAGAAAAATAGGCGATCATCATGTGAAATCAATGGAGTAATCTTTGAAGTTGATAAACAAATGTTGTTTATACCATTAAATAAAACTAGTATTTATTTGTTGAAGAATATGCATGCTTATTATTTTGAAATGATTTAATGTAATTTTTGACGACTTGTTCCAACCTGAGCCATTTATGCCCCCTTAACTTGGGCCGACAATTGGGTACCTGTTAAATACACGATAAGACCTGTTAAGCAAAAAAGTGCGGTATGTGATTTTTTAATTTTTTTAAGTAATTGAAATTAGTATGCTAGACTCCATCACATTCCCTTATTGGTACATGAAACTTAAAACTGTCTTATAGTCATGACATATAAAGTAGTTAAACGAGTCGTATTCATGTTTGATACTTGTGTTCAGCGCGTCGCTTCATACCTGCTAAACCTGTTAAGACACGAATTGCCAGCCCTACCTTTAACAATACAAAATTTTGGACCCGTCTTGGAAAATGGACGAATAGTTTTGTCAAATTAATCTTGTTTTATATATATAATATTACGTGATAAAATTTGTTGATATGCCACCCATGTTAGAAATATTGAATCTATAAACTATGTAAAAAATAATTTTTTGTATTTGCTAACTGATACTTTTGTCTTAACATCGATTCGGTTTGGGTTTAAATCGGGAATATATGTAATGTTGTTATTAAGGAGATATATGCAAATAGTTGTTTAGTTAGTTCATTAACGGTAAAATAGTTATTTAATTGGTTAATTTTAAAGAAATTGGGAGATATGCAATATATGTGGTTTAGGGAGGGGAAATATGTAATTAAATGTTTAGCATTGGGGATATATGTAACAAGAGAAGTTAGGGAGGAAATATATATAAATGCCCCTATAATAAAAGTTTGTTTTAAGATGTATTTTGGTTGGTTATATGAAAATTTGTGTTCATATGCATTTCATTCAGCATCAAATAATTCAGAGGGCAAAATAGTCATTATGCACAGTCATTCAGATGTCCAACCAAACAATACTTGCTGGTTCAGTACTTACTGGATTAGAGCCTCTTAATTATTTAGACCTCTTACTGATTCAGCACTTAATGATTCAGCACTTGTCAAACAGCCTCTTAGTTTAAATGGTTAGGAGGCCTCCTCTTAATGATTACCTTTTAACCATTCAGATTTAAGGCTACCTTTTAACCATTAAGATGTTATAAGCTATTAAGAGGTAACCTCTTAATGATTGTTAAGAGACTACTAAATAGCCCGTCACTCTCTTAAAGACGATCTGAGAGGGTGTGACAAGCTCCCGTCTTAACTTTGACACAACACTTTTTGAAAATAATAAATAAATATACCAAGTAAAATTAAAGTACACACAAATTGCGTAGTTGTGGAATAGGAGATAAATGAGAAAAACAAGAGAAAAATAAGTAAAAAAAAATGAAAGAAAGAAAGAAAGAAGGAAGGTCCATGACATTTTTACATATAATCAGTTAAAACTAAGTTAGGAAGTACTCTTTTCTTTTAGATTTAACTAAAAATAATAAATAATTATTCCGCTGTTTCTTTAACTGTAATATATTCATGTGCAAAGAAGACATTAACACAACGTGGTCCCATAGAATCCAGTAACCCGAGTTCAAATCTCGGTGGGACCTTTATAATTTTTTTTCACCCGGAGAGAGAGTGGTGGCTTTTACACTAACCATTTTCGTACAGCGTAATATAGTTTTTTTTTTCTGAAAACAAAATTCTTTATTAGATTTTAAAAACGAATAATAATAATTGTTCATCAATATTTAGCTATATTTTCCAAAAATGAAAACAAATTAAATTTTAAATATCAATAGGGTGGTGGTCCATTGACAAAAACAAAGTCTCTAAAGTTTAACACTTGGACTGAGAAGGGGTGGTGTTAGTTGAAGTCTCACAGACAACAAGTATTAAAAAGAAATTTGTCTTTCAAGAAAGGGATTACTCTGTTAAATGGTTAACAAGTTTTAGATTTGTTCCAATCAGATCACTGATAAAATAATCTGTTTCAATCAGGTTAGTAAGTTTTTTTTATTGTTTCAATCCTAGATATTTGACCTAGATAACAAGTTAATATTTTTTCTTTAATATTTAAAATATATATACATATAATATATAAGAAACCTCTCACTCAACTCCCTCTGTTTCTTCAACCACCGGACCACTGGCACCACTCCAGCAGCTGCACAACCGACCACCTTAACCTAACCCTACCCTCAACCTTTTCCTCCATCTCCGATGGTGTTTGGATGTAAATGATGAACAAAACGCAATCGCACCACAAACAGGCCGTCAACCAACCTCTCATATCTTTGCACTTCAAGAATCTGACCAAGTCGCAACCCTTAACCTTTTCGTTTTTCCGATCCGTTGTCGACGATGATGGTGGTTACAGTCTTGTTGGAGGCGATGCGCCAGCGGCGATAGTTGTTGGCCGGAAAATCGATGCCGGAAAATCAATTTGCAGTTGTGTCGGGGTTAAGGAACTCGGTAGATTAGGTGGTGGTGTTGTTGAGATTTAGCCCCGTGGTGGGTACATTCTTGGTGGTGGTGGGTGGATAAAGGTGGTAGTGAATGACTGAGTTGATAAAGGGTGGTGGGTTTGTGATCTGAACGAAGAAGAAGAAGAAGAGGCCTTATAATGAATTATTGTGATTTATCTTTTTTTTTTAACTGCTTGATTTATCTTATTAATTTTAATAAAACAGCATAACCTACTATTCAAGTAAATAACTTTGAAAAGGGTTTAAATTACCTGCCAACCAGGTAAAATAATTGGAACAATTTTAAAAGTTAAGTGACCCGATTAAAACAAATTATTTTGCCAGTGACCTGACTGGAACAATTATAAAACTTGGTTACTATTTTGTAGAGTAATCCCTACAAGAAAAAGTAAATAAATCAATAGTATATGTTAAACACCTGGTTTTAGGTTACAAGTTGTTAACCGTTATAGTTAAACCATCAAAAAAGAATGTATATATTTTAATTTCTAAACCCGCCAAATTTATTCGGTTTCTAATCCGTCAGTTTCAACGGCCTAATAGCACACCCTATCACTAGCTAGCCAAAGAAGCACCAGCTTGAGCTCAAGTGACTTAACAAGCAGAACCATCTCTGCTCGACATGTCAACAAGCAGAACCAGTTCTTACATGGCTCGCTTTTTAGTCAAGCCAGCTCGTGCTCTCTACGAGTTCACTCGGTTTCCTTTATTTTGAAATAACCAAACTAGAAATATATAAGGAATGAGCTAATTCACTCAAGCCTGAAGTTTTAATACGAGCGAGCTACATTCAAGCAGCTCAGACCGCCGATGGTTCGGGTACTCACTTCGGCCAAGTGAAACAGAATGGAACTGGAGATTATGAAAGCAAATCGGGTTGGGTATCGTCTCCGGCTTCCCGGCTACATGATTCGATTTGGCCTGATCGATTTGTTGATTCACAAATTCATTAGATGGCGAATATGGCCAGGTTTGTGGATTCATTTGGTGGCATGCGAATTTGGTCCGTTGCTCTGCGAGTGCTCGGACAACCTTACTAACCTCAAAACAAATATACAAACCAACTAGCTTAACAAAGAGTCAAGAGACACTTCAACCACACAACAAATATGCATATAATTATTACCTTTGAATGATTGTAACGTAATTACACAAATATGCATTCTTATTTCATGACAACATAACATACACAACAATAACCAGTATACAATATACAATTTCAATCCAATTTTTAAATACACCTGCTCTTGTTCAGGATTGGACCTCAATATACTTGTGTGCCATCCATCTTCTAGCAGCTTCCGATAACTTCCGATCTTCGACTCGCAAGTATCTCAATTCTGGCAAATTCAGGATCACAAACTCCACACCTTCCTCCTGAATCCCATTGCAGTAAAGCATATCCACACTCTCCAAACACTTACAGTTCTTGCACACCGAAACCAACGACACATTCGTTAACCCACTGCAACCTCTCAGTTTCAATTCCCGTAAATTACAAAACGAACTAATCATCGATGCGAATCCCTTATCAACCAAAGTATGATTATACGACAAATCCAGTATTTTAATATTCCGCAGATTCTGAGCTAATTCCACAAGGAATCCGGTTTGTCCATTGATGACGTCACAGTTTGTTAAACTTAATTCTTCAAGGTTTGTTAAAGCTAACCCTAGGGTCTTGAGAGCTTCACCTGTAACCATACAGCAACTCTGCAATCGAAGGGCGTGTAATCTGTTAAACTTTGTTCCGATTTCGAACAGATGATTGTCGTCTAAATCCAATGGTAAGCGGAGATCGAGTTTTTGAAGGTTGCAGTTCGTTTCCTGGAGGAAATGAAGAAGGCTTTCTCTGTTACCGCCGTCGTAGATTAAGAGAGACGATAACGTGTTGAACGGATTGTCAGCTAGGTTAAGCAGGATTAAAGTAATAATTGACCTGCAAGTTTTCATATTTCCATAGAGGTTAATATCATTCTAGCGGGCTATAGAACTTTGTTGTTTGGGATTCCTTATTTAACTTTTTGTCAATCGCTAATAAGTCACAATATCCTGACTTATTAACTTATATCTACAGTATCTTGACTTACAGGGCCGGCTCAATCTTTTTTGCTGGTCTAAATTCTAAAATGATGTATGAAACGAGACCTTGTAAAAAAAGTTATCTTGTTTTCAATCCAAATAAATCAAGTGTTGTCTTTATTTTTTTGCAAAAATATAAGTAATGCAGCTCCTCATACTTTTCTAGACCTAATTCAGTTTAAACGGCGCTCAAATCACACACATTAATCTGAATTACAAAATGTATAATTACTAATCTTGTTTTGGAAATTTGAGACCTTAAAAAGTGGGTCTATAAGGCACTAGCTTCATTTCGTTGTCCATAGACATACCAAAAGCACCTTTTGAACTTATTAACTTTTTCTTTCAAAAAATTATAAGTTAAAAAGGAGCCTAAATAAGTAATCGCAAGCACCCCTTTGTTTTATCGTATTCAGCTCCTTGCTGAGTAAAAACTTTGTATCGTTTTGGTGAGTTACAAAACTTCTTTTGGTAAAAAAAAATAAAAAGACCTGCAAGTCTTCAATTCGAGTTGGTTAAGATTGTTGAGTCCTTTGATGAAGCAGGAGAAGGAATAATTATCGCCTATGCCTTCACAGTTTTGGAAAGCGAGCTTTAACAACGACTCGTAATTGCAATTGTTCCATAGGAAGTTTATGGCGTAATCTCCGGGGCGAATTCCGGATAAGCAGATGGATTGAAGCTTCAATAACTCGGTTGAGGAAGAAATGAAGTGATCGGAAACTAATGTGTTTGTGTTTGTGTTTCCGACGAGAGTTAGGCTTATTGTTTTGAGATTAGGAAAAGAGGAAAGAAAGTGGAGGGAGGTTAAAGGTCTAGAGAGGATAATTGATAAAGAAGAGAGAAGAGGACATGAGGTGGAGAGTGAGAGTAACGGGTATAAGGAGAGAGGGCCGGTGGAGAGGCTGAGGTGGGTGAGGCTTGGGCAGCTGCCGGAGATGGAGGTCAGGAGGTGGTCGGAGATGTTGCTGGTGGTGGTGGAGGTGATGGTGAGGGAGGAGAGGTGTGTGTGGTCGGAGAGGAAGGAGGGGAACGAAGGGTGGGGGTGGTGGTGGGAGAGGCGGAGGGTGAGGGAGGAGGTGGAGGAGCGGAGGAGGCGGCGCCACCGTTTGGAGACTAGCGAGACGGCGGAGGAGGATTCTGGAGGCAGAGGGAGGCGGTGGAAGATTTCTTGGAGGACTTCATCGCAGAGGATTGTGTCCATTATTATTATTATTATTATTATTAGAATTAGAATATTATTATTAGAAGGTAGGAGATTGGGGGGAGTTGAATAAGGTGTTTTATAATGTTGTTGCCTACTACCACGCGAGTTAACAAGTGTATTTTACCACACGCGCTGTTCTTAATTACTTCTAGACTTAAAAGGGTTATCATACGAATTAATAATAGTATTATCAACAACAGCAACAACAAAAACTTTACATCAGCATTACATTAAACTCTAAACTTTTTAAAAACATTTTTAACCCATATCCTACACTATTAATATAATTACACTGAAAATCACTACATATTTAATTTATTATTAGAAACATAATAGAGTTTCTGACTTAAAAACCATATTACTAGTTTCTCCACAAGTTAATTTCAATCAATTAAGTTATGAATGAGTTTGTAGTTTTGCTAGTTCCGTCTTTCATATAGTTTATTACTTTTTATGTTTCGTTTATTTCTTCTGAAACTCAAATACAGAAGTACGTGAAAACATAATAAGAGAATATGGTCTTTTTGATTATTTGATGGTGTTAGAGGTAAGATGTGAACGAAGTATGTGTAAGCAGGTACAACTTGATGTAAAGTATGTAATAATGGTATTTAGACGACTTTTAAAGAGTTATTATGAGACTTACGAAAATTAAAGTTTTAGGGAAAATTTTATCAAATGAAAAAAGAAAATGAAAATAGAAGTTATGCTTATGTTTCACCATGAAAGGTAAGACAAGAAAGGAAAGACATCATACTTCTAATTATTTAGTCTTAATGATTAAGGAGATAATTAATTTATGATAAAACAAGAACAAGGGTGAAGGTTTGAAAATGATATATGAATCATTCTTATAATTCACAAATTAGGTGGATGTGGCTGCAAACTATAGAAAATGACAAAAGGATGTATCATTTGTGGTGGAAGTGAAAATAGCAACATCCATTTAGATTGCATTCCCAATCACTACGACTATGGAAATTACTTGGCATACAAAAAACCTGGGTTTTTCTTTTCAAAATATATTTTGTTTTAGCATTTTTATTATTATATATTTATAATCTTATATGCATAGATGAAAGCAATATATTTCTTACCTTCATATCTTAGTGACAAAAAACAAAATATGTTGAGCTCAACAACCTTGAAATTGTATTTAATTGTTACAAATAATATTCCGTATGTAAATATGTTGTAATTTTAAGAAAAAAACTCATTAAACTTACCTAATATTAACTTACGTCTTTCCGTTTGTAGCGTGTAAGTTTTATGCCGCTATCGATTTAAACTCTCAAGCTTTCTATCTTTATCATACGTTTAAAAACAATCCTAAACAGGGCAAACAAGTAAGGAAATAGTAAAACCAAATAATTTCGTATACTGTTTTCAATATGTAATCATTACTTTGCTTGTTATAATAAACTTAGCTTCTATTTAGATGTAATCACTGCTTTACTTTTTGTAATAAACTTAATTTTCAACATATATTTCTAACATGAATATTTCAATAATTTTAACTATTAGGAAAATGTAAAGCTTTCTCGAATGAGATGGTACTGTCCCGGTACCGTACCGGTATCGAACCGAGCATTTCGGTACCGGTACGGTACCGAGCTCATCCCTACTCACAACCACTTTCAAAATATATTAAAAATTTTATATGGTGTTACAGAAACTTTTCAAATGTACAGAAAAATCACTACGTTTCTTTCTCATCAACTCACAACACCTTAAAACATTCCATATATTATAAAAATCTCGCTTACTAAATTTGATGGACGGATTGTGAATGCTCTAAGAGCATTCCCATGCCTTCCAATGTCTTCCCCTGTCTACAAATCCAAAATTACACTAAAATACACTACTTTTCTCTTTTCTCTTCAATTAAATAATGTTTTTCTATATCATTATTATTACCTTTTCTTTTCCTCCACCCACAACAACTTTTAACAACTATTAAAAAATTATAGAGGAGAACAATAGTTTTTCAAATATACAGAAAAATCATTACATTTTCTCTTTACTCTACTAACAACACCCCTAAACCACTCCTTATATTATAAAAACCTCTCTCACAAAAAATGAGAGAGAGGATCGAAATGCTCTAAGTTGATGTCATAGATATGCCTTTTATCATGGATATTTCGTTACTGTTGGGTTTCAGTTGTAACATCTCGAATTTTTCGTTTACGTTTAAACCGACTGGGAATAATTTAAATTTTCATTATTAAACAAAAATAATATATTTAAGTTTCTAATGTTCAATTTATGCCCCTCATACTTTATATAATGTCTAAATCTTTATTTAAAACATAAAAAGATCAATAATGGACCAAATATCAAACTACAGGGACTAAAAATGCAAAAAATGAAACTTTCCCCATTGTGGCCCGGGGAGCTGCGTGACGGGACCACCCTAGGTGGCGGCGCGGCGCGACGGGGTACCTGCACAGACCTTTTAAGCCTTAGTTCATTTTCTAGTTCGTTTAAAGTAAAAAATCGTTTATTTTAGGCATGTTAGAGTGAATTAAGGTCCAAGTAAACATCATACAACTAAAATACCATTCCTAATTCGTTTTCCCTTGTCCAAGATTAGATCTTTGTGAATAAATCGAAGATTCTTTCCTTAAATCGCATATACTTGCTTAAACGGGCCAAAAAGCCCATATTTGGTTCGTGTTAGCTATTCTTACATAAACACATCATAATTCCCTGCTGTAAACCTTAACCTAACCCTACTACATCTCCTCCAGCCGTCACCTACCTCTGCTCATTCTCAAACCCTTCGGTTTTTGCATATTCATTAAAGACACAAGCCTTGACGTTTGACTTTGCTTATACGTTGATCTTTGACTCGTTATATCCCTTGATCCTTTCACTTTCCGGGTAAGTTGTAAACTGTAAAATTGTTCATACATATTCCCTAGTCAATAAACTTCAATCAATTTCTGAGATTGAAGGGTATTGACTGGTCAATTGCTTTAAAACTCGATAAAGGGTAAAACAGTCAACAACTTTGACTTCTCGTTTTCTCATACTTCTGGTCGAATTCAATGTTCGGTCCAGAAGACTTTTCTTCTCATAATTAAATTTTAAGGGTTCTGACCAAAACCCGACTCCCGACTCGAAGTTCGGATTCTGGTCAGACTCGACTCGTTTAAATATTAAAATCAACATAAGTAGAGTTCTACTCATCCGTTTGGATTGATTCCAGCGGCATTAAGTTCATTTTTATTTATAGTTTCATATCAAAAAGTTTCAGATTCTGATCATTAATCTCGTTGGACGTGTATTGGACGACTCGCTTAAATCATTAGTTCGTTTGTCGAATTTATTAATCACTTGCCTTCCGTCTAAGGTGAGTTTGATCATTCCCCTTTTTATCTACTGTTTTCAAACGTTTTGGGGACATATGCGTACTTATTCATATTTTCTATCTATATATATACACAAAATCGCAAATATAATCATTGTGTGAATATCAGTTGAATGCTATTTGCTAGTTGCTACATGTTTAATTGTTTACTTGATAATGTTTCGAAGAGGTTCAACATATCCCCTTGTAGAGTGTTCTCATTAGTATTATCATACGACCGTCTTAGTAACCGGAGCCCGATTCTCCTGGCAAAGGTAAAACGACAACCTTAGTCATTGTTATCAATGCCCGATTCGCTTGGCAACGATTTCATTGGCACACACGATTTGGTTATATGCATGTTTGTTATGATTCGATTGATTATTATCACATGGTTGGTTTGCGCATTTATCATTTATCAACTATATATATATATATATATATATATATATATATATAGGGGATGGATCTTGCGAGAAGTGATATTATAGCGAGAAGTGTGAGAAGTTGATTTCAACCATTGATGTTACTAATCAATGGTCATTAACGAAAGTGGCCCCATTTTTGCAATTAATAAGAATTATTTTAATTAAAAAGGGTAATGTGGTAACTTGTTTAACACAATTAAAATAAAAGAAGATTATAACTCCCAATGTTCCTTGTTAAAAGCTTCAACCTTTAATTTTAATTGAATTGATAATTAATTGAATTCATTTCATTTGTGATTTATTTAATTTTCTTTTATTTCATCTATTATTATGATAGTCTTTTTTCTAGTTTTTTTAGTTTTTTTTTCAGACTAGCTTGCATATTGCATACACATACAGTGTAGGTGGTATTTTAATTGTATATGTCTAATTTTTATCTATATAGGTTCATTTATGTACTATGTACTATGGAAATTCGTATATGTACTGTGTAGGTTCGTATATGTACTGTGTATATGGTATTTCAAATTGTGTATGTATAAATTTTTATTATCTGTAGGTTCATTTATGTACTGTGTAGGTTTATATATGTATTGTGTATGTGTAATTTTTTTTTTATCGTATGTAGGTTCATTTATGTACTGCGTACGTTCGTATATATACTTTGTTGGTGGTATTTCTAATTGTGTGTGTGAATTTATATTTAGGTGTAGGTTCATTTATATACTATGTAGGTTCATTTAAGTACTCTGTGTAATTATCAGCGCTATGAATTTTGGAACTATTATCTGGACAAATATATGAAATTCAAATTAGGAGAATAAAAAAAATAATATGGATTAATCAAAAACATTGAATTTGACAAAAAAATCAAGAATTCAACATTGGTTGATTTAACTATATATTAAAAAATAGAAAAAAAAATTGTAACTTCTCCATAAATTATGACATACCAAATATGAAAAAACACATTATCTTTACTATAACATCCTTGCCATTAAATAAATGATAAAGTAAAAGAAAAAAATATGATTGGTTGAATTCATTTCTCGCAATTCTCGACACTTTTGAAATAAACCTGATCCTATATATATATATATATATATATATATATATATGATATTATTATTATATATATATATATGATATTATTTAATGTTTCAAAATTGGTGATCATCTCACTCAACATGTGTTGTTAACAAACTCCATTTTCTACGCATATGCAGGTTGCTTAGATTGAAGTATGGATATGTAGTCAGGACCATAGGTTATATTGAAGACAAACTTAAATTTAATTGATTGTATTTATTTAATTGAATTGTTTTGTTGTATTTGATTATTGTGTGTACATTTGAATTAAAATAATTAATTAGATATTGTCACATTTTATTTATGATAGTATCTTCGAGCTGTGAGCAATCGGATCACGCCTTGGCATTTCCGCCTTAGGTTGGGGTGTGACATCAGTGGTGATCAGTTAAAATTTTGTTTATTAAATCCGGTTCAATAAACGTGACAAATAATAATTAATTACATTAATTAATACACGCAGCGGAAAATATATGTTAATCAGCACCGAAAACAAAACCCGATAGGATCAGGTTACAAACAATACGAGTACGAGTCAAAACATTAAATATAAACTAATAATATATTTAAGTTTACCTCGGTTAATAATTAACCGGTTGAGACACCGAAGGCTATCAAACCGAGCTAGGTGACACAACGAGATCCAACGACCAACGGTGCGGTGCACGAAGGCAACCCGGCAGTGGTGGTGCTGTGCGGACAGCAGCCCGCAGACAGCGGCGTCGGCGTACAGCGGCGGTGAGTGGCGGTGGTCGGGCAGCGCCGGCGATGGGGTGGAGGAAGAAAGGAGATGGACTTGTTAATTAGCTTAGGGTTAAAGTTATGTCCATAACATCATGTGTTTATATAACCTATAATTAGGTTTAACTAACTTAGTTAGTTATAAACCTAATGGGCCAACAAGTCCACTTCTTGCTCCAAAGCCCGCTCCATGTAATTTCATCTCGCTAAAGTATCTAACCCGGTTAACTAACTTAAGCGGGTCAATGGCTCGTTACCTCACGGTGTAACTCTCATGGGTCATAACCCGGTTGGCCGTGTTGACTTACCCGAACCGGTCCATAATTCCAACAGTCTCCCACTTGGACGGTTTCTGGTTAAGTTACTCAATATTGACAGCCAGCGGTGCTCTAGCTACATATAGCTGCCCCCAACAGGTTATAACATTTTAAATTCATTAACAAAAATAATCTTGGAATACACTATTGCAAGATAACGAATTTATGGTAATCGTTGTCATCTATCCTTTTTGTATAAGACATCAATTGAACAATGAGACATAGATCAGGTTCAATCTCATATGACGTTCAATCATTATAGTTCTCGATCTAGAGTCAAAGTGGTCCAATCAAACACACAGTTAGTTTGGGTGAGGCCTCACACTTTACCAGTTTGAATCAACGAGGGCGCCAAGAAGTCTAACTGTTACATATCATGTAACAGTACAGAATCCCATCTTGATTACATACAACTCCCACTGAACTTCAGATTATTCCTAACCAATGCCTTTATAGCTGGCAGTTACGCGACAGCGGTTGACACTGATCAAAGAATAGCCTTTAGTAAATGAAAGTTCTAATATGCATCTCAGGTCTAAGGATACTAAATGAGTATAATAGTATCAAAACATCTTATGACTAAGATCCAAGAAGATGATTTGATGCGAGTTACATCCAACGTCATTCATAATGAGGTCTGCGAGTTTGGAAGTCAACTCCTTGAGTCCAAAGTCAGAATAGTCTTAATTCAGAGTCGTTCCCACGAGTCTGACCGACTACGGATAATTTAGAATACAATATTCATGGATTAAACATATTAAAACCGAACACAGTTATATTATTCAACATTTGCATTTAACCATTAAATCAAAAGAGAACTTAAAGTATAACTGTTTGAAATGTTCACACATCCAAATACTAAATCAAAACAAACTACTAGCTAATCTAAGACCGATAGCATCTCTGTGATGATCATGCTTGTCCTGAGTCATCGGTTTAGTGAACGGGTCAGCTAGGTTTTGATCTGTGTCTACTTTGCTTATTATGATGTCTCCTCGTTCCATTATTTCCCGAATGAGATGGAACTTCCTTAGAATGTGCTTGGCTCTGTGATGAGACCTGGGCTCTTTGGCCTGAGCAATAACACCTATACAGAACGCCTCGATTGGTTTATGAATACTTGGAACCACATCGAGATCAGCGATGAACTTCTTCATCCAAGCAGCCTCTTTAGTAGCATCTGATGCAGCTATGTATTCTGATTCGGTGGTAGAATCCGTCACCACACTCTACTTGGAGCTTTTCCAGTAAACAGCTCCTCCATTGAGAGTGAATACATATCCTGATTGTGAGCGAGAATCATCTCGATCAGTCTGGAAGCTAGCATCAGTGTAACACCTTATAGTGAGCTCTTCTTCCATTCCTCCAAACACCAAGAACATGTCTTTCCTCCTTTTCAAGTACCTCAGAATGTTCTTCACAGCAGTCCAGTGGGCAATGCCAGGGTTCTGCTGAAAATGACTAGTCATGCTCAACGCATACGAGACGTCAAGTCTAGTACATAACATAGCATACATGATAGAACCAATCGCTGAAGCATATGGAATTGCTTGCATGTGCTTAGTTTCAATATCCGTTTCCGGAGATTGCGATTTGTTCAACACGGTTCCTTTAGCCATGGGAAGAGCTCCTTTCTTGGAGTTGTCCATAGAGAAGCATGCCATTACTTTGTCTATGTATGTACTTTGACTCAGCCCTAGAAGCCACCTATCTCGGTAGATCTTAATTCCTAGAATATAAGTAGCTTCACCAAGATCTTTCATTGCGAAACAAGATCCCAACCAGTTCTTAACTTCCTTAGGCATAGGGATGTTGTTTCCAATGATCAGTATATCATCCACATACAGGATGAGGAATGATATAGTGCTTCCACTAGCCTTTCTGTAAACACAAGGCTCATTTTCATTTTTGATAAAACCAAACTCTTTGATTTTCTCATCAAAATGAAGATTCCAGCTGAGAGATGCCTGTTTAAGTCCATAAATGGACTTATTTAGTTTGCACACCCTGTTAGGATATTTAGGATCGACAAAACCTTCAGGCTGAACCATATAGACATCTTCAGAAAGATGTCCATTAAGAAAAGTAGTTTTGACATCCATTTGCCATATCTCGTAGTCATAGTACGCGGCTATGGCAAGTAATATCCTTATCGACTTAGTTATAGCAATGGGCGAGAAGGTTTCATCATAGTCAATACCTTGAGTTTGAGTAAAACCTTTCGCGACTAGCCGTGCTTTATAAGTCTACACATTTCCATGCATGTCGGTTTTCTTCTTGAAAATCCACTTGCTCCCTACTGCCCGACACTAGGGGGTAGCTCAACCAAGTTCCAGACTTGATTGTCACGCATAGATTGCATCTCGGCGTTCACGGCATCTTGCCATTTCTCAGATTCTGGATCTAAGATAGCAGATTTGTAATTAGTAGGTTCGTCACTTGACTCGGCTACTAAGAGGACCTCGGGACCATCTAGATGCCATAGGTATCTAGAGTTTGGTACGCGAGTCCTATTACTTCTGCGAACGCTTGTGTTCATGTCCGATGTATCAGCAACAACTTGTTGATCAGACGTTCCAACTTCCTCAGTGGTAGTTTGTAGTTCTTGAATTTCTTCAAGATTGACAATATTATCTCCAGTTCCTCGATCGAGAATTTCCTTCTCGAGAAAGTGGCCCTTCCTTTTGATAGAAATCGAATTTGTAGCAGGATGGAAGAAATAATATCCGTTTTGGTTATAGTATCCGAAGAAAACAACTTTTATGCTGCGAGGATCGAGCTTATCGTCAGAATCACTAGTGACATAAGCATCACATCCCCATACTCTAAGGAAAGACAAATTGGGTTTTCGCCTATGCCATATCTCATATGGGGTTTTGCTTACCTTTTTAGTTGGAGCCAGATTGACAATGTGGGCGGCGGTCAAAAGGGAAAAGCTCCAAAAGGAGTGAGGCAAGTTAGTTCTACACATCATTGCTCGGACCGTGTTTAGCAAGGTTCGATTTCTCCTCTCGCTCACGCCATTTTGTTGGGGTGTGCCGGGTGGAGTGAGCTATGAAACAATTCCACGCTCTTTCAGATGATGTATGAATTCTGAGCTGAGATACTCTTCACCTCGATCTGATCGAAGCATTTTAATAGTTTTCCCGAGTTGGTTTTCCACTTCGTTTTGAAACTCTTTGAACTTTTTAAAGGTTTCATGCTTGTGTTTCATGAGATACACATAGGCATACCGACTGTAATCGTCAATAAAAGAAAGGAAGTATCTTTCATGATTCCTAGACATGGTTCTGAAGGGACCGCATACATCAGTATGTATGATTCCCAGCAGATCCTTTGCTCGTTCATTCTTATGAGTGAAGGAACCTTTGGCGAGTTTGCCAGCTAAGCAGGATTCGCAATCATCAAAAGAGTCCGGTCCTGTGGATTCAAGAATCCCTTTGGATTGGAGTCTCTTAACTCGTGCCTTGCTTATGTGGCCAAGTCGGCAATGCCATAGAAATGTATCATTGATGCCAGATCTGATATGTTTAGAAAGATTATATACATTATTATTTATTTGAACATCAACCTCATAAATACCATTTCGAGGTTTAGCCTCAAAATAAAAGATATCATTCAAGTAGGCAGAAATAGCATTACTATTAGAAACGTACTTAAATCCTTGTTCAAATAATAAAGAAACTGAAATAATGTTTCTGGTCAAACCAGGTGCAAACAAACAGTTATCCAAAGTAACTACAAGGCCAGACGGACAAGCAAAACGATATGTGCCAGTTGCAAGAACTGGGACTCTCTTCCCATCTCCAACGATGACTTCCATGCTGCCTTGTTTCAGTTTCTTCCAGTTTTCAGGCTCCTGCAAGACATTAACGATGTGGTAGCCACATCCGGTATCAAATACCCATGTGTTGCTAGAGACAGTGAAAAGTTCAATAACGTAAATATAAATACCTTTAGAGGAGCTTTCACCATTAGTCCTCTGCCTTTTCAGCTCAGCAAGGTAGTCGGGACAGTTACGTTTCCAGTATCCCATTTTGTTGCACTTGTAGCACTGGCGCTCCTCAAGAGGCGGCGGTGGTACCTTTGCAACACCTTTGTTAGTGTTGGTGGCAGACCTGGCAGCAACAATAACCTTCTTCTTGCCTTTACTGTTATGACCCCGGTTCTTGGGTTTAGGCTTGACGACACCAGCATATCAAACCATAAGAACTTGATTGGTTTCAGCGGGAATATTCATCTCAGCCGTCTTGAGCATTCCATGAAGCTCCGGCACTGTCTTCACCCAGCCATTTATATTGAAATTCATTACGAACTGGTCGTAAGAGCTGGGAAGAGAGTTCAGGATGAAATCCGCTGTCATTTCATCTGACAGGGGATAATCAAGTTTCCTTAGTTGTTCGATGTACCCTTTCATCTTGACGACATGCGCACTAACAGGTGATCCCTTTCCATTCTGCAACTAATGAGCTGCTTCGTGGTGTCATAGCGTTCTTGACGGGCTTGTTTCTGGAACATGCCCTTGAGTTGCTCAAGCATCTCATAGGCACAAAAATCTTCCAAGCCTTTAGCAAGCTCATAAAACATGGTGGCTAGCATGATACAGGTGACTTCAGCAGAGTCGTCCATATGTTTGTCAAGAACCTTCCTGACATCAGCAGTATTATTTTTAGACTCGGTTTGAACAGGTCCATCGAGAACATAGTGCTTATTTGCCATCTTGAGAACAAGTTCCAAGTTGCGGTACCACTCAAGAAAGTTGGTGCCATTCAACTTTTCTTTCTCAAGGATAGCCTTGAGGGTGAATGAGGAGTTATTATCAGTAGACATCTGTTCAATTAAGCAAAAGTAAATTTTATTAGTATTTTCGGTGTTTTTTTAATCCTATTATTAATGACCCAATGACATTAGTAAATAGGAGCTTGAGAATCTGGCTTCCAGTTACTAATGGCAGCTGTAGCACACAACATTAGTAAGTGATTAGGCAGACGGACAACGATTGCCAATTGTGGATAGAGCACAACTCTCGTTTATGAGGCCTATTAAGACAACATTTGCCTAAGTAGATACGTTTAGCCTCATCTATGCCCACCTTAGTCTCCAGACAGCTGTAGCACGTAACAAGAGAGTAAAGTAATAGTCGCTCTAGTATAGTCACTTGTGAAAGGGCCGGATGTGTCAACGAAACTCTTTCACCTTGAAGGGATAGGCTAGAAATCAAGTGCGGTGCTATAGCTCCAAACACTTGAAGTTTCGCAATATGCCTCAAGTGTGACTTATAGTAGGATGGCATAAACTATTTAAATTGGGATTAATTTTAAATATTTACCAAATAGAGTAAAAGTCCAGTTTTACTTTATTGATCGAGACAACTTGATGAACCCTTTCATCTCTCAGGACACTTAGTTTTATATGACCTATTAAAACTAAGTTTGTCGCGATAATACCAACCAATTTTAAGTTAATAGTTTTATCTATTAAGTTATTAGTTATGAAAAATTAAATTTAGTTTAATTTTGCAAAACTTGATTGGTTAATTTATTTTAATATATTTGGTATTAGGTTGATAGTATTATAATCCTATTATAATAAAGCAAGCAACCAAAATAGCAAACAGAATATGTAAATCTTAAATGGCCATGATTAGTGATTGATCTTGCTAGAGCCTATTAGCAAGATCAATCGGGTCAAGGACTCACAACATAAAACAACCACAAGGATGGACTCTTGGTGCTTCCCGTCATCTTTGGTAACTCCCATTGACTTCAAGAACTCCATGAGCTCGTCCTCGTCCTCGGTTTCCTTCGGGTCTTCTTCATTACAAAATTACACTAATACAAGTAATGAAAAAGTAAGCCCTGTCTATTACAATTTTGAACCACCAAGGTGGCAAAAAACCATAAAATAAAACCGAAAACTAAATACAACTTTTGAACCATCCATATGGCCAAAATAAAAAATCATTCAACCAAACAAACAAGGTCGGGCCAGATTTACATATTCAACGAAAAATAAGTCAGGCAATACTTTGGTCAAATAAAATAAATAAAATTTTTGACCAAACTAAAATTGCCCTAATATTTTATCTAAATCATAAACGTCAACTTCTTTGAAGTTTATGATGTAGAACCGGTGAAAATACCGGATTCGACTCGTATGTTGTAACCAAGGCTCTGATACCACTGTTGGGTTTCAGTGGTGATCAGTTAAAATTTCGTTTATTAAATCCGGTTCAATAAATGTGACAAATAATAATTAATTACATTAATTAATATACGCAGCGGAAAATAGTTATGGAAAATTAAATTTATTGAACCGGATTTAATAATACAAAATTACACTAATACAAGTAATGAAAAACTAAGCCCTGTCTATTACAATTTTGAACCACCAAAGTGGCCAAAAACCATAAAATAAAACCGAAAACTAAATACAACTTTTAAACCATCCATATGGCCAAAATAAAAAATCATTCAACCAAACAAACAAGGTCGGACCAGATTTACATATTCAACGAAAAATAAGTCGGGCAATACTTTGGTCAAATAAAATAAATAAAATTTTTGACCAAACTAAAATTGCCCTGATATTTTATCTAGATCATAAACGTCAACTTCTTTGAAGTTTATGATGTAGAACCGGTGAAAATACCGGATTCGACTCCTATGTTGTAACCAAGGCTCTGATACCACTGTTGGGTTTCAGTTGTGATCAGTTAAAATTTCGTTTATTAAATCCGGTTCAATAAACGTGACAAATAATAATTAATTACATTAATTAATATACGCAGTGGAAAATATATGTTAATCAGCACCGAAAACAAAACCCGACAGGATCCGGTTACAAACAATACGAGTACGAGTCAAAACATTAAATATAAACTAACAATATATTTAAGTTTACCTCGGTTAATAATTAACCGGCTGAGACACCGAATGCTAGCGAACCGAGCTAGGTGACACAACGAGATCCAACGACCAACGGTGCGGTGCACGAAGGCAACCCGGCAGCGGTGATGCTGTGCGAACAGCAGCCCGCAGACAGCGGCGGCAGGCGGCGAGCGGCAGCGGTGAGCGGCGGTGGTCGGGCAGTGTCAGCGATGGGGTAGAGGAAGAAAGGAGATGGACTTGTTAATTGGCTTAGGGTTACGGTTATGTCCATAACATCATGTGTTTATATAACCTTTAATTAGGTTTAACTAACTTAGTTAGTTATAAACCTAATAGGCCAACAAGTCCACTTCTTGCTCAAAAGCCCGCTCCATGTAATTTCATCTCGTTAAAGTATCTAACCCAGTTAACTAACTTAAGCGGGTCAATGGCTCGTCACCTCACGGTGTAACTCTCACAGGTCATAATCCCGTTGGCCGTAATGACTTACCCGAACCGGTCCATAATTCTAACAATTACAACTTTACTTGATATGTTATTATATCATATTAGGAGAAAGTGAATATGTGGGTTGTTATACAACCAACTTAGATGTGAAACCCCATCAAACCTACGTAGTTTTGATGAAAACTTAATTAAATCTCTTTTATTCAATCCGTCGATCATTCTTTCAAAAACCTATCTCATCTCTTACGCTCTCCTCTATCACACAACGATCTGCAATAATGTTTCGTAATTGAAATTGATTGCTTGTTCTCCATCAGGTTCGTCCTATTAAATCCCTTATTTCTATTCAAACCCTAATTTCAATATTCTCCATTAATATCGATACTCTGATAAGTGATAACAAAAAAAAGGTATATTGGTTTTTAATGATCCCAATTATTGTCTTTTGGTCACTACTTGTCCCAACTAATGAATTGGCTACTAATGGTCCCAACTTTTAAAGTATTTGTTGTAGGTTCCCAGCCGGATCTACACGAGATATCGCGTTCTACGTAGGTGTGGAATCCCTACGTAAGACGTTACGAGTATAGAAAACAATACGAGCTAACACACGATACGATAATCAAACACACGTTGTATTCCAACCTTAAACACGTGATACTATGATCACTGATTACAAACTCTCTGACTCGAATACACGAATAATCTCTCTATCTTTTGATAAGCCGTAAACAAATAGCTTATATAGACACGACAACTTCGCCTGGCATGTTCAGGCGAAGTTGTCCCTAACTTCGCTTGTCTAACAAGTTCGCCCATATAAGCGAACTTGTTAGCAACTTCGCTTACATACAAAACTCAAATCTAACTAACACGATTACAGACACTCGACACTGAACTACTGACATCATGCACCAACAGACTCCCCCTTGGCAGTAGCTTCATCTCTTTAGCTTCAAACACTTGTCTTGTAATCTTCAATCTTCTATCTTCAAGCATGCACTCCTTCTCGAACACATACCGACACAACTCTTTGATATTTCCTTGCTTCGTCTTTCCAAGCAGGAATATAAAATATCTTCTTATCATTCAACACCTGCAAATCAGCTTGCGATAAGTTTACCAAGTGCATCGGATCGTACACTCTAAGCAGCTCTTGTTCATCTTCGTCTTCCATCACTGCCTCAGCTGTCTCACAATCTACAAACCACCACTTCAGGTCTTTAAGCACATCCTTGGGCATTAGCTTCATCGGTACTTCTTTCAAACACCGGATCGGTTTATACTTCATAATCATCCAAGACTTTCCATCAGCTCTCAAACCTCTATCCTTGTCTTCAACAAGTTTTCCCTTTTGTGGTTTCAACAGCTCAAATTTCTTCTCTTTTATACTCTCTTTCCACACAATCTTCCCAATAACTCTAGCCATATTATCGTCACTTCTGTTTATCAATCCCAATCTGGCTAAGTCTTTCACTTCACATTCTGGCAGTGTATTCAACGATCTTAACATCCTTCTAAAGTACTGAACACCGTCATACCTTTTAATCACGAAGAGCCTCAACTGCTCATCATATATCCAGCAAATAATCCCTTTCTTCGCTTCAGCATAGCCTTTAATGTTGTAACTCTTCATAAACATTGTAGGGACCGCCGGTTTCTTCGTTTTGACGAACCACTGAGCATAGCCTTCTTTCCATCTAGGCTGCTCTTCCCATTCAGACTCATCACTTGCCATCTCTTTACTCATATCTGCTTTCTCAACATCTGGAATGTCATGCTCAATATTTTCCTCAACTATCTCTCCCTCTTCTATCTCTGTATCAATCACAATCTCTTCACCAATCTTCTCTATCACATCACTCGGTAGTACATCATCATCACCAACCAAACCATCATCCATCTCCTCTACGTCCACTACCACCACATCATCACCACCAGTTGCAGTTGTCGACTCCCCCTGAGTTGTGGAAGTTCCAAGAGCTTGATCAGTTCTTGGCAACTCACCACCAGCATCTTTCGATGCATTGGGATCATCGTCTCTATCATTTCGTCTCTTGGTCCTCAACTCATCGCCTTTACAGCTCGTCTCCCCCTGAGATTCCAAGAACTCCTTGAAAGCATCTATGATTTTTCCATGTTGTACCAGCAGGGACGACTGCATCTGATTCTCTGCAACTAGGTGTTGAATAGCCTGGGTCTGGATAAGATTAATCATTGACTGCTCTGCCACGACCCGTTCAAGTGCTGCTATTCGTTCAGAGTCTGATAGGGTTGCATCGAAATCGAACCTCATATGTGATATATCTTGAGCGTACTGAGGAGGGATTTCCGATGTCACCGGGACCTCAGAAGTAGAAATAGACGTAACCGCAGGTGGTATCGTCACCGATAACCCTGCAGTGGCCACAACAGTCGACTCTATAAATTGTGCCACGACCTCCGATGGAGTAACAGTCGGAGGCGGCAATGAAACGATCTCAGGAGTCAAAATTTGGAAAGTAATGGGTGGGAGGCCAAATGATGAGGTAGCCACCACGGGAACAACCGTAGCGCTTGGCCTTGTAACCTGTAGTGATGAGGGAACCATTGTCATACCGGATAGTGCTGGTGGAGTGAAACGTACCACCCTAGAGCTCTCACCGGCTCCCGATCCTGCACCTATCCGTTCCCTTCTTGACCTCCGGATCAACTGTTGTACCTCTTCCTTATAATCTGACTCACTGTCATCATCTGTTCTTTTTCTTTTCCCATGTAGTCGTTCTCGAGTTACCATAATCCTTCTTGCCTCTGCCACTTCATCATCAGAATCAGAACCAGCCACCGTAGCAGCTGTCCTAGTAACATTCACACCCGAAACACGTTCAACCGGGACCTGTACGTTCTCCTCTGGATCCACCCGATCCATATCAAAGAAGCCTTGACCACCAAATTCTGCATCAAGGTCCACGTTCTCCTCCGGTGACACAACAGGAGCAGCAGGTATAGCTTGAGGTGCTCCTGCCTGTTGTGGTGCCGGGTCCCTAAACTCGTCCCCTCGAGCAGGTACATACCCCGGGTTGATTAAGTACCCAAACAGCGGAGTATGCCGAGGACGGAGCTCAGGTTTGCTCCTCGCACTGGAGGATCTACATTGGGCGAAGATCCGTTTATTCACACTCTCAACGTATCGGATCGGATGGCGCTGAGGAAGCGTTGGAGCAACATGATTCAAGATCATTTGTAGGAATCTTGGATACATGATGAATCGCTCACGCGCCATCGCTCTTCTTTGACGATCAATCTCATAAAAGACCATCTGACTAAAGCTGTATCGCTTGTTGTAAGTCAGAGCAGTCAACGCTGACTGCATGGTCGCGCCCATGCCATCAGTGCCCGCCTTTCTCCCTGACATGCAAACAATCATAACATGCATGAGAAAGCGCCACTGGTCAAGTAAGAAACACTTCCTTCTCTGCGTATCTCCCAAGGGACCAGAGTATCCCATTCTCAAAAACGCTCCATCACGGAAAGGAGCTACAAACTCTGTCGGGTCATCCCTTGTCTCATTCCCAAATCGTAAAGCCGCCCGGATTTGTTCAGAAAAGAACTGAACAATCTGATTGTTGACTGTTGCGCGCATCACCGGGGGCTCGACTCTACAGTCGTATTCCACGGTCTGCCAAAAATCCTCAATATTGGGCAAGGATATTGGCAGAGTTGTTGTAATCGCGTGAAATATCCGCGAGCGTAACAAAAATGTGATGATTTTGCGGAAATCATCAACTCCGCTCGCCTCCGGGTCTAATGTTATGTACATGTTGTGACCCGGGAAGAACTGCCTCTGGTTATCACCTCCGTCATCACCGCCTGCACCACCTGCTCCAGCAACAGCAGCCATATCTGCAACAAACAGGTTAAGTTAGATAAACGTCAAAGCGAATCACAAGTTCGCCTGTTACCATGAGCGAAGTTGTGATCAATTCTGTATAGGCGAAGTTAAAGGTGGGGCGAAGTTGGGAAACAACTTCGCTTCAACTTGAACTTCGTCTGATAACAGTTAAGTAAAATGGTCCAGGCAAAGTTAATGTTAACTTCGCCTAATCACAACATCGCCTTATAAACTGTTTCAAAATCTATAATCAGGCGAAGTTAAACCTCAGGCGAAGTTACGGATAACTTCGCCTAAACTGTAACTTCGCCGAATTTGAATCGGCAACAGTTAGGGATGTCGAACGACGTGTAGATGATGATTTTGGAGATCGAGGACTCCAAAATACATGATTTTATGAAGTTTTAGACGTTCAAGTAGTTTACTATCACGTAATAACAAGTTTGAAATCGGGTGTTTAAGGTTTCGAAAGACGAGGTCGATAATCGAGTCGAAACGACCGATGATCAACCTCAAAAACATTGATTATACGATACTATAAACCCTACACACCTTTAATCGACTTTGAACAGAGAAAGAATGAACACAGAAGATTCGATTGAGAACTTCGCTTAGGGTTACGGAGAGAATAAGTTCGCTGGATTGAAAAATAATGAACAGTCTGACCTTTAAAACTTCTTAATATAGGGTCAAAATTTTACAGGTGAAGTTATGGATAACTTCGCCTATTGCAGGCGAAGTTAAGAATAAGTTCGCCGGTATATTAAACTTTTCAAAACAAACCCCTATAATTTGAATAATTTGCAATTAAGTTTTAAAACATCCTTTAAAGCGTTAAATGATACGATCAAGACCAAGTAACCAGGTATAAAATCAAACAATTACAAAAGTAACAAAAATTTGAAAAATTAAAGTACACGGGATCAAATTTCAGTCTCGACAGGGACTACCATGTTTTAGAAAAGATCCGAACAGGAATCATACTAATTACGTGACTGTCACACAGATCCGTGTTCAGCTGTATTATGACATAAAAAAACAGGTTGTAAGCAGGTAATATACTTAAAATGGTTTTCATCGTTTATGTGATACGAGTTAGGTTCAATTAAGCTCAAAACTTAAGTGGGCAACAACTCAGAGATTATGATGCCTCCTATCTATTCTCAAGGCGTATTTGGCTTTCCCCAAGTCACCCCGAATTGACCTCGACCCGTAGTGTCTGATTAAGTAACAATTACTCTTCGATCTTAGACTCTGCTTCCCGTTCACCTTCTTGCGTCTTGATTGATAATCATTAACATTATGAACTCTAGAATTTTTTTTTTATTTAACATGTATATACACAACTTCACGTAGAAAACAACTGCAAGTCCCGAATCTGGATCACTGCAGCGTCTTGACACGCTATCTTCACGGGAATCAGAACACTCACGGGCTCGTGTATGACTGGGTAATCGCTTTTCTGCCTATCATTCGGAAAGATATGTATGAAGACATGCACAACTCTTAAGGAGTTTCCACGTAAAATCGAGTAGATTTAGTTAGTATCACTTCTACCTTTACGCACCATAAAAAGCTACCATGACATACAATGACTGTTTTAAAGTCTTTTAAGCCTAATAACTTCACTAGTTAAGCACACAGAATCAGAATATCTATCACTTTCCAAGGTTGGATCAATTTTCTGTTAAACATAGTAAAGGTACTTCTTACGAAGTAGTAGACTTGAAAAATAATTTCATCTCCCGAAGAGAAAAGAAAAAAATTTTTTAACTTCTATCGCCCCGACCAAATCAAAGTCTTCAGGTAAACGGCTGTCCCGAAGATCCAATGGATCAGCTGGACCAACCACATACTAGTATGTGTCCTTCTAACTAAGTATGATCGACTAATTTTCAGCGAAAGAATGAAAAACACATCATAAACCGCCCCGGTCACTTTCAGTCATATGGTTAATGGCTATCCTCATATTCTACAAGTAGAAATGAGGACCAAACATATCCGAAGACATGTCCTTCAAACTGAGGCAACCGACATAATTCTAAGCGATAGTGACGTTTTTTTTTTTTTTTTAATCAAAAACATAAAGCATGGTTACTCGGGATTGATCATCCCATTCAGCTCAACAAGGTTTTGAAATCTAGTTTTGTCAAACGCTTTCGTGAACAAGTCAGCGAAATTATCTAACGTGTCAACCTTTTCGAGCTCAATCAGTTTCTTCTCAGCACAATCCCGTATAAAATGATGACGTATGTCAATATGTTTAGTTTTACTGTGCTTCACGGGATTGTTAGTTACTGAGATAGCAGCAGTGTTATCAATGCAAATAGGAGTAAGTGAGAAATTCAGACCATAATCGCGCAACTGTTGTTGAATCCAAAGAACCTAGGAGCAGCAGTTGGATGCTGCTATGTATTCTGCTTCACAGGTTGAAATTGCGACTGAGGTCTGCTTCTTGCATTGCCACGACACTAGTATGCCACCAAGAAACTAACATCCACCAGTTGTAGACTTCCGACTCTGATTGCACCCTCCATAATCAGAATCTGTGTAAGCGACTAGCTCCAAGTCTCCTCCTCTCGAGTACCACAACCCCAGCTTCGGCTTGCCTTTGAGATACCGCAGTATCCTCTTCGCACCCTTCAAATGAGATTCTTTTGGGTTTGCCTGAAAGCGTGCACAAAGACAAACAGCAAACATTATATCAGGCCTAGAAGCAGTTAAGTACATTAAAGAACCTATAATAGCCCGATATTGGGTTGGGTCCACGTCTGCATCGTTGTCTGAATCAGCACCCAATTTGTGATTGACGCAGACGGGAGTATCATATGGAGTGCTGTCCTCCATCTTGAAGCGTTTGAGAACATCATGGACATACTTCGTCTGATGAATGAACATCCCGTATTTCTTCTGATCAACCTGCAATCCTAAAAAGAAAGTTAGTTCACCCATAGCACTCATTTCAAATCTCTTCTTCATGACGGCCTCAAACTCCTGACACATGGAGACATTTGATGCAGCAAAAATAATGTCGTCCACGTAGACTTGCACCAGCAGAAAGTCGCTACCCTTTCTCTTGAAGAACAATGTGCTATCAATCTTACCTCTTTCAAACTCATTCTCAAGCAAGTAATCTGATAAGGTTGAATACCAGGCACGAGGTGCCTGATGTAGTCCATACAGCGCTTTACTTAGCTTGTACACGTGATCGGGAAAGTCAGGGTCAGGAAAACCCGGAGGTTGCTCAACATACACAACCTCGTCGACTTTACCGTTTAGGAACGCACTCTTCACATCCAACTGAAAAACCTTCATCTCCTTATGAGCAGCAAATGCTAAAAACAGCCGAATGGCTTCCAATCTTGCCACAGGAGCAAACACTTCATTGTAATCAATCCCCTCTTGCTGATTAAAGCCTTTAACAACCAGCCTCGCCTTGTTCCTGATAACAATCCCTTTCTCATCTCTCTTACATTTGAAGACCCATTTCGTGCCAATCGCATGCACATTCCTTGGTTTTGCAACCAAGTTCCATACTTCCATTTTCTTAAACTGAGCTAACTCTTCTTGCATGGCTTCGACCCACGAGCTGTCCTTAAGAGCCATTTGATAGTTCTTTGGTTCAATCTGGCTGATAAAGCAGGTGTACAAGCACTCGTTGATTATGCCTGATTCTTTAATGCTTGTGTAAACACAGGTGTGCTCATTCAAGCTTTTTCTTTTTTGTACACCATCGGACAGATCACCTATCACATTCTCCAAAGGATGATCTTTGTGAATTCTCGTAGTCGGAACCGAACTGACATTCAGATTATCTTCCAAGTTCGAAGATAGCTCATCAATGGGTGATTGATGTTGAGAGTGAAAGGGATTGATGAATTCCTCTTCAGTAGAGGCAGCAGGGGTATTGACAACATTTGACGAGGAAGGCTGACATTCATCATACTGTGGTCGTTTCACCAAAGTGTCTTCCTCATCGCATATCATCTTCGTAGCAATTCTTTCCTCAACTTCTGCAAAATCCAAATAAGGCATGTTAAAAGATTTAAAGAGTCTATCATAGTCGAAAACCCCAGCGGGTCCCGAGCTTGGTTTTGGTGATTTGTAACTTGTGATATCAGTGTTACACACCACCTCAACCTTGCTGTTCGATGTATTAAAGACCCGTCTGTTGGGAGTCCCAACAACGTATCCGACTAAGATTCCTTCGTCGGCTACTTCACCAAATTTAGAATTGGTCTTTAATATCGAACATGGGGACCCGAATGGTTCAATACCACTCAAGTTGGGCTTTCTCCCATGCATACGTTCATAACAGGTTTTATTTAATCTTTTAACAGTTAACACTCTATTAAGGAAATAACAGGCTGTTGCAACAGCTTCAGCCCAGAACACCACGGGAAGTTTCGAATCAGCCAGCATGGTTCTGGCTCCTTCAATTAAAGTTCTGTTCTTCCTCTCAGCCACTCCATTTTGTTGCGGAGTATACGGTGCGCTGTATTGGTGTTCTATCCCCTTCTGTAAGCAGAAGATCTCCATCTCATAGTTCTTGAACTCAGTTCCATTGTCACTCCTGATGAATTTAACCCGTTTCCCCATGATATTCTCAACCTTGGTAATCAAATTCTTTACCATCTGCACTGTTTCATCCTTTGACTTCAGGAAATATACCCAGGAATATCGAGAGAAATCATCAGTGATCACCAAGCAATACGATGTTCCCCCTAGACTTCTTACATTCACGGGACCGAAGAGATCCATGTGAAGTAATTCTAGGGTACTGACAATTGAATTGACCTTCTTGGTGTGATGGGATTTCTTGTGTTGCTTTCCCTTTTTGCATGATAAGCATTTGTCTTCAAAGTTGAAATTCTTCAAGGGAACACCCAGCACAAGCCCATTTTTGACAAGGTAGTTCATTTTCCGAAGATGAATGTGCCCCATTCTCCTATGCCACAACTCGGACTCCGATTCAGTTGCTTTTGACAGAAGACACGATTCTTCTGTGGCCATCTCAGTCGATCTCATATCCATGATATACGTATTCTTCACTCTTGGGGCCTTCATAACAATCCAATCCTCTGGTATCTTAAAACCAGGATACAACACAATCGCTTCATTCTTTGTAAAATGTACGGTGTAGTCTTTGTCACAAATCTGCGAAACACTCAGCAGATTGTGCTTCAGTTCTTCAACAAAATTTACTTTCTCCAAAGTCATCTTTCCATTCGACACCGTCCCTATTCCTGTAATCCTTCCACCGCTCTCTCCTGCGAAACTCACTCTTCCTCCTTGAACAGGTTTCAAGTCGTGTAACAATTTCTTGTTACCCGTCATGTGCCGGGAACAGCCGCTATCCACAACCCATTGATTGTTGGCAGCCCTGTTCAACTGTTCCTGCACGATTAAAGCAGATGATTAAAATCTGGGGACCCAAGACCGATTGGTCTTGGGTCGATACATTCCGTACCTTGGCTGTCCAAAGTTAGTATCATAATAATTTCTGTGAGTCCTAACAGGATACCTTCTTGTGGATTGTCTATGAGGCCATTTAAACCTTCGTGAATTAAAAGAATTATTACTTAAGGTTTGGTTGTTAGCAGTGAAAAACTGAGATCTATTTCTTTGAAAACCTGAATTAGTCCATTTTCTGAAATTTGATGGGTTTTCATTTTTACCATTATATTGATTACCGTTAGTTCTTTTCTCAGATTTTGAAGTCCTCACACCTCTGAATTTCTGCTTCAGAGGGCAATCAGCAACAAGGTGTCCTAATTAATTACAACTAAAACAACTCCTGTGTTCAACTTTCTTATCAAAAGTTGTCTTAGATGTTGAGGCTGTATTACTGCCCGTTTGTCTCACATATGGTGGGACATACGGGTTTAGTGGAGACTTCTTTTCAGGTGTTTTATTTTTCTCTCCACTTTTTGGTAACACTTCCTCTTGTTTTGTCTCACTCGACTCAGAGGACTTGTCTGAGTTAGATGAGACTGGACTCGGAGCAGAAATCTTAACACTTGCAACAGGCTTACTAACTTCTGGTTCTTTAATAGTAACTTGAACTGGAACTGTCTGACCATAGTCAACATCAACAGATTTCTGATTACTAGGGTCATAAGTGTAATTATGATTGAAAGGTGGTGGAACTTCATGATAACCAATTCCTCCCCTTTTTGGGGAACCTTGATCACTAACGAGGTGATCAAGTATAGCGGAGGAATTTCTTAATTGCTCAAGTTTCCTGTTAAGTTCCACCACTTTTACCTGGTGATCAGCAATCTGTTTTTCCCTTTCAGCTATTAGTTTGGTTTTCTCTTCTAGAACTTCATAGCTAAGATCAATCACTTGAATTTTTTCAGCAAGCTTTGCTTTAAGACTTTTAATATCTTTCTCACTAGCTTTAATTTTTACTTTGTAACTATTTTCTCTAGCTTTAGTGAAATGATGATCTTCTTTTAAAGTTTTAAATTGCGCATCCAAACTAACAAACTGATCAGTTATAGTTGTCAGTTGTTCAGACAGATGTTCACACTTAGTACAAGGGAGTTCGGTACTTACCTCGGAGAGCTGGTCTGCCACATCTGCCATGTAAGCTTCATTTTCGCCAGTTCCCTTCTCACTATCTGCAGTTTCGATTTTTGCCAAATTGGCCTGTTCAAATACTTCTTCAACATACAGATTCCAGTTGTACTCCTCGTTCTGTCTGGAAATCATGGCTCTATAGTCATTACCACTACCACTCTGCTGTGTAGATCTGTTTGACTGCGTTCTACACGTTCATTTTTGCATTCTTTTGCAAAGTGGCCATTCTGCTGACAGTTGTAACAGCGTACCTTCGACTTATCAAACCCTGGCCTCTCTCCGACAAACTTCCTGCCAGTCTTCTTCATGAACCTCTTAACCCTTCTGACAATCATAGCCATCTGCCACTGCAGATCCATCTCCTCCAGATCATCAGCATCGATCTGATCATAATCTTCATCCAAAATTGCAGGATCAACAATCTTACCCTGAATGTAGTTCTCATACGAAGCAATAAAATATGCATAGAGAGCAAACTGCTGTTCAGCAGATTTAACACTCATGGGCATCTTCGAGTAGTTGTTGTTTGACACACTTGGGGAAAAACTACTCTTGGTCGCTTGAGGTTGAGAAGCATTTGATCCTCCAGCTACAAAGCACACATCACCGTTCATGTTGAGAGATACATGTCCTTCGTGTGTTGAGTTAGCGCCTGACTCTCCCTTAGAGTAATAAGCAGATGATTCAGTTTTCGAACTTGATCCAGAGTTAACCTTTGCACCATACATACCCGGATCTTGAACCTGATCGGTAGGTGTCTCCTTTCGTACCATGTTCAGTTCAAACGTTCTTAGCTTGTTAACTACTGTCTCCAGGTCATAGTCAGCAAAGTCTTTGTCTTCTCTCATCAACACAGTATACATCTCCCATTTCGGTGGGAGAGCATCAAGAAGCTTTTCAACAATCTCATCTTCTTTGTAAACAATTGAATAGTTGCTGAGTTCAGTCATCAGATGATAATATCTAGTGATGATATCATCAAGTGATTCATTCTTCAGATACTTGAAGACCGAGAATTGGGTTTTTAGAAGTTTAATTTTCGAGGCACGAATTCCCACATTGCCCTCAAACCGGTTCTCAAGTGCTTCCCAAAGCTCTCTAGCAGTTTTATACTTTCGGAAGGTGTGAAGTATCTCTTGTGGAAGAGCCATAGTAATTGCTGCATGAGCTTTGCTTTCTGCCTCATACATTTTCTTCTCTTCTTCTTCCATCTCTTTGTATTTCTTGATCTGATCACGACCCTCATACTCAGCAGTAGGTGGAATGTAACCATCTTGTATGCACACCCACATCTTGGCATCTTGATACTTGACATATTGTTCAAAACGATCTTTCCACGCTACATAATCAGTTTTCTTAAGCATCTTAGGTGCCTTTGTAGCCGGACCCGCTTCTACTTCCATCTTTACCAGTTCGGTAATGTTTATCGAAGACATCTTTCACAAAACTCAAAGAAATCCGAAAATCAAAAATTTTATTTTCAAACAGCACTGTAGGCGAAGTTGTGGATAACTTCGCTTAAAACTTAACTTCGCGTGAATTTGTAACTTCGCTCACTTTCTTAAATTCGCCGGATTGGCGAAGTTGAGAATAACTTCGCTTAAGTTGAGCGAACTTGGGAGGTAGGCGAAGTTGTGGGTAACTTCGCTTGAGGTAAGCGAAATTGAAGAGGTAGGCGAAGTTGTGGATAACTTCGCTTAACCTTATATCTTCGCCGAAACCCTACTAACAGTGACGGCAACTTCGCCTGATGAACACGAACTTTCTGCAGATTAGATTTCTGGGTTTTTCGAGGTTTGTGAAGGTGTTATGGGTTGTTTATGATTGTAGGAGGTGAGTATAGCACAAAAACTCAGAAAACTCGTCCCGCGAATAGTCGAACGGAACGATTTCTACACCCGCGTGAAAATCCCGAACCACACAATCGAGCAAAAGCTCTGATACCAATTGTAGGTTCCCAGCCGAATCTACACGAGATATCGTGTTCTACGTAGGTGCGGAATCCCTACGTAAGACGTTACGAGTATAGAAAACAATACGAGCTAACACACGATACGATAATCAAACACACGTTGTATTCCAACCTTAAACACGTGATACTATGATCACTGATTACAAACTCTCTGACTCGAATACACGAATAATCTCTCTATCTTTTGATAAGCCGTAAACAAATAGCTTATATAGACACGACAACTTCGCCTGGCATGTTCAGGCGAAGTTGTCCCTAACTTCGCTTGTCTAACAAGTTCGCCCATATAAGCGAACTTTTTAGCAACTTCGCTTACATACAAAACTCAAATCTAACTAACACGATTACAGACACTCGACACTGAACTACTGACATCATGCACCAACATTTGTTCCTAATGGTCCGCGACTAACAGAATCCTAACACCGTTAGTTTCAAGTCGTCGGGAAAACATTTTTAGCCGGAAAATTAAAATTTGTTGTCGGAAAACACCACCTGAACACCGCAACCACCGCCAATTGACTCACCGCTAATCAACTGCCACCACTTGAGCACCATCAACCGATTCCGACAATGGTTCTACGGTTTCCAACAACCTCAATAATTGGGGATTTTACTAGAAAAATGTTTCTAAAGGTCCGATACGAAGTTATCAAGATGTTTGGGACGAAAATGTTGAGTTTTCGGGAAAAAAATTGAGTTTTCCGGCCAAAACCGTTTTTCCGGCGACCTGAAACTAACGACGTTAGGATTCTGTTAGTTGCGGACCGTTAGGAACAAATACTTTAAAAGTTGGGACCATTAGTAGCCAATTTATTAATTGAGACCAATAGTGACTAAAAGACAATAGTTGGGATCATTAAAAACTAGTATAAAAAAAGGTTATGACCAGGATTAGTACCTTTCAGATTAGTACCTTTCATTTCCATTTGCAGCGGAACTTCTTGAGGACCTGCTAGTATTCATTCACTCACTATTTTGTCATTTTATTCTAATAATTTTTTGCTGATCACAAATATCTAGAATTAATATTCTCTGTTATGAATTTTTATCTGTATTATATGGACTGTATTGTATATAAATTGAATATTCATGTTCATTTTTTGTTGATATATCTCAGATAGAACAATGGGATGTTATGCAAGCATATCTTATGCCTTGAAGAAAAAATATGTTGAAACAAGTCTGATCATTATATTTTACCTAGGTGGACACTTGTACTAGGTATAAGTTGCATGATTGTACTATTGGGCTCAAAGACATAGAGAGTGGGAATGAAGTACATCAATGCATTAACTTTATGAAGTGTTCAATCAAATTTTAGAAAAGCGGCTGAACAAGCAAGGGACTCTTCATTTGAGATAGGAAATCTAAATACCATCTTGTCTAAGAATGCTTCACAAGATTCTAATGTGGGAAGCTTGCAAGTAAACATGATGCCTTAAAGTTCTATTCGTGATCCGCTAGTTAATACTAAAATTAAAGGTCGTCCTAAAGGTCTTCCCACCAAAAAAGAGACAATGTTCTTACTGCAAGGAACCAAGTTATTAGACTAATGGATGCTCAAAATGAAAGGTAAGATCTAAGTTTGTTAATAATTAATGACCAATTTTTTAATTATATAATTAATGTATTTTATTTTTTCCTTTGGGGAGAAAGAGTCTTTACTAAAAGGAGGAGGATATAAATAGCCTTGAAGACACATTTAATGTTTATGGTTGTTTCAGTACCGTATTTTTTGATTATAAGTTGAGTAGATACTAAGATTTTGGTTTTTCCTCATAATAGTATATCAAATGGTGGTCTATTTTTATTCTAGTGAAACGTTCGATTTTAATTGAAACGAGTCAAAATGTAGAAGCTTAAAATGAAACAAGGCATAATATAGCAATTTAAGTTTAAACAAGTCAAATTGTAGAAGTTTAAATTGGAACAAGTCAAAACGGAGCATTTCTTATGACCAAAATGTAGTCAATTGTTATTAAACATGCCATTATTATATGCATAAACATTCAACAGTAACTTTTACAATATAAATATACTAGAATGTGGGCGTATAATTTACAAATTTTAATATAAAGATTTTGCCATATATATTCTTGCAGTAAATGGAAGTTCTCAAATCTTGCTTTGCATTATGCACATCCCAGGGTGCTGACACTGTATTTATCTTCAAATCAAATGGACTCAACTCATTCAAGAACTTGAACCATAATGTTAAAAAAACTAAAACAATATTAGTGGCATAACTCAACTAGTCGAATATTGAGACATTAGCCACGACAAGGTCCACAAGCTGTAAAACCAAACCCTTGTAGACTCAGCTGGTCAATTCCAAAGCAGCCCCATGGAGCATATTAGCAGGATTATAAAATATGGAACGACGATCATTTGACCTGTGATTAGGTACCATTCGGTTCATTTGTACTCCTTTAACCCTACCAAATGATCCCAGGTTCATCAAATCTTCTTTTCTTGTATATGCTCACAAGATAGATAACCAAACATATGTGAACTTATTAATTCTAAATAGAGCACTTTAAGAAAATACTCAATTCTAATGTACACACTCAATAGTAGACATCATACATACCTTTCGTTTATTTTCTACCATTCGTCTCAATCCCCATCTCCAATTATCCAAAATCATCTCAAACTTCCTAATTTCATTCTATCTCGCCTGAACCCCTATCCCACTCGGCTTGATTCCTCACCGCTGCTAACTTAATATAAAGCCAACCCTTATTGAATCAATTTAGGGAAACAAAATCGCTAACAAAGGTATCGCTATTGATGGAGAATATTGTTGCAGATCTCGCTTGATAGAGGAGAACGTTGGAGATGTGATAGGTTGCTGAGAAAATGATCAATGGATTAAATAAAAGAGATTTAGTTAGGTTTTAATCAAAATTAGCTAATTTGTTCGTCAAAGTTAGTTTTCTGGCGAGTTCTTGTTCTCCATCAAACTTTAATCAATCCAGGTAAATTTTATGTGGTTTTTGATAGTTTTTAATCGGCTAACAAGACCCCTAACATGAATTAAACAAACATGGAACGATTTAGAATACTAGGGTTCTTGAAAAAATGATGAACTTGTAATAATATATATATATATATATACACATATATATTTGTTTCTGGTATCTTAACAGCAATCAAGCTAGAGCAACTGGTTAGTTTGTGTGTGTGTAAACTGGAGGATCCGGGTTCGAACCTGGGTCAGGCCACTTTTGGTATTTATTTTTTTAAAACCCATTTTCTTATATATATTATTAACCTTTTAATTATAAAAAAGTTATTATAATCAAATAAAATTACTTTTAAACTAAATAAAATAATTTATAAAGTATATTTTATCATTCCCCACCTAAAAACTAACTTTCACATTTGTTAAGCCGTTGATATTATTTTATCCGCTCGCTAACTTTATTTCATTAAACTTTATAATTGTTATCATAATCGTTGTTCGAGTTAAATCACACCATTAGAACCCGTGCCTTACAAATAATATAATTCTCATATTAATAATAAATTATTAACCAAAATAATATAAATATTTAAATTTCTGTTAAGTTTAAAAATAATATTAAAATAATCAAATGTTATAAAATACATCTAAATAATACAAAATCCCTTTAACTAAATTATTTCTTTAACTTTATCAATCCCGTTAGTTAGTCTTTATATTTTCGTATTTACTTTTATTTATAGTTTGTGAGGATCGTTCGTTTCGGAACCTTTGACACATTTCGGCCTTTATCTTTATTTCCACCTCAATTTCAAATGTGAGTTTTTCACACCCCATTTTTAACGCTTTTATATTTTAGGGGTAGCATATATATCCAACAAACTCAAGCATTTACTATTTAGTTTACAAACTACAATTCGTTACATGGACTTGTGTGTTTACTTGCTCGAACTTACTTGCACGTGGTAGACTCAATTAATATGAGCATACGCCCCACTTTGCACTCAGGACCATTTTGTTATGAGTGGAAAAGGGCCTCATTATCCGAATATGTTAGTTGTTATCAACTAGAAAGTGCCTTACTTGCGCGATTATCCAAGTACGTTGGTTGTTACCAATTGGAAAGGACTTTATTTGCTCGATTTACACTTGTTCATGGAATTGTATGGTTTTTACGTACTTATATCAACCTGTGTGAACTCACCAACTATTTAGTTAGTTAACATTATATATATATATATATATATATATATATATATATATATATATATATATATATGCTACAGGTACCATTATTAGAGGTTAAAGCTTGACGAAGACACTAAACTTAGGATATCTTAAATTAATGGACAAGTCGATTCAGTTTTATCTTTTAATGAATATATTTCTTTGTTTGAACTTGTGTACTTAAAGCTTGAATAAATTAGTTGTAACATTCATAAAATTTCGGACTCTAAAACCTGGCCCGTTTAAAATTTTATTTTTCGTTCTATTTTAATAAATCAAATTAATAAATTTATTGATCATTTATTTTATTTCACGACACCGACTTAGTTTCGGTTATTATTTTTTATATAAAGTATTCTAAGTATCAAAAATATACAAATCAACCCCTAAACTAATTTTTGATCACTCTTGCACCCACCTCAAAAGATGAGGGACGAAACTGCAAATAATATTCAAAAAGTTTCCTTCTCTTTCTTCCCTCCCAAGCTCGGCCGATACTCTCCTCCCCACCCATGGCAACTCGTCTTTGTCTTCATGAATTTCTTCACTCAAATACAAACCCACCGATGCTTTAATTATGGAAAATGATGCTAAATTGACAGCTCATTCGTTACAACCAAACCCGCGGCTAGTTAGGCCTTGTAACACTATAAATTTAAGATTCGTTACTTTTCAAACCCGAAAACCCGACCCATTTCGAATTTTTGATTTTGTTTATATATATAGCTAAACAAATATATATATATATATATATATATATATATTAATTAATTAATTAATTTCAGTTGCATGTATTTATTCGTCGATAAATTTTGTTCGTATTCAACCCGACCCGTTGAGTAGTTTCGGTGTATTATCATTTATTATTATCATTACATAATATTCCCGACGATTTAAAGTTTGTTATTCTTTTGTTTCCTATTCAATGCGGTCAAACAACGAAACGCCGAGGTCACAAGATTATTTAATCGATCCATAAACTATTGGATATAATATGAAAATAATCCAAATACTTATACTCTAACAAGTTTATATAACATTCTAAAGCTCAAGGTTCAAACCGTAAATATACTTTAATTTAGTTTAAAATCTTTTTAATATAAATTGAAACCTGAGGGACCTTAGTGTAAATTTGAGTTTAAAATTTTAATATATTATCTAAACCCAACCCAGCCGTCCCTTTCCCCACCATCGTTTTTCCGGTGCACCATCCGGCGACCGGAGACAGCTCCGATCAGCAGTTAAAGCAGCTAAGCGCGTAACATAAGGCAATTAAAACTCGTAAACTCCTTTAAACATAACCGGGAAACGTAAAACTATTGTTAAAACATCATTTAAACGATGAATCGGTCCGTTAACCTACGTGTAACCGCCGGCCAATAACCCAAAATCAATAATGATAAGTTAAGCCTTATACACTCCAACTATTAGTATAAAAAGGACCTAAACAATCACCTTAACTCGTTTATATCATCAATTTCTTCAAACAAACGCGCAACAATCCATATTTCTTTCACACAAAGTCGTATTCCGGCAAACTCCGTTCACCGTCGTCCTCAACTTGTTACTTTTCAAACCCGAAAACCCGAACCAATTTTAATTTTTAGGTTTTGTTTATATATATGTGTGTGTGTGTGTGTGTGTGTGTGTGTCAAGTTTCGTTGCCTGTATTTCATGCGTTGTTATTATTTATGTTTGGATTTGTATGCGCGTTTGTTAAATCAACCCAGTTCGTCGTTTCATTTTATTTCGTGTTTAACGATTATTATTATTAATGTAATATTCACGAGGATTCATGTTTATCATTCACTCGTTTTTATATTCGGTTGTTCAATTAACAGAACTCCGGGTTTTTGACGTTTAATCAATTTGCAAACTTTAACGGGTTAAATACGTAAACATCCAAATATTATAACCTTATTACATTATTTATAATATCATTAAAGTTCAAAGTTTAAAATGAAAATGCATTATTATTCTTTTTGTTTTAAAGAAACTTGAAAGTTGAGGGACCGGCGTTGTAATTTACCCAAACTTATTATAATTATACCAATCACCCAGCCCACCCTTCCCGTAACCCCTCGTTTTTCCGTTCTCCGGCGCCGGCGACGACAACGAGGATTCCGGCAGCCCCTAGTCACTTTATAATGCATAACTAATTCAATTAACGTGTCATGACGGCCATAAATTCGTTAACAAACTTTAATCGTCAATATTAATAGGTTAATTATGTTTTAATCAACGAATCAATCCTGTAACATTCGCCGGAAATCCGGGTAAATCAAATTAATGCATTGGACGCATAAACGCTCCACTAACTAGTATAAAAGGAATCTAAGCTCCAATTACAACTCGCTCACACCACTCTTTCCTCTCTAAATCACTCTATGCCGAAATCTTTCACCAAAACTCCGGCTCCGACGAGGTCTCGTTTTCCGGCAAAACAACATGTTATCGGGTAATTAATTTATGCTTTTCATTAGTTCATATACGATAATCAAAACCCCTAACCTAATTTCTTCAAACATTGATCGGATTACATGAACTGAATCTAGGGTTTGTGAAAGGGGAAGATGATATCTGAAACTATTATATATATAAACTTGCTTTTGTTCCAATTGCAAATCACAAGTTGGCCCAGTTGGTTAGGTTACACGTGCGTGGGCGTCAGGACTTGGGTTCGAACCCGGGTCAGGCGATATTTTTTTTTTCTTTTAGCTTGAATAAATATAAAAAATCAAATAAATTATTTAAATCATAATAAATCAAATATAATTATTTTTAACTTAAATATATATGTCCAACTAAACCCAATCTCCACAATCGTTAAAAACTATTTTTTTAGCTCGTTAATTTAACCCGTTCGTTAACTTTAACCTCGTTAATATAATATTATATTATTATTGTAGTCGTTAATCTTTATAATACACCAACGTAGTCCTTTTTTTTTAGATAAAACTTGTACCTTAAAATCCATATTCCATAAATATTAAAGTTTACTTATTAATAATAAATTATTAATTAAATAATATCCAAATAAGATAGTTCATTAAAATCATTTAAAATTAGTTTATATCATGATTCGTTAACATTAACTCGTCAACTTTAATTTATTAATTTTAATTTGTTCATTGAACTTAAATTCATTAACTTTTAAGTCAATAAACTTTGATTCAATAATGTTAATTCATAATTCATTAAACTTTATTTCGTTAGCTTAAAATTCGTTAAAATCATTAAGACTTAGATTAATATCAAAATAACCCATACCTTAAAATAATAAAATAATGCATGTTCTCAACAAATAATAAACTTTAATAATTCCGTTGGATTAGTCTTTAAATTCCGTATTTATCTCATTTATAGTTCGTGACGTTTGACCGCTTCGGTTTCGTTATCATGCTTTCAGTTTTCATTGCAATGTTTATCTTCAATTTCGAGGTAAGTTTCTCACAACCCCTTTTTTAAACGTTTTCATATTTTGGGGTAGCATATGTATCTATTACAAATTCAAGTATTACGATTTCGATTACAAACTGCAATTCACTTTATGAACTTGTGTGTTACTTGATTACTTGCTCGAATTTACTTGCACGTGGTAGCCTCAATAAGTATGATCATACACCCCCCTTTGCACTCAGGTCCATTTGTATCGAGTGGAAAAGCGCCACAGTATCCGAGTACGTTGGTTGCTACCAAATGGAAAGGATCTTACTTGCGCGATTACCCGAGTACGTTGGTTGATACTAACTGGAAAGGACTTTACTTGCTCGTTTATCACTTGTCCATGAATTGTATGATTTTTTATGTATGTATATAAAACTGTGGAAATCTCACCAGCTATGTTCATAGCTGACTTTATTTTATACATATGTTATAGGTGTAAAGATATGAGGACGAAAGTTAGAAGACACGTAGCATGCCTATAGGATATTCAAAGAACAACTCATCATTTGTTTATTTATTTGTTACAACTTGTATTATTTGATAAACTTGTGTTACATGAAGATTTAAATGAAATAATGTTATTATGGTCGCATAATAGTGTCACGTGTGTTTGAGCAATTTGTACGTCACACTCAGGCGTTTCCGCTTTAGCCGGGTGTTACAGTTAACAGGTAATTAGTTTAATCATTTGAATCGTCTCAATCTGTTTATCAAAACCCCTAAATCAATTTAATCAAACATAGACTAGATTATCATATTGGATTTAGGGTTTGTATAGTGATGAAGATGAATTTGAAGTAATGGGTTATATATATAATGCTTTCTAGTTATAAAATACAAATCATGTCTGGCCTAGTGGTTGAGTCTGTGGATGTTAACATGCAGACCCGGGTTCGAACCTGGGTCACTGCATGTTTTACTCTTTTTGGTTATTTTTATCATTTTTTTTAAAAACCATTTCTTTTTATAATTATTATAAACTATGTATATTTATAAAATATTTTAAATCAAATAAAATTATTTTTGATCACTTAAAATCAATTATAAATTCCTACTTATCATTTTCACTTAAAAACCAAACTTTCAAAACCCGCCAAGTTCATTTTAAACTCGTTTAGCATTCATATATACATATTTTTATTGTTCGTTAAACTTTATAAACCGTTAACACTTTCGTTTTCAAAATAAAATATACCGTTAACACCAAAATTCTGAAAACCGCAATCCATTCGTTAACTTATAATTTGTTAGTTTATATTTGTAACTAAAAACTCGTAACGTTACTTCAATAATTTAGTTATAATTGTTTGAGATAAAATTCTCATTTTAAATCCATGCCTCAATTTTCCCATATTAATAATAGATTATTAAAGTTATAATACTAAAATAATATAGTTCGCTATAAATTTTGTCAAAATTAAATATAATATTATAATGCCATAAAATACTAATAAAATATATTAAAATAGTGTAATATCCCGTTAACTAAATAAATCTATATAACGTTTTCAATCCCGAAAGTTAGATTTTGTTGTATTTTAATTATAGTTCGAGGAGTTCAATTGTTTTGGATTCTTTAACCCTCTTCCGGTTGATTTGGTTTCATTATCGTGCTTTCAGCTTTTATTGCATGTTTATCTTCGATTTCGAGGTGAGTCACCCCATTTTTAACTCTTTAAAATGTTTTGGGGTGTAGCACGTCACAAGTTTTTATTTCGTTAGTTATGAGCTTGGTTACAAACTGATTCACTTATATCGTACATGTTAATATTATTCGTGCATATCGTTTATGATTATACGTGAACTTTCTTGCAACGTGTTTATTGTTTTATTGGTGGAATTGCACAAACGCAAACGCATACACATAGTGGGAGGGTCCGACGAGACGTACCCGCGCCGTCTAACGTTACGACTTCGGTTGTTTATGTAAAATGGTTCTTATTTCCGCGACTTCAATGGCTTCGGCTAAATGAACGGGAGGACGACACTATTTGATTTCATTTACTTTACGCTTGAATATTCATTGCATGACGATCGTTGAATCGCGAGTTTTATATATATGTATACGCAAAAACTTATGAAAACTCACCAACTTAATTGTTGACAAAATATATTATTTTCAACGTGCTACTGGTTGAATCGATGGTGTGCTAAGGACGAATATCATTAGTATACCATAGGATATTTTGAATAAAGAACTTATTTACTTTTCGATAAAGTGTTATTGTTTTCTTTTATTTATGAACAATGTGTGTACTTTTGATGATATGAAATGAAATAAATATAATAATTGTCGCTTTAATAGCATTACGAGCTTATGAGTGATCTGTACGTTACACCCGGGCGTATTCCGCTTAAAGCCAGGGTGTTACAGATTGGTATCAGAGCAATAACTATAAGATAGGTTGTTAGACATATCGGTCTAGTATAGTTATAGTTTATTTTAGGGCCCAAACTACATGAATACTCTATGTGCTAGGTGCCCGCACTTATATTAAAGTTTCATTAATATGCTCGAATTTATAACACTTTATAACGTTGCGAGTACGCATATTCACACGCAAGCTCCAAGGTTTAGGCCTAAAACAAAGATTTTCAAAATAATTTTCAATCAATTTTATTTTGGCTTATGATATTTTTCTTCATAAAGACGGTTTTATGTGGCGGGTATGTAGTAACTGTAGGGGGGACCGTGCTTGTTTTCCGAACTCTTGACACCAAGGTTCATGAAACCTAAGGATGAGCAATGCGCATAAATCCCAATCAGCCGCGGGACCTGGTTGTTTACCTGGAGAGTTCGGAAAGGGCATGAAACCCTAAGCCAAAGCGTACCATACAAACGCCATACGAATCGCAACTTTATGTTTTCAAACGTGATCATGTCCTCTTAGTGATAAGGATATCGTTACAATCCTTAAGATGTCATAGAAGTCATGGTGGTTCATGCAACATGTGACTCCGACCCTCAATGTTTTACAATGTGTTTTAACCAAAAGTCTGTCAAGTCGTGGTGATACACGAATATCCAGCTTTTGGTTTGATTTGATTTCGCATTTTGATTTATGTGTGTTAACTAAAAGTCTGACAAGTCGTGGTGATACACGAATAACCAGCTTTTGGTTCGATTTGATTTCGCATTTTGATTTATGTGTGTTAACTAAAAATCTGACAAGTCGTGGTGATACACGAATAACCAGCTTTTGGTTCGATTTGATTATGCATTTTTTTTACAACAAGATACGATAATTCATACAACGTGTGATTTCGAAGACTCAGTTGTTTATATTGCGGTTTTGAAAATTCATTGGGTTTGCGAATAGTCGAGTTTTAATTCGTTTTTTTTGTGTTTATATATTCATAGAAATTTCTAAAATTTGTGCTATTACACGAATTACCAAGTTTCAACCCGTTTTCTTTATTTATAAATTCTATTATTCTAATTTAAAAATTCAAGAGGTCATTGTGATACATGAATTGTTGAGTTCCAATTCGTTTTCTTTATATATTCAATTACTGTTTTGGGTTTTGAATTGAAAATACGAAAAATCATTGTGATACATGAATAGTCGATTTTAAATTCGTTTTCTTTATATAATTCGTTTATTATTACTGTTTTAATTAAACAAATTCAAAAAGTTATGAACACTCGATTTTCAATTCGATTTCACCACTTATATTAAGTTTACGTTAAATTCATAATTTATTTCAAAATTTGATATATTTTTCATATGAATATTCAAAGATTTATTAGATTATTATTGAAGTACAAAAACTTATCAACATTTCAATCTTGATTTCAAATTTTACTTCATACGATTGCATTTATTATGATTTATAAAGATTGATTCCAAATTTTAGGGATCTTTTATGTAAAGTTTCTGTTGATTGTTAATACGAATTCCGTATTTACGTTCCGTGTCACGTGAATTCTTCACGCTTCGTAGCATGTCTTCTCGTTTTCCTCGAAACTCAACTCACAAAATTACAACCCAAATCATCAAGCAATTGACCATCACAATTCCCTCCATGACAAACCAAGATTCATTACTAACCACAACAATACATTCAACCCTCAAAGCTATGCCTAAGTCAATCCAAACCCAACCTAACTCTTGGATACTCAAACCTAACCCAATAAAGGTATTTACACGAGAACCCATCCTTATGTGTAACATGTACAATTCCACCACTTCGCTACCGCGATGCCGAAATACTTCAAGCTATGATAATTTCAACCACCTCATCAAATCTTGCCAAAAAAAAAAAAACTATACATACTTAACACTTCACATTTATTCCCACGACCAGTTACCCAACTATTCATACAAAACCTTCTGTCTTACCTTATGCTCGTGCCGCAAGCCTGAGTTTTGTTATAGAAACTCAAGCACATACGCAAGACCATGAAAAAAAAAATCTAACTTGATTCCGCTATGTGATAACTTACCCTGCGTCCCTTGTCATCTAAAAAATTTATTCGTTTTCGGCATTAAGGTTTAATCTTTTCAAATTCATCCACCACGCTTAAATTTTTAAATAACTAAATTTCTCACGTTTATTTATGTATATTCATATGTTCACAAATTGTTTCGTTATACAAAGTATAATCAAGTTATTTTTATCTAAAGAAATTTTATTTTAAATGGATTATTACCAATATTATTATTATTATTATTATTATTATTATTATTATTATTATTACTACTACTATGATTAATATTATTGCCATTTTTACTATTATTTTTATTAATATTACTATTGATATTCTTATTAATATTAATTTTATTCCAAAAAGATCTTTAAAATAAAATAAATCAAGATCTCTTTATTTAAACAAGTTATTTTATTTAACGATCCTTCATAAAGTTTTCATAGGACGCTGCCCAACAGAAAAGAAAAATTTATACATTAAAAGTTTACAAAGTTTTCAAAGCTTTAGCGCTAGCTAAGGATATTTTTTATGCAAATTATTATTATAACTTTTCTTTGAGTTATAAAAACATCACGTCTTTACAATCGATTTTTCACAAACTTGAACGAATCTAAACAATCATTTCTTTTCCCTTTTTTTGTCAACATCAATGAGTTTCAATTAAGAAATCATGACACCTCCTGTGTAACAACTTTCAAACCGCAACCCATCTCCGAGAAGACAAGCGTCGCAAGCTACCTTTTGTTTTCCTTCTCTTTTTTACTTCGTGTGTGTTTGTGTGTGTGTGTGTGTGTATATATATATTGTATATATATTATCCTGTCTGGACATTATCGAAATAATTTTATGTATCAATTTCTTTCAAAGATTGTTTACAAAGTTAATGTTGAGTTTGGTTATTTGTTGATTAGTGAACTATTTTTCATTCAAAATTGCATTTTGAATCGGTTTACTTTGTTATTTCAATCTCACGGTCTAGACTGATTTCCCATGAACGTAATCGTTTAGTGGAAGTTGGGATTATGAACATGGTTGTGTACATAGTTATCTAATAGAAACCGTATTTCTACCTTTGGCTATCTAGTACCAGTTACCTCTAATGAGATTAGTTTATTTATAACCAGGACTATGATTATAGCTATTGAGTCGAAGTTAAGTGTTCATTTTATACTTACTTTACATGAGTTGTTTTGGTTATTTTGTTTAGTTCTATTTCCGCTCAATGTTTTATTTGAATTATTTTGTTATTCTTGATTTCAATGTTTCATCAATTTGAGACGAATATTTCACTTTTATCTTGAAGTTTTAAATTATTTATTTTGTGATTCTTAAATCTCAATGTGGCATTTATTCACATTGATATTTTATAGAAAATTTTCAAGAACTTAATCTACTTTGTTATTTAATTCAAGTTCTGTTTATCTTCTTCTCGAACCCAATGCTTTATCGACTTATGTGTTGACATTTTGTAGCTCAATGCTACATGTACTTAACATGCTAATCTCAACTTTATTATTGCATGTTCATGATTTCAATTGATATCATTCATTATTCTAATTATTTGGTGTTACTAAAGAGTTCCACTCATTTCGTTGTATTAACAACGTTTATCTTGTTTAAACTTCAATAATTTCATTTATTTAGTTGACGAAATATTTTCGCTTAACCTTGACCTCAAGGATTTGTTAATACATTTCGTTAATTTTGATTTCTATGGTTCATTGTTCTCGACTTCCAAGTTTTCATATAAAAAAAAGGAATTATCCGTTGTTTATGTCTTAAAACCCAGACAATAGAACGGATTATGTGGATCATCCGATGATAAAAATAATTATGGGTCAACACGTAATTATCCAAGTCCTCACATGAAAGACATAATAAGTCCGGTTGTGTGCAATAACTCGAAACCTGGAATGGTTTTGAAAGACGGGACAAATGCAGTATGATAAGGGCATGGTAGATACGCCGCCGGTACATCCTATATATAAGTGTCCTTATCATATTTTCCATTTGTAGCATCTTTCGGGCCATTCAAAGATTAATGTTATTGTTTTATTTAATTGTGTATTTGTAAAATTGTTAAAACTTTTAAACAACTCCTTGTATTAGTTGTTTACTTTTAAAATCTTATTTTTATTTTAATTTCAGGACGAAATTTCTAAAAGTTGTGAATCCTGTACATTCGTTACTTTTCAAACCCGAAAACCCGACCATTTCGAATTTTCGATTTTGTTTATATATATAGATAAAACAAATATATATATATATATATATATATATATATATTTATTTATTTATTTATTTATATTATAATAATAATTAATTTCAGCTGCATGTATTTATTCGTCGATAAATTTTGTTCGTATTCAACCCGACCCATTGAGTTGTTTCAGTGTATTATCATTTATTATTATCATTACATAATATTCCCGATGATTTAAAATTTGTTATTCTTCCGTTTCCTATTCAATGCGGTCAAACAACGAAACACCAAGGTCGAAAGATTATTTAATCGATACGTAAACTATTGGATATAATATGAAAAATAATCCAAATACTTATACTCTAACAAGTTTATATAACATTCTAAAGCTCAAGGTTCAAACCGTAAATATACTTTAATTTAGTTTAAAATCTTTTAAATATAAATTGAAACCTGAGGGACCTTAGTGTAAATTTGAGTTTAAAATTTTAATATATTATCTAAACCCAACCCAGCCGTCCCTTTCCCCCACCATCGTTTTTCTAGTGCACCATCCAGCGACAGCGACGATTAGCAGTTAGAGCAGCTAAGCACGTAACATAAGGCAATTAAAACTTGTAAACTCCTTTAAACATAATCGCGAAACGTAAAACTATTGTTAAAACATCATTTAAACGATGAATTAGTCCCTTAACCTTCGCGTAACCATCGCGAAACCGCCGGCCAATAACCCAAAATCAATAATGATAAATTAAGCCTTATACACTCCAACTAATAGTATAAAAAGGACCTAAACAATCACCTTAACTCGTTCATATCATCAATTTCTTCAAACAAACGCGCAACAATCCATATTTCTTTCACACAAAGTCATATTCTGGCAAACTTCGTTCGCCGTCGTCCTCAACGTTAACAGGTAATTAGTTTAATCATTTGAATCGTCTAAATCTGTTTATCAAAACCCCTAAATCAATTTAATCAAACATAGACTAGATTATCAGATTGGATTTAGGGTTTGTATAGTGATGAAGATGAAGATGAACTTGAAGTAATAGGTTATATATATAATGCTTTTTAGTTATAAAATACAAATCGTGTCTGGCCTAGTGGTTGAGTCTGTGTGATGTTAACATGCAGACCTGGGTTCGAACCCGGGTTACTACATGTTTTACTCTTTTTGGATATTTTTATAATTTTTTTTAAAAACCATTTCTTTTTATAATTATTATAAACTATGTATATTTATAAAATATTTTAAATCAAATAAAATTATTTTTGATCACTTAAAATCAATTATAAATTCCTACTTATCATTTTAACTTAAAAACCAAACTTTCAAAACCCGTCAAGTTCATTTTAAACTCGTTTAGCATTTATGTATACATATTTTTATTTGTAACACCCCGGCTAAAGCGGAATACGCCTGGGTGTGACGTACAGATCACTCATAAGCTCGTAACGCTATTAAAGCGACAATAATTATATTTATTTCATTTCAATACATCACAAATACACAATTAAATAACAATACGATAAACATTGTATTTCATTATGTTGTATTTCTAATACCCTAATGGTCCAACTAATCTAGTCTTCAATTTTTTGACTTCAACCTGCAACACGTTTAAAATAACATAATTTGTCAACAATAATGTTGGTGAGAATTCATAAAATTTTGCATATGTATAATACGAAAGTGTAAAATTCACAAGTCACAGTGTATAGTCTAAATTATATAGCAGAAGAAAAGTAAATACATGATATTCCTGTTCGCTTGACATAAGTCAAATCTACTAAGGAACCCCCGTTCGCCGAGCTCCTTGGAGTATAGAATATGATAATGATACCGCCATTAACAAATGGACGGCGCAGGTACGTCCCATCGGACCCTCCCACTATGAGTATGTGTACATACTGCCATTAACAACTGGACGGCGCAGGTACGTCCGTCGGACCCTCCCACTATGAGTATGAGTTTCCACTAACAAAAACAGTAAACAACTAGCACATAATCACATAGTTTACAAGCAATATGATATAAAACAAATACATACAAGACACGCATGTGAATTTTAGTTTGACACAAGAAACCCAAGTTTGGATGTGCTACACCCCAGAACGTGTAAAAGTAAAAAAAAAAGGGTTATGAAAACTCACCTTTGATATTGAGTAAAAAGTAAGTAAAAGCCGAAAAGCGTCAAGTGAATTGAGTCGGTTGAACCTCACGAGCTATAAGTAAAATAGAACGAGTGTTTAACGACGATTTAATGGAATTAATAAGGTTGATTATTGTATAAATTTATTGGGAATTAATTATTATTTTATTGTGTTTTTTACTATTTTTAAAGTCTTTGATTACTTTAATAATATTTGATGTTTTAACGGATTTTAACGGTTTAATATTATTTTAATACTATTTGATTAACATATCATAAATATGAGAAATGAAGCATTTGCAAGACATGGTTTAAGGTTTACGAGTTACAAATTTTCTATTGGTTTAACGAGTGTTTAAATGATTAAAGTTACTGATTAATATTAACGAAAACGAATTAAAATTTGATGGTTTAACAAGTTTTGGAAGTCGGTTTTGCACGGAAAATGGTGAAATATGATTTATCTTTAATTTAAAAAAATTTTATTTACTTTAAAATAATTTTATTTAGTTTATTATGATTTTTAATAAATTTAATAAATATAGTTTAGTATTTAAATAGTAGAATAAAGTTTTAAAAAAATATATCTAAAATAGATGAGCTGACCCGGGTTCGACATGTAACACACAAGCAGCTTAACCAGTTGGACTACACTTTCATTCAGTTAACATATGGAAATGATGATATTTATATAATATATGCAGTTCATCTTCTTCATTAAACCCTGGCAATTTCAATTCTCATAATCTGTTCCATGTACGATTGTTTTAAGTTAGGGGTTTCATTAAGCGGCTATAAACGAGCAAAAGGCCTAACTCAATTACCTGGAAATGTAGCTGAAGGATGGTACAGGTAACTCGCCGTAAAACGTTTCTTGGTAGGAATTTTATGATAAGCAAAGAGATTTATAGAGTAATTAGATTTTGTGAGCGAGTTTGTACGATGATATGGAGTCTATTTATAGTATGAATTGGTCCGTTGGAGTTTAATTGTATCGTTAATGAGTTTAATAAAAATCCGGCCGTTGGGGATAATTTAATCCATCAATATAAGTTGTTATTGCCCGATATTATGGTCGTTTAATGTTATTAGTTGGTGGAGATGAACGTTGGATTAATTATGGTTCATTAATTTGGCGTTTTGGACAGGTTTAAGGTCGCCGGAAAAGTCCCGTCGCCGGCCGGGTTCTTCGCCGAAAAACCGAGGAAGGGGATGGGGGGTGGGGCTGGGTTTTATATAATATTAATATAATTTAAATAATTTTCATTTCTGGTCCATGGAGTTTCTTAAACCTTTTAAATGTAATTTAATTCTTTTTAAGTTAATAAGGTTTACACTTTCAACCCTAAACTTTATAATAAAATTATATAGTTTTCGGTTTTGGATTATTTACGCGTTTAAGCGGGTTATCGATAAGCCTCGAGTAATGGAACGTAATAATAAATGAATGACGTTTGAACATAAATGTCGGGAATGCTTTATTAAATGATCAATAATACACCGAAACGACCCATCAGGTCGGGTTTACAAATACAAATGCGAGTCGAAATTGACGAATGTCACATTATTGTTCGTTAAACTTTATAAACCATTAACACTTTCGTTTTCAAAATAAAATATACCGTTAACACCAAAATTCCGTAAACCGCAATCCATTCGTTAACTTATAATTCGTTAGTCTATATTTGTAATTAGAAACTCGTAACGTTAATTCAATAATTTAGTTATAATTGTTTGAGATAAAATTCTCATTTTAAATCAGTGCCTCAATTTTCCCATATTAATAATAGATTATTAAAGTCATAATACTAAAATAATATAGTTCGCTACAAATTCCGTCAAAATTAAATATAATATTATAATGCCATAAAATGCTAATAAAATATATTAAAATAGTGCAATATCCCGTTAACTAAATCTATATAACGTTTTAAATCTCGAGGAGTTCAATTGTTTCGGATTCTTTAATGCACTTCCGGTTGCTTTGGTTTCGTTATCGTGCTTTCAGCTTTTATTGCATGTTTATCTTCGATTTCGAGGTGAGTTCTTCATAACCCTATTTTTAACGCTTTAAAATGTTTTGGGGTGTAGCACGTCACAAGTTTTTCTTTCGTTAGTTATGAGCTTGTTTACAAACCGATTCACTTATATCGTACATGTTAATATTATTCGTGCATATTGTTTATGATTATAAGTGAACTTGCTTGCAACGTGTTTATTGTTTTATTGCAGTATTTAAAGCCGTCTGGACCTGCTCCCACCTCCAACTCAGGCCGTGGACTTGTATAAACGTTCCCCCTCAATTCGCGACAGTTATCAGTAATTAATATATGCATTATACTCGTTTTTATGCAACCAACAAGAACCCTAAATCAATTTTAGCATACATGGATTGATTAACCTAATTTGAAAACCTAGGGCTTGTTTGGGAAGAACATGAATTGGCTATAATCTATTTAAATTATCAAACGCACACATTAACCAAGTTGAGCGCCGGCCACCATAAGACTTTAACCGGCCTGGGGCGCGGGTTCGAACCCCCCAGGCCAGGTTTTATCTAATATTTTTAATTTCTTTTATTTTAAACCTTTAATATAATGTAAATAATAAATAAACTTTATTTTGTTAAAAACCGGACCCCAAGCTATTGTTTTCCGTACTTTTCCCGACATCTATGCATTTGAAAAATACACACACACACACACATATATATATATGGATATAAATAAAATACCAATAAACATATATATATGTTCGTCGTATATTAAAATGAACCGTACTAACTATTAACGTTCGAAGTGAATTTGTGTTTAGCTTTCCCATTAATACATATATTAATATTAATATTTATATTATTATAATCATATATAATAGTTACTTATATAATATAAATACAAAATAATTTTAGTAAACATGCATTCTTATCGATTAATATATTCCATGTGTATAATAATAATAATAATAATAGCTAGATTGTAGTTTCAAATAATTTATTCCGTTAATAAATAAATGTGCATGTGTATAACATTTTTTATTCAAACATATTATATATAAGTTTATGATTAATTAATATTGATTATTTATAGTGTTTATTTATTTATAAATACATGCTTATAAGTAAATATTAAGGCAAAACGCTAATATTAATACTAATGATGAGAATGATGATAATCATAATAATAATAATAATAATAATAATAATAATAATAATACAAATCATCAATATATATAATAATCTCCAAATTTATAGATCTTTAATCTCAAAACACCATCAAATCGCAAATCCATTATAAACCTCGTTAATTGTTCGTTTATTAACTAATTTTGCCGTTAACAATTAGGGCGTTTTTATTGACATATCTCAAGAAGCGTAACCGTTGCCACATTAACTTTTTATCATCGTATAGACTCATTCCAACCGATAAGGTAAGTAATTCACATCTCCCTTTTTACCGTTTTATATTTTGGGGGCGTTATGCGTTCACAAACCCAATAATTTTAGTTTACACTACAATTCCATTATTTGCGTTTATATGGTATTACTCAATTGATTATACGTGCGAATGTGACTATGTGTTTACTTTTAAGTTATGGTTATTGGTATCTCATCCTCATCCTCATTAGTATGATCATTCGTCGTCGGGGTAGCTCGCTATCTATGTGATTCGAGTCAAAAGACAATTTTTATATTTATTGTTATGCTAGTTGTAGTAGTTCATATTTATCGCAAGGAATTGTTATTTTTAATATTATATATATTCAAAAACCGTGATTACTTGCTCAAGTTATGTTGACAAACTATATATTTTCACTCATGGCGCAGATAGCTATATTGGATGAAGCAAGAGATTAAAGAGTAGATTGGACTTTAGGTTGCATGATTAATAAAGACGGATTTTGTTCTCATTTATTTAAGTTGTCATGTTTATTTATTTCGAGACAATGTTTGTGTTTTCGCATACTTGAATTATATGAAATAAATAATTTATATATTGACACGTGTATTTACTTTAGTGTCATTTGAGCTATGGTACAATTATTTCGCACCCTGGCATATTCCGTCGTAGGTTGGGGTGTGATAGATTGGTATAAGAGCCGAAGGCTATAAGATAAGTGGTTAGACGTAACGACCTAGTGGCATGCTTAGGGTCCCTATACGTGTTCCTATACATGCACCCTACTTGTTTAAATTTTTGTACATAGCTTAATTTATTTAAATTGTTTATCATATACAATTGTACACAAAAGCATACACTTATTCCGAGGCTATGCCTCACCCTCAAAATTATTTTCAAAACTTTTGAACGATTTTCAATCGGGAATTTCCTTAAGAAATACCACCTTTTTACTTTCCTTCTCCTTTAGGATGGTTAGTGTAATGGATACGTGGTAACTGTAAGGGGGGACACACCTGTACACCGATCCCTTGATACTAAGGCTTGCGAGACTAAGGAAGTGCAACGCGCACAAATCTCGATCAGCCATGAGACCTGGTTGCCTTCCTGGAGGGTGAGGTGTGAGTATGAAACTTGTTATGCCAAAGAGTGTCACACTAGATGTTCACGAATCTACTACCCTCATTTTATCAATCGTGGTCATGTGACGATCACATCCTTAATTTATAACCGAATTCACGGTGATACGTGGCTAAAATTGGTTTTCCCGCATTGTGTTTTAGTTGAATGGGTGGATGAAGTGCACAAATAAGGGGTGGTTCCCGAAGTACTTCAACCATCTTTCTCAACACCCCTCACAACTCAATTTACATCGATTTTGTGAAGTTAATACATGAATATTTCAACAACTTTTATTTGGTTTTCGATATTTTACATTTCGTTGGAAGAAACCATGGTGGTTCATGAAATCCTAGCCAACAAATGAACCATATATTTCAATTTTAAGTTATGTTATAATTATTTATTCATTCATTTATTTAATTTTACTCATAACGTTAACACTTATAAAAATCAAGTCTCATAAATGACATCATTCTCAACCTCAACCATAATCTCAACCCCAAATTGTTAAACAAAATTCACAAGTATCAATTTACACAAACCCGTATAGTTACAATATTTACCCGAGTCTAGTAAATTTCACACATTTTATCCTTGCAGTATGTCTTCCCATCTCATCAACCGTACCCGCCGCGCCGACAACTCTGGCCGTAGCATGTCGTCTCGCATTACGAAGGGAATCGTGGAAACCCTCCCAATACTCATTTCTCAACCCCAAACCGTGAATGCCGCTAATGTTCCCGTGAACCATAATGTTTACTCTTTCAAGCAATTCACTAACGCTAACCCAACCGATTACTTTGGGGCGGAGGATTCTACCACCCTTCTTCAATGGTTTGAGCACATGGAAAGCGTGTTCCTCCACTGTGCATGCCCGGAAGACAAAAAGACCACTTATGCCTCAAGTGTTTTCAAATTGAGTGCCCTTACTTGGTAGAATACCTAAAAGAAAGCCCTTGGGGCTGAGGTTGCCATGACCTTGTCATGGGACGACCTCAAGAAGCTCATGCTAGACAAGTTCTACCCGAAATAAGAACTCCAGAAGTTGGAAGAAGAGTTCTAAAATTTGAAGCAAGAGGGAGGTGATAATACCACATACAACAATCGGTTCCAAGAATTGTGCCTCCTCATCCCGCATATGGTCACTCTTTTGGAGCATGCCATTGAAAAGTACATCACGAGTTTGCCAATGCTACTCCAAGATTCTGTCCTTAGTCGTGACCAGAAGGATCTTCATGATGCCATTACCTTAGCCGGTACCCTAACTGAAAACCAAGTTAAGGCCGGGGCCTTGACGCAGAAAAGTTCCAAAAATCCCAATGACAAACCCACGTCCGAGCCCGTGAAAGAGTCCAAGCCCGAACCCTCAAAGCCCGAATCCTCTAAACACAACCACAACTACAACTCATCTCATTACCGCAATAACAAACAAAAGCCCAACTCACGAAACTATGTCTTATCCCAATCACAAGCCCAACAAGTCCCTCCAACGAAGAAACCACACACCGGCCCACACCCATATTGCAACACTTGCCAACGTCACCATCCGTCCCAATCCACTTGTCGAGTGTGCACCAGTTGCCACCGATTCGGCCACTTCACCTAATATTGCCGAGAGCCTATGCAAGGGCACTCAACTCTCCCATTCCCCAACCCGTTATTCAACCATATCAGCAATCATATGTCCCACCTTATGCACCCACTATACGAGCCTGCTATCAATACGGTAGTCCAGACCAGCTTCGCAGCACATGCCCAAAACTCATTTATCAAATTTAAACCTACCCAAGCCCAACCAACCAACTCTACATATATCGAACTTAAACCTTCCAACCACAAGCCCAAGTCGATCAGGCCCAACTAATGCAAGCCCAACCCATCTAGCTATTCAACCTCAACCAAACCAAGCCACGCAAACCCAAATGAATCAAGCCAACCAGGGAACGCAAGGACGCGTGCACAACAACGCCAATGAATTGCAAATTAGGAATCATGGAACCACTTCACACCAGTCCTTATGCCCAAAGACCTACCTACCCCGAGAAGATAAACGCTACAAGCAACATTTTTTTATTTTCGCATTTATTACTTTTGTTTTTGTTCTTATCTTTTGAATAATGTCTACTTGTACTCAAATTTTCAATATTATTAATGAATTGGTGTTTACATTTGATATATCCATCTTCACTTACTCTCCTCATAAAGCATGACACGCATTGCTTATATTTATCTTTAGAATTATAATTGTTTGCTTATGATCAACTCAATTTAATAGCCTATGACTAGTGACCTCAAACGTAATCAAACCGGGACCATGTACATGGCTATGTACCTGGTTATATAATAGGAACCGTAATCTGGGCTGCATATGACCGGTCACTTTTGAACCGGGGCTGTGTACTTGGTTAAGGCATAGCTATCTAATAGGAGCCCTATGCATGCATTTTATTTTATTAATTTTATATTCTCATTTACGATTCATCATTATCTCAATATGTGCATCACAAACTTTCACCTTCCCTGTAACGGTTAAACTTCTCCAGGAATAACACAACTAACAACTTTGCGTTATCATGTCTCTAACTTTGTTTGATTCTTGTGGTTAACGTATGTTTACACAATTTTTAGCCTCTCATGACCCCTAATGTTTCGTATATTCGACTTAACTATGGTGATGATTATTTTCGTTTACTATAAAAAGAGTTTTTATTTTTTGTTTTAACATGCGACAACTTGTTACGTCTTTCAAACATTCTATCTCGATATACACTCTAAGAATTTTGATATTTAAGCTTGTTCAATCGCTTTTGTGTTGCACAAGTTATCTTGATATTTGACTTCAAGGGTTTTCTTTATTTTTCAATGGTCGTTAAATTTTGTTTCGCCTTTATTCCGAATTTTGTTTTGATTTAAAAAAAAAATTAAACGTGTATGTATGATTTTTAACCCACCCAACGGAACGAACCATGCGACGAAATAAGTAATTATGAGTGCAAGCATATTCACCAAAACCCTCGCGTGGAAGTCATGGTTGGTACGTTAGTGTGCGAACAACTTAGAACCGAGGGACTATTGGACAACAGTACAATGACTTATAATATGACAAGGTCATGGTGGATACGTTGCTGGTACATCCTATATATAAGTGGACTTGTCATGTTATCCATTTGTAGCGTTTTTCGGGTCACTCACACATCTGTGTTGTTTCGTTTATTGCGGAAATGATTTATTAAATTGGGTTTATTCTTATTTTTAATTTTTTTTTCGGGACAAAATTTTCAAAAAGTTGTGAATGCTGTAACATTCGTTAAATTTCGGACTCTTAAGCCCGACCCGTTAAAAATTTTATTTTTTGTTCTATTTTTATTAAATCAAATTAAAAAATTTCTTGATCATTTATTTTATTTCACGACACCGACTTAGTTTCGGTTATTATTTTTTTATATATAATATTTGTAGGACCCCGAATCCCGGGAATCCAACAGTTGGTAATCATATAAAAAACTTAACAAAATTTTATACCCAAAGCAATTCATTTTATTTTGAAACCACATCAGAGTATAAAATTAGCGGAAAGTTATAAGTATCAAAACAAGTCCTCTCAAAAAATTAAAACCAAACAAGTTCATCTTATTAAAATCAATTCAGAGTAATAAACAGCGGAATAGTAAATATCAAAATCCCCAAAAACCGGGAAATATGCCCAAAACCAAATTTGAATACGTTTAGTAATAATTGAAAAGAAACAAATTGCATTAGTAAATTTCCCGACTAGATATGCCTTCAGCCGACCAAGTACTCTAGAGCCCGTCCAAGCGGTAAGCATCCTCCTCTTAACCTGAAACTCACACTAATGATGTGCGTCGGATACGTCTATAACAATGAATGACCCCCACAACTAAGCTTTAAATTTAAAACGAAAATCCTAACCACACACAACCGGCAAGTGTACCGGTCGCAAGTAGTATAGATATAGGAAGTCTGAGTATCGAACACGAGGACACGTATAAACGCTAATGATCACTAACCCTAGACAAGACCTACCCAAGAATAATATTTAATTAATTTTGATTTTTAATAATTTAACTGGACTAACTGGACTAACTGACGAAAGTTACCAAAAATAGAAAACTTAGCGGAGAACTGACTGTGTTGACTTAGGATGGAGAAAAACGTCTACCTAGGATTGAATCAAATTATAGGCCCAACAAGCAAATGGATTGGATGATATCAAGACACCGGTTCCTAAAGATGACACGACTATGGATCGCTCAGGCTCACTAGATTACCTCTCGGTCTCCCTCAACAACCATAAATACTCTTAATCGGCTAAAACAACCAAACCGGAAAACAAATGTTAACGTGTTCTAATGTTGACTCACCTCTCGGTCTCACCAACAATTGACCCTAATGGTAATGAATACTACACAACCAAGGATAGAGGAACAATTTAACTTAAACCAAATATATCAACTAGTCGCTCAAAACACCGAAACCGGACAAGAAACAAACTCGCTCTCGTGCAATTCTAATTCTAGCATGCAAAGGCAATGAGACAACCCTAATTTCTTATCACCTCTTGGTCTCTAAGAAGGCGTCTAACCGCTGTACTTTAACCAATAAATCATGCAACAAAACCCTACGATTGTACCTACCACAAACAAACCCTAAACACAAAGTCTAGAATCAAACAAGCACCGATCAATCAATAAAAAACTAATCACCTAACGCAAGGGGTTTAAGCAATGAATTAGTAAAATTTCCAGACATCAAACACAACCTATTTCATGTATAAATCAAACTTTACAATAATAATTCAAGTCTATCAATCAAACAATCCATAAAACTAACAAACTCTAACAATAATCATCATTCCTAGGTAGAACCGACACGTTTAGCCTAAAATCATTTTTGGACAGCCATGAAAACTCAATAAAAACATCATATAACTCATCTCAATCATCAATTCAATCATTCAACAATCAATACTAATCATAAACAAGTCAATCTTTCAAGCAATTGCAAAAGTACTAATCAATTGATCTAGTATAATAAAGATGATGAACAACGTTATAGAAGAAGGGATATGTGATGAATTGCGGGCTGCTCTTGGCTGTAATGAATGATGGAAAACCATCCTGAGCCTTTGTTCTTGCCTCCTTCTTCTTCATTAGCCGCCACAAGACCAAACCCTAAGCTTACAAAACTTTTTTCTTCTTTTTTTTCCTGCTGAGAATTCTGATCGCAGGTCCTGGGGGCTGCTAGGGTTTCATTTTTTTTATATTATAATATAAAGTAGGCTTGGGCTTGTCCATGATGTAAATGGGCCAGGCTTTGAGCTTTGTCTTGAAATCGTATTCGTACAAGGCCCGTAAGCTCCTCGAGAAGTCCGGTTTTTCTTCCTTTAACCCGTAACTTACAAGATAAATAAAACTGTGTAAAAACCAGATAAAATAAGTTAAAATATATTAAATATAATATACAAACTTAGAAAAAAGGTGCGGAAAATAAGTGTGTTTTACAACACATCAAACATCCCCACACTTAAGACTTTTTCGTCCCTGAAAAAGAATACTACACAGGATTATAACCGAGTTTAACCTACCACTCTTGGTTTTATTTATTTATTATTATTATTATTATTATTATACTTTTTTAAAGTATTAGAACAAGTGACCCGTTACCCAAATATTTCTTCCAACTTTCACCTAATAAGCTAGATCAGGTCGATTGCCGGTATTACTGTCCACTTAAACCCATGCCCCCAATACTTACCGAGGCAAATAAGGCACGACAATTTTATCAGTTTGAATGACTATGTGGGAACCACAATTAAGAACCATACCAGACCCGAGCCATCCCAATTTAACTTAAACCTTATAGCTAGTTGATCAAAACATGATGTACCATTTTTAAGAATAACTAAAGACAATCTAGGGTATTGTTTATCCACCTAAACTTAAGCATTAAGGTCTACCTAGCAGCCATTAGATATGATTAATGTATGTTTAAGTAGCTAACTAGTAAGTGTTCCCTACTACATGGCATACCCCCGTTATCAAGCAATACTCCAAAGTCCATATCCAAGGGTGAGTATGCACAAATTCATCTGTAGGGCTTACATATGACGTGTCCCTTGTGGCTAGTTTCTTAATGGTAATAGGGCGAGAGCAAGGGGACCTCATATGACTAACAGCGTGGATAATCAAGTCAGTAGTGTATTTGTACTTTGAAGTACGAGGTGATCATGTTTATTGACTTATGTTTGGCAGATAAACTGCTGGTTTGCTCTTTGAGCTCTTTTAATATTCATAAATCCATCTAGGAGATATGAATACCCAGATGATATATCGCATAAAGACCAATGGTGTCCGTCCCCCGGAGCATCCCATCAATATAGGACTTAAGGTTATAAGACCATACGTCTATGAAGTGTTAACCACTAAAACTAGAAGCATGAATTTTATGTTTATATCACAGGCTACTTTGGCATACCTTAATGTTAAACCTACCCAAGCATCGCATGATTAGTCTATTCCAATTTCTATAAAATTTTTAATTTTTACGATAAAACTAAACATAAGGCTTGAGTATGACTTAACCTTTCATCCCATTTTTTATAGTTAGGTCAACAACCAAACCGCCCTTTCATTCTTGGAGGCTGAGCCTACCAGCACATCGAAAACTGGGTCTAAACCGTTCGGTTACAATACGCTACGTGCGGGTCTAATGAGCACTGTTCTTATTTATTATATATATATTTTGAAAACACCAAGAAGTTATGAAACAAACACTACTCGGTAATAATATCATTTCCTGTTTAACGTAGAGAAAACAAATTTCAAGGGACAATTTTTTCAAATTTTTATTTTTTTTTTCAAAATTTTTCTACAACTAAGTAAAAAAAATTTCATCCCCACACTTAGAACGAAATCGTTCTCGATGAGAACAAGGAAAAGAAATAAAATAAAAAATAAAAATAAAACAAATATAAAATAAAAAATATAATATACAAGAATAAAACAAAGAACGGGTTACTCCCCTGGTTTGTGTGCATAATATTCAATAGCTGAATAGCAAACAAGCGACCGTATAGCATTTCATTCGCGGCCGCAACCTCGGGAGAACCTGTTTCAAAACGCCATCGTAGCTACCATGTGTTTAATATAACTTGTAAAAACTCAAAATCGCTCGCATGTAGCGGCGTACAAAACAGGAAACAAAAACATAAAGAAATAAACGTATTTTTGTGTTTTTATAAATTTTATTATTATTATTATTATTATTATTATTATTATTATTATTATCATGTTAATATTAGAATACCCCTTAAATCGACCGACTCGAATGGAGATTGGGTACGAGCAGTTTCATTTTGGAACATCCTGAAATAGACAAAAACATATAAAACAGATAGCAGAAACAAATAACAGAGATACAAACTCTACAACTTGGGCAGTCTCCCGAGTGATGCATCCAGCACGTCTACGTCTCGGTGAGCGAGTCAAGGTAGAATACCTTGACAGTCTGATCAGCCATCGGCTCGCCAATGTAGTGCTTCAGTCTATGACCGTTCACCTTAAATTTCCCGCTTTTATCCTCTATCTCAACAGTGCCATACGGGAAAACCTCAGTTACCGTGATCGGTCCCGACCATCAGGATTTCAACTTTCCCGGGAATAACCTTAACCGGGAATTATACAGTAAGACCAAATCCCCATACTTGAACTTCTTATTCCCCTTCAACTTTCTATCATGCAGTTCCTTCGTCCGCTCCTTATACCTAAATGACTGTGCGTAGGCGTGATTCCTCAGCTCCTCTAACTCGTGCAACTGGTGGAAACGAGTGCTCTCCGTGGCGGACATATCAAAATTGACCCTCTGTAGGGCCCACGACGCATGGTGCTCCATCTTAACAGTTAGGTGGCAGGCATTCCCATAAATCATCTGAAATGGTGTGGGACCGGTCGGAGTTTTGTAGGCTGTACGGAAGGCCCACAATGCATCATCCAACTTGTCGGACCAATCCCAACGATTTGAACAAACCGTTTTCTCAAGAATACGTTTGATCCCCGGATTACTCACTTCCACCTGCCCACTAGTCTGTGGGTGGTAGGCGGTTGCAAGCCGATGGGTAACCCCATAGCGTCGCAACGCCTTCTCCATCTGCACATTGCAAAAGTGAGTACCTCAATCACTGATCAATGCCTTTGGGACACCAAATCAAGCAAAAAGGCTCTTGAAAAAATGGACTACAACTCGGGCATCATTCGTGGGTAAGGCCTTGGCCTTAACCTATTTTGAAACATAATCCACAGACACGAGTATGTACTTGTTCCCACGCGAAGATGGAAACGGTCCCATGAAATCAATGCCCCACACATCAAAAACCTCACAAACCTGAATAGCATTTTGGGCCATTTCATTTCGCGATGAAATGTTGCCGACCCGCTGGCAACGATCACAACTCCTAACGGACGCGTGCGCATCCTTACAAATCGAAGGCCAATAAAAATCAAAATCAAAGACCTTCTTCGTTGTCAAACTAGCATCGTGGTGACCTCCTGTCGGTCCAACATGGCAATGGCTCAGAATCTGCCATCCCTCCTTAACGTCAACGCACCTCCTGATCAACTGGTCAGCACCTATACGAAAGAGATAAGGGTCGTCCCAAAGGTAAAACTTAACATCAGCAAAGAATTTCTCTTTTGCTAGTAAGGCATCTTCGGGTAGTACCCGTCCGCAAGATAGTTCGCGAAGTCGGCGAACCATGGAAAACCCTTATCCTGAGATGAAACAAACATGAGACTCTCTGTCGGAAAGTGGTCATTAATCCTGACCCCCGGCTCTCATAACTCATCTCCTTCATGATGCGAAAGATGATCGGCCGCCACATTCTCGGCCCCCTTTTTATCACAGATTTCAATATCAAACTCTTGAAGCAACAGGATCCATCAGATAAGACGAGGCTTAGCATCCTGTTTGTTGAAGAGATAACGAATAGCAGAATGGTCCGTGTACACAATCGTCTTGGACAGAACTAAATAGGACCTGAATTTGTCGAATGAAAACACCACAGCTAGAAGCTCTTTCTCAGTGGTGGTGTAACTCTCCTTTGCCCTATTCAAGGTCCGACTAGCATAGTAAATCGGATGGAAGTGTTTATCCTTCCACTGTCCAAGAACTGCTTCGACTGCGAAGTCGCTCGCTTCACACATTAACTTAAAAGGAAACGACCAGTCGGGAGCAATCATGATCGGGGCGTTAACGAGTTTGTCTTTTAAAAGATCAAACGCCTCGATACACTGCTCATAAAACACAAACGGGGCATCCTTCTCCAGAAGTTTGGTCATGGGTTTCGCGATTTTGGAAAAATCTTTAATGAACCGACGGTAGAACCCAGCGTGACCCAAGAAACTCCGGATGGATCTCACAGAAGTGGGTGGGGAAGATTAGAAATGGTCCCGACCTTCGATCGGTCGACCTCTATCCCCGCACTCGAAATACGATGCCCCAAAACGATGTCGTCGCGTACCATGAAGTGACACTTCTCCCAGTTAAGGACTAGGTTGGTGTCAATGCATCGGACCATCATTCTCTCAAGGTTGGAGAGACAATGATCAAAAGAGCTCCAAAACACAGAAAAATCGTCCATGAACACCTCCATGGAGTCCTCAATCATGTCATGAAAAATAGCCACCATGCACCTCTGAAATGTGGCTGGAGCGTTACACAGTCCAAACGGCATACGTCTATAGGCAAACGTTCCGTATGGGAAGGTAAACGTGGTTTTCTCCTGGTCATCGGGAGCAATCCGAATCTGAAAGTACCTGGAGAAACCATCCAAGAAGCAGTAATACTGCTGACCTGCCAAACGCTCCAACATCTAATCAATGAAAGGTAAAGGAAAGTGGTCTTTCCTCGTGGCATCCTTCAGCCTGTGGTAATCAATGCAGACTCTCCAACCGGTCACAGTCCTAGTGGGAATGAGCTCGTTCCTCTCATTGGTGACGACAGTCATGCCACCCTTTTTAGGAACCACTTGGACTGTACTAACCATGAACTATCAGAAATGGGAAAAGTGATCCCCGCATCAAGGAGTTTGATAATCTCCTTCTTCACTACCTCCTGCATCTTCGGATTAAGCCACCGCTGCGGCTGAACGACAGTCCTGAAATTATCCTCCATGAGGATTTTATAAGTGCAGAACGAAGGGTTGATACCCTTAATGTCGATAATCTTCCATGCAATGGCCTCCTTGTGCTCTCTCAGCACCCTCAACAATTTCTCTCTCTCGACCTCCGTCAAAGCGGATGCAATAATAACCGGCAACTTCCTCTCCTCGTCCAAAAATGCGTACTCCAAATGGGCGGGCAAATCCTTAAGCTCTTAGGAAGGAGGGGGACTCTCGATGGAAGGTCGGTCCATCGGATCGTCTCGTGCGATCCCAGCAGACACTTCAGACTCGAGGGCATGTGACTCGGTGTCATCATCCGTTGACCAACTGGTCATGGCAACCATCTCAACCTCCAGAATGTCCCTATCGAGAATCTAAGTGTCGGAGGTAGATCCTCCACAGATCTCACTGAAAAACTCCCCAACATATTCCATGATGGTATCAATGAAGTACAAGGAGTCATTAACAGACTTGGGGTGTTTAACTGACTTTCGAACGTCAAAGGTGACGTTCTCATCCCCAACTCTCAAGATGAACTTACCCTCGCAGACGTCAATTAACGCCTGTGTAGTGGCAAGGAATGGTCGGCCTAAAATAAGCAGTACACTATCATCATCGTTCATGCCAAGAATGACAAAGTCCACCGGGAAGATGAACTTGTCGACACGAACAAGCATGTTCTCGACCACCGCTCGAGGGTATTTCACAGAACGATCAGCAAGCTGGATACTCATCCTAGTAGGCCTCGGTTCGCCTAAACCCAGCTTGCTATACACGGAATACGACATAAGATTAATACTGGCACCAAGATCAGCCAGTGCATGAATCACCGTATCATCACTCAAGATGTAGGGAATCGTGAAACTCCCTGGATCGGACATCTTCTCTGGTAACTTCCTCCGTAAGACAGTAGAACAACTAACGCTCAAAGGGATGGAAGCGACCTCAGGTAAATTCTCCTTATTCGAGAGAATATCCTTAAGGAACTTCGCATGTTTCGGCATCTGAGTAAGTGCCTCAAGGAATGGAATATTAAAGTGAAGCTGCTTCAAAAGATCAAGGAATTGGGAGTTCTGCTCCTCATCTCTATCCCTGCGGAGTCTCCCAGGGTATGGCACTCTAGGTATGTAGACTCTCGGTGGCTCACTCGGTAACTGCTGTCTATCGGCCTGTGCTGTACTCCCTGGGCTGCTCCTCTGATGCACCTGGGCCGGCGGAGACTCCATCTGAATCTCCTCATCCACCTGCTCCACTCTATCAACAGCTGCAGGCTCCTCAATAACTCCTCCTCTAGACCTCTCATGAATCACTGGCTCATCTCATTCCCCTGCACCGCTCCTCGTCATCACAGCTTTCGCGAATCCCTTCGGGTTTGGCTCGGTATTACTCGGTAGCATATCCTGTGGCCTCTCATTCAACCGACTGGCTATCTCTCCCATCTGCCACTCAAGACTCTGAATCGACGCTCCCTGATTCCTCATGAATGACTTTTTCTCCCGATACTTCTCCTGGGTCTCTTTATGACGGGAATCCTCTTGTGTCATAAGTTGTGACAGCATCTATGTCTGCTGCGCCATCATCTCCTCTAAAGTGGGCTTCTTCTCCCCACTGCTCGCTCCTTCACCCGCATCCTGGAATAGACTCTGAAGCTGCTGAAAACCCGACTGATTCCTGCTTCTCCAGTTGGAATTCTGATCGCCTCTCCATCCCGAATTATAAGAATTGAATGAATTTTGATTTCGGTTTGGATTGCCTACATAGTCTACCGCCCCTCCTGAGAACTGACTGGGCACTGAACGGTATCATGCCCACCTCTGCATATCTCGCACAACTTGCTCTTCGTCTGCAAGTCCTTCACAATCTTCGCCAATGCCTCGACCTGTGCCGTAAGTGCGGTGTTCGTGTCCACCGAATGCATGCCGCGTGATATGGAATCGACGGTCTTACCAGCTCTGGCGGGTGGTCGCTGGTATCCACTCATAGCTAACCCATTAAACAAAGCTATGCACTCATCCGGGTCCTTCATCGTCAACAGATTTCCTCCTGCCGCCGTGTCAAGCATGTTCTGCGTTGCGTACGTCACTCCATTATAAAACTTCTCGACAACCGCCCAATCTTGCAAGCCGTTGTTCGGGCACAACGCTAACAGATTTTTAAAACTCTCCCATGCCTCGTAGAAACTCTCGGTGTCCTCCATCTAAAAAGAATAAATCTGGTTACGCAAACGAGCGACCTTAGCCGGAGATCGTATTTCTCAAGAAATTGGGTCTACATGGCAGCCTAAGTAGCTATAGAGCCCGGTGGGAGGGACTCGAGCCACAGACTCGCATGATCAACGAGTGAAAACAGAAAGACGCGGAGCTTAACGACGTCTTAGGATACGCCAGCAAGATGGAAAGTGTCACAGATACGCACGATACGAGTAAGATGAGAATGCGGGTTCTCGTTAAGTAACTCATGAAACTGAGCAGAATGAGAAATGGTATTCAGAATGTTCGACGGAATCTGCCAGTTTGTAGTAACTCCAATAGCGAGTGGTGCGATGCTGGATCTCGCGCCAGCATTGGCCGGACGGGCCCGGCTGCAATTGTCCTTCTTGGTTCGGCCATAGTCATATCCCTATCGTCGAAGTCGGAAATCGTAGGAGAAGAGGATCGACTACCAACGGATGAAGAAGTGGATGATGGTGAAACGGTGCGACGTCTCTCACGAAACTCTCTCTCTGGCTCAGGAAATCCTTTATTGTCGGGTGGTTCACGAGATTGAGTATGTCGCATAAAACTATAAAAATCAATAAAATTAGCCAAACTATTCTAACAAATAAGCAAAGCAAAACAAAAATAATTACAAGTAGCACATAAGGTAAATCCTAACTCGAGTCGCTCTCAAAACGCCTAAAACCGTGTCCCTGGCAACGGCGCCAAAAACTTGATGTGCGTCGGATATGTCTATAACAATGAATGACCCTCACAACTAAGGTTTAAATTTAAAACGAAAATCCTAACCACACACAACCGGCAAGTAAATTCCCCAACTAGATATGCCTTCAACAGACCAAGTAGTCTCGAGCACATCCAAGCGGTAAGCATCCTCCTCTTAACCTGAAACTCACACTAATGATGTGCGTCGGATATGTATGTAACAATGAATGACCCTCACAACTAAGCTTTAAATTTAAAACGAAAATCCTAACCATACACAACCGGCAAGTATACCGGTCGCAAGTAGTATAGACCTAGGAAGTCCGAGTATCGAACACGAGGACACGTATAAACGCTAATGATCACTAACCCTAGACAAGACCTACCCAAGAATAATATTTAATTGATTTTGATTTTTAATAATTTAACTGGACTAACTGGACTGACTGACAAAAGTTACCAAATATAGAAAACTTAATGGAGAACTGACTGTATTGACTTAGGATGGAGAAAAACATCTACCTAGGTTTGAATCAAATTGTAGGCCCAACAAGCAAATGGATTGGATGATATAAAGACATCGGTTCCTAAAGATGACACGACTAAGGATCGCTCAGGCTCATTGGATTACCTCTCGGTCTCAGTCAACAAACCTTAACTACTCTTAATCAGCAAAAACAACCAAACCGGTAAATGAATGTTAACGTGTTCTAATGTTGACTCACCTCTAGGTCTCACCAACACTCGACCCTAATGGTAATGAATACTACACAACCAAGGATAGAGGAACAATTTAACTTAAACCAAATAGATCAACTAGTTGTTCAAAACACCTAAACCAGACAAGAAACAAACTCGCTCTCGCGCAATTCTAGTTCGAGAATGCAAAGGCAATGAGATAACCCTAACTTCTTATCACCTCTCGGTCTCTATGAAGGCGTCTAACCGTACTTTAACCAATAAATCATGCAACAAAACCCTACGGTTGTACCTACCACAAACAAACCCTAAACACAAAGTCTAGAATCAAACAAGCACCGATCAATCAATACAAAACTAATCAACCAACGCAAGGGGTTTAAGCAATGAATTAGTAAAATTTCCAGCCATCAAACACAACCTATTTCATGTGTAAATCAAACTTTACAATAATAATTCAAGTCTATCAATCAAACAATCCATAAAACTTATCAAACTTTAACAATAATCATCATTCCTAGGTAGAACCGACAAGTTTAGCCTAAAATCATATTTAGATTGCCATGAAAACTCAATAAAAACATCATATAACTCATCTTAATCATCAATTCAATCATTCAACAATCAATACTAATCATAAATAAGTCAATCTTTCAAGCAATTGCAAAACTACTAATCAATTGAACAAGTATAATAAAGATAATGAACAATGTTATAGAAGAAAAGATATGTGATGAATTGTGGGATGCTCTTGGCTGTAATGAATGATGAAAAACCGTCCCGAGCCTTTGTTCTTGCCACCTTCTTCTTTCTTAGCCGCCACAAGACCAAACCCTAAGCTCACAAAACTTTTTTCTTCTTTTTCTTCCTACTGAGAATTCCGATCGCAGGTCCTGGGGGCTGCTAGGGTTTCATTTTTTTATGTTATAATATAAAGTAGGCTTGGGCTTGTCCATGATGTAAATGGGCCGGGCTTTGAGCTTTGTCTTGAAATCGTATGCGTACAAGGCCCGTAAGCTCCTTGAGAAGTCCGGTTTTTCTTCCTTTAACCCGTAACTTACAAGATAAATAAAACTGTGTAAAAACTAGATAAAATAAGTTAAAATACATTAAATATAATATACAAACTTAGATAAAAGGTGCGGAAAATAAGTGTGTTTTACAACACATCAAACATCCCCACACTTAAGACTTTTTCGTCCCTGAAAAAGAATACTACACAGGATCATAACCGAGTTTAACCTACCACTCTTGGTTTTATTTATTTATTATTATACTTTTTTTTCTTTTTAAAGTATTAGAACAAGTGACCCGTTACCCAAATATTTCTTCCAACTTTCACCTAATAAGCTAGATCAGGTCGATTGCCGGTATTACTGTCCACTTAAACCCATGCCCCCAATACTTACCGAGGCAAATAAGGCGCGACAATTTTATCAGTTTGAATGACTATGTGGGAACCACAATTAAGAACCATACCGGACCCGAGCCACCCCAATTTAACTTAAACCTTATAGCTAGTTGATCAAAACATGATGTACCATTTTTAAGAATAACTAAAGACAATCAAGGGTATTGTTTATCCACCTAAGCTTAAGCATTAAGGTCTACCTAGCAGCCATTAGAAATGATTAATGTATGTTTAAGTAGCTAACTAGTAAGTGTTCCCTGCTACATGGCATACCCACGTTATCAAGCAATACTCCAAAGTCCATCTCCAAGGGTGAGTATGCACAAATTCATCTGTAGGGCTTACATATGACGTGTCCCTTGTGGCTCGTTTCTTAATGGTAATAGGGCGCAAGCAAGGGGACCCCATATGACTAATAGTGTGGATGATCAAGTCAGTAGTGTATTTGTACTTTGAAGTACGAGGTGATCATGTTTATTGACTTACGTTTGGTAGATAAACTGTTGGTTTGCTCTTTGAGCTCTTTTAATATTCATAAATCCACTTAGGAGATATGAATACCCAGATGATATATCGCATAAAGATCAATGGTGTCCGTCCCCCGGAGCATCCCATCAATATAGGACTTAAGGTTATAAAACCATACGTCTATGAAGTGTTAACCACTAAAAAGAGAAGCATGAATTTTATGTTTATATCACAGGCTACTTTGGCATACCTTAATGTTAAACCTACCCAAGCATCGCATGATTAGTCTATTCCAATTTCTATAAAATTTTTAATTTTTACGATAAAACTAAACATAAGGCTTGAGTATGACCTAACCCTTCATCCCATTTTCTATAGTTAGGTCAACAACCAAACCGCCATTTCATTCTTGAAGGCTGAGCCTACCAGCACATCGAAAACTGGGTCTAAACCGTTCGGTTACAATACGCTACGTGCGGGTCTAATGGGCACTGTTCTTATTTATTATATATATATTTTGAAAACACCAAGAAGTTATGAAACAAACAGTACTCGGTAATAATATCATTTCCTGTTTAACGTAGAGAAAACAAATTTCAATGGACAATTTTTTCAAATTTTTAATTTTTTTTTTCAAAATTTTTCTACAACTAAGTAAAATAAATTTCATCCCCACACTTAGAACGAAATCGTTCTCGATGAGAACAAGGAAAAGAAATAAAATAAAAAATAAAAATAAAACAAAAAATATAATATACAAGAATAAAACAAAGAACGGGTTACTCCCCTGGTTTGTGTGCAGAATATTCAATAGCTGAATAGCAACCAAGCGACCGTATAGCATTTCATTCGCGGCCGCAACCTCGGGAGAACCTGTTTTAAAACGCCATCGTAGCTACCATGTGCATAATATAACTTGCAAAAACTCAAAATCGCTCGCATGTAGCGGCGTACAAAACAGGAAACAAAAACATAAAGAAATAAACGTATTTTTGTGTTTTTGGTTTTTATAAATTTTATTATTATTATTATTATTATTATTATTATTATTATTATCATGTTAATACTAGAATACCCCTTAAATCGACCGACTCGTATGGAGATTGAGTACGAGCGGTTTCATTTTGGAACATCCTACGGTTGTACCGCTGTACTTTAACCAATAAATCATGCAACAAAACCCTACGGTTGTACCTACCACAAACAAATCATAAACACAAAGTCTAGAATCAAACAAGCACCGATCAATCAATACAAAACTAATCAACCAACGCAAGGGGTTTAAGCAATGAATTAGTAAAATTTCCAGCCATCAAACACAACCTATTTCATGTGTAAATCAAACTTTACAATAATAATTCAAGTCTATCAATCAAACAATCCATAAAACTTATCAAACTTTAACAATAATCATCATTCCTAGGTAGAACCGACAAGTTTAGCCTAAAATCATATTTAGATTGCCATGAAAACTCAATAAAAACATCATATAACTCATCTTAATCATCAATTCAATCATTCAACAATCAATACTAATCATAAATAAGTCAATCTTTTAAGCAATTGCAAAACTACTAATCAATTGAACAAGTATAATAAAGATAATGAACAATGTTATAGAAGAAAAGATATGTGATGAATTGTGGGATGCTCTTGGCTGTAATGAATGATGAAAAACCGTCCCGAGCCTTTGTTCTTGCCACCTTCTTCTTTCTTAGCCGCCACAAGACCAAACCCTAAGCTCATTAAACTTTTTTCTTCTTTTTCTTCCTACTGAGAATTCCGATCGCAGGTCCTGGGGGCTGCTAGGGTTTCATTTTTTTATGTTATAATATAAAGTAGGCTTGGGCTTGTCCATGATGTAAATGGGCCGGGCTTTGAGCTTTGTCTTGAAATCGATTGCGTACAAGGCCCGTAAGCTCCTTGAGAAGTCCGGTTTTTCTTCCTTTAACCCGTAACTTACAAGATAAATAAAACTGTATAAAAACTAGATAAAATAAGTTAAAATACATTAAATATAATATACAAACTTAGATAAAAGGTGCGGAAAATAAGTGTGTTTTACAACACATCAAACATCCCCACACTTAAGACTTTTTCGTCCCTGAAAAAGAATACTACACAGGATCATAACCGAGTTTAACCTACCACTCTTGGTTTTATTTATTTATTATTATACTTTTTTTTCTTTTTAAAGTATTAGAACAAGTGACCCGTTACCCAAATATTTCTTCCAACTTTCACCTAATAAGCTAGATCAGGTCGATTGCCGGTATTACTGTCCACTTAAACCCATGCCCCCAATACTTACCGAGGCAAATAAGGCACGACAATTTTATCAGTTTGAATGACTATGTGGGAACCACAATTAAGAACCATACCGGACCCGAGCCACCCCAATTTAACTTAAACCTTATAGCTAGTTGATCAAAACATGATGTACCATTTTTAAGAATAACTAAAGACAATCAAGGGTATTGTTTATCCACCTAAGCTTAAGCATTAAGGTCTACCTAGCAGCCATTAGAAATGATTAATGTATGTTTAAGTAGCTAACTAGTAAGTGTTCCCTGCTACATGGCATACCCACGTTATCAAGCAATACTCCAAAGTCCATCTCCAAGGGTGAGTATGCACAAATTCATCTGTAGGGCTTACATATGACGTGTCCCTTGTGGCTCGTTTCTTAATGGTAATAAGGCGCAAGCAAGGGGACCCCATATGACTAATAGTGTGGATGATCAAGTCAGTAGTGTATTTGTACTTTGAAGTACGAGGTGATCATGTTTATTGACTTACGTTTGTAGATAAACTGCTGGTTTGCTCTTTGAGCTCTTTTAATATTCATAAATCCACTTAGGAGATATGAATACCCAGATGATATATCGCATAAAGATCAATGGTGTCCATCCCCCGGAGCATCCCATCAATATAGGACTTAAGGTTATAAAACCATACGTCTATGAAGTGTTAACCACTAAAAAGAGAAGCATGAATTTTATGTTTATATCACAGGCTACTTTGGCATACCTTAATGTTAAACCTACCCAAGCATCGCATGATTAGTCTATTCCAATTTCTATAAAATTTTTAATTTTTACGATAAAACTAAACATAAGGCTTGAGTATGACCTAACCCTTCATCCCATTTTCTATAGTTAGGTCAACAACCAAACCGCCATTTCATTCTTGGAGGCTGAGCCTACCAGCACATCGAAAACTGGGTCTAAACCGTTCGGTTACAATACGCTACGTGCGGGTCTAATGGGCACTGTTCTTATTTATTATATATATATTTTGAAAACACCAAGAAGTTATGAAACAAACAGTACTCGGTAATAATATCATTTCCTGTTTAACGTAGAGAAAACAAATTTCAATGGACAATTTTTTCAAATTTTTAATTTTTTTTTTCAAAATTTTTCTAAAACTAAGTAAAATAAATTTCAACCCCACACTTAGAACGAAATCGTTCTCGATGAGAACAAGGAAAAGAAATAAAATAAAAAATAAAAATAAAACAAAAAATATAATATACAAGAATAAAACAAAGAACGGGTTACTCCCCTGGTTTGTGTGCAGAATATTCAATAGCTGAATAGCAACCAAGCGACCGTATAGCATTTCATTCGCGGCCGCAACCTCGGGAGAACCTGTTTTAAAACGCCATCGTAGCTACCATGTGCATAATATAACTTGCAAAAACTCAAAATCGCTCGCATGTAGCGGCGTACAAAACAGGAAACAAAAACATAAAGAAATAAACGTATTTTTGTGTTTTTGGTTTTTATAAATTTTATTATTATTATTATTATTATTATTATTATTATTATTATTATTATTATTATTATTATTATTATTATTATTATTATTATCATGTTAATACTAGAATACCCCTTAAATCGACCGACTCGTATGGAGATTGAGTACGAGCGGTTTCATTTTGGAACATCCTACGGTTGTACCGCTGTACTTTAACCAATAAATCATGCAACAAAACCCTACGGTTGTACCTACCACAAACAAATCCTAAACACAAAGTCTAGAATCAAACAAGCACCGATCAATCAATACAAAACTAAGCAACCAACGCAAGGGGTTTAAGCAATGAATTAGTAAAATTTCCAGCCATCAAACACAACCTATTTCATGTCTAAATCAAACTTTACAATAATAATTCAAGTCTATCAATCAAACAATCCATAAAACTTATCAAACTTTAACAATAATCATCATTCCTAGGTAGAACCGACAAGTTTAGCCTAAAATCATATTTAGGATTGCCATGAATACTCAATAAAAACATTATATAACTCATCTTAATCATCAATTCAATCATTCAACAATCAATACTAATCATAAATAAGTCAATCTTTCAAGCAATTGCAAAACTACTAATCAATTGAACAAGAATAATAAAGATGATGAACAATGTTATAGAAGAAAGGATATGTGATGAATTACGGGCTGCTCTTGGCTGTAATGAATGATGAAAAACCGTCCCGAGCCTTTGTTCTTGCCTCCTTCTTCCTTAGCCGCCACAAGACCAAACCCTAAGCTCACAAAACTTTTTTCTTCTTTTTCTTCCTACTGAGAATTCCAATCGCAGGTCCTGGGGCCTGCTAGGGTTTCATTTTTTTATATTATAATATAAAGTAGGCTTGGGCTTGTCCATGATGTAAATGGGCCGGGCTTTGAGCTTTGTCTGGAAATCATATGCGTACAAGGCCCGTAAGCTCCTCGAGAAGTCCGGTTTTTCTTCCTTTAACCCGTAACCTACAAGATAAATAAAATTATGTAAAAACTAGATAAAATAAGTTAAAATACATTAAATATAATATGCAAACTTAGATAAAAGGTGCGGAAAATAAGTATGTTTTACAACACATCAACTAACATACACACAAAATCAGCTTGAGCTGAGTGAGTTCAAGTTTTAATAAACGACATTTATATAAATCATTCCAAGAGTTTAAATATAATACGGGATATGAACAAATAGGAAATGGGTAAATGATAGGTAGCTATACTTATATATATATAAATATATAGTCCTATGCATAACTTCCAAGTAATAACATCAAGGCCGCCCCCTTTACAGGCTTTCCAGGGCCCGCCACAGGATTTTAGAAACTGAGTAGTATAGTTTGGCCCGACCAAAATCACCATGCACGCAACATTCCATACGATGGTGATCATGCCACACGATCCTCCCCCCTCACGGGCTTTCCAGGGCCCGCCACATGATTTTAGAACCTGAGTAGTATAGTTTGGCACGGCCAAGATCAACATACCTCGTATGCCAACACACAGTAGGCATCCTTAGTCAATAATAACTAATTAACATAACTAATCATAGGCTATAAGGTAACACATGTGTAAGCATACATATTTATATCATTCCTAATATTCCATAATACAAGTAAGCCTATGGGCCATAAGGTAACACATGTGTATACATACATAAATATCATCCCAAGACATACTATAATACAAGTAAGCCTATGCAAAATCATTTAAACGGTTTTTCAAGTATAATCAGTTAGGTGTGTATGCTAGTCCTAAACTTGAAAAGAGTGAAAAGGGGCATCATGAACTCACCTGACGCGAGGCACACAATCACCACGAGCTAGAGAACCCCTAAGTATCCCCACAACTCAAACGCCTATCGGTTTACAAACAATCATTACTAACGATACCGAAAGAACTCGTTTATCCTACGAGGCGTTCTAACATGGATCAGGTTACCTAAAGCCTCGACCTCACCAAGTTCAATTATAACAGCCCCCCGGGCCTTGTGTTTACCAAAACGACCCAAATTACCCCCGGAAGTTGCTAGATGAGACGAATATGCGCGTTTATAAGTTGTTTAAGCACTTAACAACCAATTCAGCCCCGTGTGGACCAAATTTAATAAAATCACAGCCAACAAGTCCACACGACACTTGATGTCGTCCAAAATATACATGTTATTATATAAATATTTCATATACTTTTGAGTACACTTTGAGTAGTTTTTATTTAATATTATTCTCAAGTGGCTCATATTAAGATTTTTAATGATTTCAAAAGTTAACGAGCTAAAAATGGATTAATTTTGTGTCAGACAAGTAAACTTTTAGAATGCGATATGCTTTGTTAGTATTAATCTTTAAACACTATCCAATAAAAAGGTAAGTCAGATATGATCTAATATGAATAGTGGTGTTACTTGAATTTGAATTTATATTAAATCATATATCATATTCATGATTTAATTCATGGCTTGTTTGTAGGTAAGCCAAATGGGCCACGAAGCAAAAATAGAAAAAAGGAAATCTATCGAATGCCTAGGAAACTAAAAGCCCACATAGAGCACATTGATTTATTTATCGAAATTAAAGGCGGGTCGGTTAAAAAATTGTTATGGAATAAAAGCATAGACCAATGGGATTTAAGGGGCTGGACGGCTACCTAAGGAGACAGCCGTGAACAGGGAGAAAAACACCCCATCGCAAGAAAGAAGATAAGAGATAGCAAGCCTTTGGTTCGAGCATAGAGCGTTTGGGTTTGACACCTACTCATCCAAGCATCATTATTATTGGTTTGAATATATTATTTACGTCATGAATTTATTATTTGAACCTTATTTATTTGTTTTGTTCTTGAGTATGGTTGTTGGCTAAACCCCTAAACCACCTAGATTTATGATGAACTTTTGTTGACGTTGGATTTTAGTTTGGACTTTGCTTTTGTTATGGTTTATGATTAAGTAAGAGGTTTCTTGTTATTTATTCGATGCATATGTGTGCTTAGGATTGTTTGGTGAATTTTATTGTTTCACAGTTTCCTTGGTGATTGTTTCATATAATAGGATTCTGTTAGGTCATCTACTGTGTGTTTTTGACTAGTTTGTGGTTGATTTGCAATAAAGCCATAGGAACAATATTAATAAATCAACATAGACCTAAGTGTGCTGCTAATCTAAATAGCTATGAGGTGATAGATTATATGATAAGTCTTGGTTGTTTAAGATTGCTAGATTTAGTTCTTCGTAAGGAGTCCGTCTATGTTTGATTTTTCAGCCTTGTTTATCTAGTCGAGTGAATACTTTAAACTACCTTTGATTTCCGCGCTGTAAGGTAGGATTTCTTATAGAGGTACTTGTCATAAAATAATTAACGACCGTGAGCGAGTTAATTAAACTGGTGTTTTTAAGAACTTAATAGAGATCCATAGGTGTCTTCTTGAGAAGGGTCAGGGGTCCTGTTCGGGTTTTCTTTAAGTGACTATTTTAAGATCCCGGTTCCATAACTTAGCATTTTTCCTACTATTTGATAATTGATGCATTAAGGATTCTAGTCTAGGTGGTTGTTTGTCATCATTTGAGTTAAGTCTAGGTTTAAGTCATCTTTAAGTCTTAGTGATTAATTTAATATTAGTTTAATATTAATTTTTAGTAAAACCCCCCAATACTAATAAATAAATAGTCGTGTCTGTAGTTAAGTCTAATTTAGCTAGTTTACGTAATTTAAAGAGTCTCGTGGGTTCGATATCCAGACTTACTTAGCTGTACTAGAGTCGACCAGTTCACTTGCCGGTTAGTAGTTTAGTTAAGTTTAAGAGTTTAGAATTTATTACTTAGTGTCTAGATTAGTGTAATTTTAGTTAATAATATTAAACTACTTTTAGCACATCAACACTACACGATTTGGATGGGTTGGTAGCTCGCAAACACAACGCACCAACTATCAAATAAACGTGAATTTGCGTTGGACCGACCCGTTTGAGTAACCGACAACCAATTCAGCCCCAATACTTACAAAAACCATTTTTCCATAACCCGTATATCAAACCGAAAGTTACGCAAACTAAATTGGTTGTTAATTCCTTCAAACCTCGCGCTAAACGCAACAACTTAACAATCTAGACAACCGAACACTAGTTTTCAATATATCACTAGTTGACCGATCAAACGAAAACCATAGCTCACGATATTAAAGTATGTTACACTAGACATACCTAAGAAGATTATGGAGTAAGAATCTCAATCAAAGCCGCCCCGAAATTGTTCAAAAGGACAGCCACCGGTTAAGCCTAAAACAAAAGTATCGATCAATAACTAGTATAACATGCAGATTTTAGCATACAAAGATGTATTTTATTACATTGGAAAACCATAGAAATAAATTATGAAATTTTTACCAGAGTTTAATAAATGTCTTAGGCTTTTAAAAGTATTTTTTTTATATTTTTCCAATGCACACAAAAATCATAAAAATTCCTCCAATACAGAAAGGTACGTGCAGCTATTTCAGTGCGCAGCAAAAGTGTTTTATTTGTTTAAAAATCATTACCAAACCAAATTAAGAGATTCCAATTGGGTTGTAATCTTAACTCAAAATTTGAACTTTCAGAAGTGGAATTAACTAATTTGGACTTGTCAAAAAAGATTTATGATGTCGGGAAGACAAACCAGAATCCGTCACCCTGCATCAGCTTTGACACATGATCTTATAAAATCATAAAAACCATTCAAATCTCGTCCAAAAATTACATATTATACCTTTCTGGAAACTAGACTCAAAGTAGAACATCATGGAATTAAGAATCTGTCAGAAACTGTTTTAATCAAAACTCAAACCCTAACATGATTTTGACAACTCTAGGGTTCAATAAAAGGTTTAATGGTGAAAACCACAATAGTTGATTTAATACTAACCTTGAATTGGATGGAGATGGCTTGGTAATCGCTGGAATTGAAGAAAAGGTTGAGGGTTGAGGAGCTTAGGAACACCGATCGTAAACAACAAGGGGGGGTTAGGGTTTTCTTTTTTTTTTAATGACATAATAATTAATTTACATTCTAGTCCCTCAAGTTTGCAAATGGTGATAACTTGGATGAAAGGTAAAATAGTTTAACTTACGGGAATAACAAGGAGGTCCACGAAGAATGTCGGATCAACTCTCCAGTATAATACAAACTCTACAAATGTCTCATGCCGATAAACAAAATGTCAGGTGCTACATACTAATCTAACAATTTAAATTATAAAAGACGATGCTTTGAACAAAAGGATGGATAAATGGACTTTTAAAACGTATTACAAGGCTCTAAATTAGAAAGATAAAATCCCGGATTTTAAACAAACTTTCATAAATGATCAATCCGATTAACGAAATTTGCGGGCGTTACAATATTCTAAGAATCAAAAATATACAAATCAACCCCTAAACTAACTTCTGGTCACTCTTCCACCCACCTCAAAAGATGAGGGACCAAACTGCAAATAATATTCAAAAAGTTTCCTTCTCTTTCTTCCTCCCAAGCTCGGCCGATACTCCCCTCCCCACCCATGGCAACTCGTCTTTTTTGTCATGAATCACGACATTGGTTCAACCAAAAGATTTCTTCACTCAAATGCGAACCCACCGACGCTTTAATTATAGAAAATGATGCTAAATTGACAGCTCATTCGTTACAACCAAACCCGCGGCTGGTTAGGTCTTGTAACACTATAATACGCCATATCAATTCAATTAAACTCGCACATATATTAATCTTAATCCCTAGACCATAAACCCTAACCTAATTGCAGTATTTAAAGCCGTCTGGACCTGCTCCCACCTTCAGCTCAGGCCGTGGACCTGTATACAACATTCCCCCTGAATTCACGAAAGTTATCGGTAATTAATATATGCATTATACTCATTTTTATGCAACCAACAAGAACCCTAAATTAATTTTAACATACTTTTAGTTCAAAATTATTACGCATTGTCTAGATTAGCGTAAATTTAGTTCATAATTTTATAACTACTTTTAGCACATCACGATCCCAACGTTTCAAGATTGTTCTTTGTCTCGAAGTACGTGCTAGAAATAGAACCTCTGCCGGTTATTATCTCCGCCGACAAGTTGAAGTGTTGCTCGTGTCAAGCCTAGGAAATTATTATAACAAACCATATAAGGTAGGGGTTCCGCCTGATTATTTTATTATATATGGCTTAGATCCTAGTCGTGTATATAGCTCATACCTTGATCATATAATAAGTCAAATATAGATTTCATAAGACGAGGTTATAGATAGAATGTTATACTTTATTTTATATAAAGATGTTATAAGTGTTTCTTAGAAAGAAGAAACTCGATATACACGTTTCTTCATGAAGAAGAAACGTAGTGTATAAATGATGAACTAAGAAGGCACTAGAGGTCCTTATGTTTTATAAAAGATATGAATATCAAGGTAAAGTTTAAGCAAACAGACTAAAAGTCTGAAGCTAGATCGTTGATCTAGTATTTTATAAAACGTTATGCTCGTACTATAGGTCTGAGGTAATAAGAAAGGTTAAATCAATGAAACACACTGATCAAGGACAAAGGTGAATACGTTTAAACTCTTTATAACTTTATAAATTAAGTCGTTAAATGTTTGCATGTGATTACCTATCCCTAAAACTTTATAAACAAAGGTAATCGCTGGCCCTCAGACTATCGTATACGTTTTTCTGGATCCTTACATATGTGGGTAAACGGTGGGCACACTACACCACACTTGCTAATGCCTCCGCCACGTTGGGCTGGACCTAAGTAATGTCCGAGAGGGGATTATCTTGTGTATATTGGTAGTTGCTAAATCCTCAACGTTATCGTGTTCGCTGAGTGGTTTCGAGTTGAGCTGGATGTTTATAATAGTAATTCAGACTTTTAGAACTTGGTTATTTCCTAAGCCACGTTGGGCCGAGGCCTACGATGTCTCGAGGGGATAATTAATTATCAAAATTATTTTGTGTCAACATGTTCACCAGCATATGTTGCTAACATATTTTATAAATTGTTTTACAGTTATTCAGGAGTAAGTGTTTGGAGACAAGGAATAGCTATTAGATGATCTGATGGCTCAAATGGAATTTTTGATATTAAAATAATGTAAATTATGGTTTTATAATTTCAAACTGTTTTGTACCAACCATCGGGTGTTTAAACCCCATCTTTTGAATACAGTAATACTAGGTTAGGTACCCGTGTATGACACGAGTATAAAATTATAATATTTTATAAGTTTAAAACATTTTCAAAATATCAATAATACACTTGATAACATGCTTGTTCACGTATGGTTGGTGTATTATAAAAATGAAGAAATATTAGAGTGATGATGGTAATAAAATAAAATGTATAACCAAGACATTTATAAATCAAACATTAATTATTTTATTATACTTGTAGTTGAGTAATTATGTACCTCTTCTTAAATTCATGAGTTTCATAAATTGGTGAATCTATAAATAATTGTGCCACATCGTAACTTTGTAAGCTTTAAAAACACTTCTATCCTCCGTACAAGAAACATAAATTCGTTTATTTTATCAAGTATAACGAAATAATAAAAATTATTCCTTGAGTGCTTTGTAAATCTGCCGATTTCCGAACTGAACAACAATAAAAGCATGAACTTCTTGCTTCCTTCCCCATAGTTTAACTTGACAATATTCTTCCCATGAGGTTCATATTATAGTTTACCACTGTAAGATAGTCTACACAGTTAAACGTATATAAACATAATTGACTAACAATGAACATAGGAAAAAAAATATTTTAATTTCCCCCTGGATCTTCTAATTTGATGTTCCATCTTAATTGCTTATTTGCTAGCTCTCATCGGGTTCTACTCCATCTCATAGCATTTGTAGACATCTATCTAAGTTGGAATGAAAATTATAGGGTTACCATTTTATTTTTGTTTGATTAACTTTGAATAATAAATCAATAATGTGAAACCAATGAATGTGAAACCATAACTCGACACTTCAAAGTTAGTGCATTTTGTAAGTTGTGTTTCCTAACGAAAAGATATTTTACGGGTATTCTCCGCATGCTTCACTTTTGCCCCATTTTCAGCAAGCGTAGGACTATAAATAAAATAGCATTAATTCTCTCATAAAAAGCTTTTACTGAATTGAATGTTTGTTTTGAAAACATAATACTTTCCATAATTTGTAGAAAGGGTCACGAAATTTGCAGTTGACATAAATAAGTTTGTAACATAATTGCACAGGTAATTTAACATGAAATTTGCATAATTATGTAACAGAAAATTTGCAGTTAACAAAATAAGTTGACATTTAAAAGTTGGAACAGGACTATAATTGGGGTGTAAACTGTTATATTTATAGATGATATTCAAATTGATCCGTTTCGACCCTAACCCAAAACAACCCTTTTTTTAATTTGACCGCTTTCGACCCTAACCCGGTTTTGATCTGACCCACCCATTTTCTCTTCCTATATTCAATCATATAGAAAGTGATCAAAAACTAAATTTGAGAATGCTTTCTAAGTAAGGTGATAATGCTAATGAGTATTTCATATAAATGGCTGCAGATTGCAATGGTTTTAGTAAATAAATTTGACAATTTGCTTATTAACAACAATTTGCATGTATATTTTGCAAAAATAAGATTTCACATATATCGTTATGTTTTTACTTTAACAACAATAAATGCAAGTTTATGATAACAACTCCCATAGAACTTGAACACAAAAATACCAAAGCATAACAAACGTATAAAATGTTAGTTCAAGATACACTACTACAATGATGTTTAAAAACCAAAAATGACTAAAGCATGTATGATAAGGAATGATATCGACAACTTACCTGAACGGTTTTTGGATACCATTTGTTTATATTACCAATTGCATCATCATGTTAAGCATCCATAATTTTGTTCAAGAAACAAAAATATATAAAGCATTAGTTCCCAAATGCATGACTACAACGATGTAAAGAAAAAAATCACTAAAGCATGTATGACAACTAATGAATTCGATAATTAAGCTGAATGGTTTCAGGATATACCACCTGCTTTGATTACCAATTGCCTCATCAAGTTGACCATCCATAATCAGCTTCAAGAAACAAAAGTCTAGTAATCAAGAACATGGAAGTGAGGAAAATAACAATAAATAAATAAATAAAATAATTTGAAGTTATATACATAATTTGAAATTTAAAATTCAAAAAGAAAGGTCAAATAATCTAGTACGTAAATTAGATTTAACAATATTAAATTCAAATCCTTTTTGTTTTTGGTAATGGAAATTAAGTTAAAATAATTTCCTTCGCTAAAATTAAATAAAAGTAAAGACGTAGATATTAAATGAAATGAATAATATACGTTTCTATTAACCCATTCAAAAGTTATAATGGGCATACCTTTTGAAAAACTTTTTATATGGTTTAGTGCATACATGGTTCACCAATAACATCATGAACACATTCGTTTAAGTAAAACCGCATAGAATGTTTACCAATAAAGAACAACACAAGTCATTACATGACGCAACTATCGACAGTTTAAAGTCAGAAATTCAACAGCTTTAAACCAATATCTACAAATTTGCAAAGAAAAAATGTATAAACAATTAACAGATAGACTGAAAGAGGGATCACAAAACTTACTGTTGGTGACGCTAGCTTATGTTTTGATAAAGGACCTGTATTTTAACGAAGATGGAGACGAATTTGGATGTTTTGCTTGCTGGGGATGTTGGATTTTGGGAATAAGGGCTGAGAGGTCTGAAACATTAAGAAAGGTACACAAAATATCAGGGTTAAAGTTCCATTTAAGCATTATCTTAATGGTCTTTAAGATCAATGCAAAAAAGAACATTTTAAGTTGTGTAATTATGTATGGATCATATAAAATAACTGAAATCAAAATTCACCATGAATTCCATAGTTATTTTACTCTATAAAGTATTTACAATAAAATTTTAAAATGTTACTAAATGAATGTAAACTTAAAAACTTACAGAAAAAGGAGATAACTGGGGTTTAGTTGATTTATTCATTATCAATGAAAAGAGAAATACAAATATTAAAATGAATGACATAATCACAAATTGTATGCTATATAAGTAAAATTAAAATCTAAAACCTAACATAACCAGCAAACATCAATTAGTTCGTGGTGTTGGTAAACACTATAATATACCATTGAAATCTGAGATCTAAACTAACACAGTTTTTATACATCAAATACATCCCCCAAGCCAATATAAGTAAAATTGACATCTGAACCCTAAAAGAAGTAGTATACATCACATATATCCCAAGCCTATACATCAAAAAATATGCAAAACACATAGGAAGAAGCAATTAAGAACGAATTGTATACCTAAGTTGCCAGAGCAAGATATAACAAAAGTGTATCTGATAGGAATAGAAGAATACAGTGACCAGATCTGATCGAAATAGAAGAATACGGTGGCCGGATCATCGAGACATGGATGATAATATGATGCTATGATAAACGAGAAGAGACAATGGATTTTGGTAAATGAGTTTCGAGGCATCGCTTGAAGATTAGGAAAGTGGGAAGAATGAAACAGGTTTGTCTGAAACAGGGCTAACAGAAGATTTTGGTAAACGGTTTGTCTGAAACAGGGCTAATTGAGTTGTTCGTGTAAATCGAGTCGGGTAAGGAGCCAAAACGGATTTGTAAAAGAAGTTTGGTGAGAGGCGGGAACGTGAGAGTAATAATGGTCTAGAAAGTGGACACGTGGTTTACAGAAAGTTTTATTTATTTAGCAACATAGATTTTAATCAAGTCTTCCGTTTTACAACATTAAACTCTGATATATTTATAAAGCAGGTATCAACTGTTGGTTACACTCCTAGGCCCTAGGTTAGGTGACAGGCTGATATCCGAGCCATTGATCTTGGGGGATTAGGTATATAAACATATCTAAGCTTTGATCACAGATAAGTTTAAATATTTTGTCGTATTATATTATAGGGATAAGATAGGTTGGTATTATTTTCTATCCCTCAATATTCTAATTCTAATAGATGTTGACGTTCAAGAAGTACATGGAAACTTTTCGTTAAGAACATAAAATGGCAAATTGTCTGGAACCCGCTATTCCCCCGAAGATGAAAGTGATAACTACTATACCGATTTCTTCAGTCAGGACCGGCCAGTTGTGCCTATACCTTACAGAAGTCAACCCGTATATTTTCCCGACACGGAACAAATGCCAATTCTCATACCAAGCGATCCATTGACTCCAAAGAATCATCTTTCTGACAAGATGGAAATTGATGAACTAATCAAATCTGAACCTGAGCCATACACATCCAGTTGGATGCATTGTCATTCTTACCAAAGTAGATGGCATACTAGAACTCCAATTTATAACCCAACCGATTCCAACACTGACTCCAATGAAGGTCAATCCAGGAGACCCAAGATAAGGGTAATGCAACCTTCAGAGAAGGTGACCATACAAGTAGATTTAGATAAAGATGATGTGGAAACTGATTCCGAGGAGAAATCAGAAGAAGATCCGGAAGAGGAAACCTCCGAAGAGAAGAGTGAGGAAAGTAAATGTCCTGATGTTTAGAATAACATGAGATGTGAATGTCCAGAAGATTCTAGTTGTCAAGATCCATCATTTCATACGCCCTATGACCATGATTCACAAGATCCTTATGTTATAGGGTTTCCAAGTAATTTCCACCTTATACTGGTGTTGTTCCTACCATATCGGACAAGTGGATGAAATAAGGGAACAAGGAGAAGCTACAGAATCTTTCTACAATCTACCGTTTGAATCAAGTCCCCCACCATAGTATCCAAAGAATCACTATGACATTGTTATGACAAGATATCGAGACCCACCACCTCAATATGGATATCCAAATGTCGTACCTCAATCCCAAGAGAAACATCTTGACCAAGCACTCCATGAAACTGATGAGTTGAGGAAAAAGATGCTACCAAAGGTAGAAAGAGAAAGAAATTGGGAAGCAAGTTACTACAAAAACGTAGTAAAATGAAGAAAATGATCAAAAACTATATGAAAGATTAGGAATCCTATTCCGTTATACTTGTATCGTTTGTTTCTGTGTTAGTCTGTCGTACTTGTACCGGTTATCTTTTGTTTGTAAAATATTCTGGTTTGTAAGATATATTGGTATATAAATAAAATCTTTGGTTCTAAATCAATTTCTTTATAATTTCAGAATGTTGAATTAAAATAATCCTTCGCAAAACAAGGAAGTTTCTAACACAAGAAGCAACCGAACAAGAACTGAGCTTGCTCAAGGGAATCATGAGCAGCTAATGATAAAAATGAAAGAAATGATAAATGTAATGAATACTTTTGCTACCAACCATGAAAGAAAAATTGATTCATCAAAGTGAAACCCGAAAGTCCAGTAAAACTGTCAAATCTAAATCTCGTATGAATCCTACACATTAAGATGAAGAAAGTGATCATGGTTCGAATACAGGAGAAGATTTCAATCTAACCTTTAAAAAGGAAGTTGAGAATCGAAGGTTGTTTATTCAAGGATTTCAAGACATAGGACCAAAAGAGTTAATGGTGATAAAGGCGCCATAGCAACAATAAGATGGCTGGAAGAGATGGAGTCAATTGTGATAATAAGAAAATGTACTGAAGAAGAAAAGATTCAGTACACATCTCAAATGTTCAAAGGGAAAGCGTTAGAGTGGTAGAACACTCTGTTGATCACAAAGGAGGGAAGAAATATGTATCAATTGACATAGGAAGAGTTTAAAATTTGGTTCTAGAGAAGTTTTGTCCGATGCATGAGACAGACTTAGGGGTTGTTTGGTTGTGTCTGAATGAAGCCATTAAGAGGGTAAAGTCTGATTCGCTCAGAAATAGAGGTGTTTGGTATGTTGAGATAAAACCTTTGATTCGCGCCCTACCTTTCTGAACCATTCAGCTTAAAAAACTTGCTGAATCATTCAGCAGAAAACTATACCCTTATATACACCCTCTTAACCTCCTCACCACCGATCTTCATTGCCACTTTTCACCTTCGTACTGTCGACCACCGCCGCCGTTAGACACCGCCTATTGCCGCCAGACCTCCGCACCACGTCTATTTCTGCTCCATCGATTCCATCTTTGTCTCTAATCAGGTTCAATTTCTGATTCAATCTATTTCTATTCCATCTTCAATCGATTCAATAATCGTTTCAGATATAATCAATTTCTAATTTTCATTTAATCCAATTTTTTTTTTGATTCAAAAATTGGTGTTGGGGTTGGGGTTGGGGTTGGGTTAGTTTCTTATTTAATCAATTGCGATTGTCTAAGTTTTGAAATTTATTAAAGATTGTTTTTTCATAAATATAATTCTTGATTAAGATAGATTTTTATGTGAATTAAGAGGCTTGAATAATGGGTTTGATTTTCTTGTTTTATCACCGGAGTTTGCAATTTGTTTGTTTGTGCAAGTGTATAAAGATATGCACCAAAAGGATAGATTTGTATACTCATGGATATACGCAAAGAAATTTTTGTCGATTTTCTTGTAATCTTGTTACATATCATATCATGATGTATGTTTAAGTTTTTCCTGTCATGGTTAATGCATCGCCTGTACGAATCCTGCTTATGTGATCAATTTTATGCCCACGGTCACACAGTGCCATTTATACACAAAATATATCACTAGCATTTGCATCAATTATAGGTCTAATGTTGTCAGCGAAACTTCTATCGAAGCTTGTAGGCCTTCGTTATCTTAAACTTAAATAGAAGTACAAATGAATATGTTCTTTCTGATACAAAAGAGTAGGACTACCGAAAGTTTGCACAAACGAGTAGTACTACACATAAGTTTGCACGCAATTAGAAATGGATTGGCGAAACTTACAAACCATCTTTCTCCATGAATATTTGTGTTTTAATGAGGTGCCATGATCTTGTAACCATTCTATTGATAATTTAGTTTACAATTTGTCTTTTGGTTATTTTATTCTGAAAATATAGAAAAACAACATATTACATATGATGTATGCTTTTAAGTCCTTCCTGTCATAGTTAATGCCTTGCCTATATGATCATGCTTGTCTGCCCAATTTTCTGCTATCATGGTTCTATTTACGTATACATTTATAAAGCTTATAAAAGCATAGGGCAGTGATCTCTTTGAGATGTAACTTATGAGTTTGTGGTTATCTCTAGTATCAGTTTATTTTTTATGGAAGGAAGCTTTATTGCTAAAAGATATAGAATCTTGATCAGTTTGAGCTTCCATTGATATGTTTTTGTACCTATCTCATATAGCAGATACTTTAAAATTAAACTCTTTGTAATCTTAATTCAAATTACCATGTTAAATGACATCTTAAATAACCGTGACTTTATAATATCAAACTAAATTAACTGATACATCTCTTCATGATTCTAACCATTTTTTCTAGAAGTTACAAGTACATTTGGGAAATCTGGAAGTTGACTTGAAAAGTTGTAATACATTTCTGAAAAGTTTGTTTTCTGCAAGGGTTTCCAAGGTCTGACGTTGACATTCCAGTCATTCAAGCTGACCGACATAGACTTGAAGGTTCGATGGGCATCATCCTTATCATTGGAATATGCTAATTTTAGTTTAATTTTTTAAGCTTTATGATTATTTGATATGGTTACATAGAACACAAAACAATTCATCTTTCACTTATACTAAACCTATTTCACATGCTTTTTAGTTTCTCTTATCTGATTCTTTAAAAACTTAGTTGCATTATCATTGATTCCTAATTTTTATTAGCTGCTACATTGCTACTTTTTATGCTAATGTTCTATTTTAATGAAGTTGTTGGCAAGTGACGTGAATAATGAGGACTCAATATCATATATCCAGGGGCAAATAGGATTTAATTAAGTATAGTGACAGGTTAAATAATGTCTCTTAAATTATTATTTTTGGATTCTATTATTCTTTATGAAATAATTATTAATGAAATGCAGATGTGTGATAAAAATATCTTTAGTGTCAAGGATTGCAATTAACAAGTCAAGATCTGATTCATGGGTCTCTAGTTTCTTGCTTGTGTTTCAATAGAAACATCACACATTGAACTCAACTAAAGACGGGCAATTGCAAGGTTGTTGATTTTCATAATATTATCTTGTGTGGTTCAATTTAGCTAAATTTCATGTAACTTCTATTAACTCGTGTACTTGTAACTCGTTAATCATTTTTTTAATGCATCATATTTTTACTCGTTCGTCATTTTTTTAATGCAATAATTGTGACCCGTTTCATGAGTTTCATTGCAATTCAGTGAATTTAGCATAAAATAGTTCAGAGGGGTAAAATAGTTATTTTGCATAATCATTCAGATGTCTAACCAAACCCATTTACTGGCTCAGCACTTAATGATTCAACACTTGCCAAACAGCCCCTTAATCCAAACTATGTTCCTCAACCACAAGGTGGTCAGAACTAATTTAAAACACTACAATACAAAGTTTCAAGAGTATTGCAGGCTTGTACCTCAATTGGTAACACCCGAGTCAAGCAAGGTGGCCCACTACATTTGGGGTTTACCAAGAGATATCCGAGATATGGTAAGGTCTCATTTGCCGCAAACGGCCGATTCCTGTAGCACCACGGAATTTCCAACATGAGTTTTAGCCACAAATGCCAATATTCAAAATTCAAGGACTTGAAATGAAAATTCTGATTTTTTAATCCTTCGCGCAACACGAAGAATTGACAGAAATTTCTTCGCGCTACGTGAAGAACTTAGCATAGAAACCAAGATAGAGTTAGTTCGCGCTACGCGAACGACTGAAGAGTCTGTCCTTCGCGCTACGCGTGACCTCAATAAGTAATCGGGTACACGTGTCTAACCAAGGGTCAACGCGTGGCACGATTGTGCAAGCCACGTGTAAAATGGCGGCTGAAGGTCGGTTCGCGTGACATGAAGATTGAACTCTTTGTACTTTGCGCTACGCGAAGGAGCTAAATTCTGGCTATAAAAGAGGAGTTAAAGGTTTAAACCATTTCATCCCAAATCTCATTTTCATTCTCACACACTTTGCATAGGGAAGCGTGCCCGATTGCTGTGACGTGCCGAGGCCCTATTTTCTCGAGATTCGTGCAAAGTATTAAAGTCCTGACACCTTGTTGATCAGTTAAGCGAGCTAGAAACGAGACCCTGCCAATCAAGCTATCACTCTTTTCTTATTATTAGCATTCCCAAGTGTTCGCTAAGGTAGGATCTAAATTTAAGTTATTTCAAGTATATTATGAATAGGTTAGACTCAGTCAAGGCAATGGCCTTTTAACCTTGAAAAGGATTTCTAAAGCATTCACCAAGGTTTTCAATAAACATTCCTTCTGTAAAAAGCATTGTCACACGAAATTATATTTTGACGGGCATGTAGTAACTGGAAGGAGGATATCACTAGTAGTGAGTTTCTTGGCTAAGAAAAGTAATTCATACAAATTTCAATCAACCGCGGGACCTATTTACTTACCTGGAGAAACTCACCAAAGTGTTAGAACCTAATAGGCCAAAGCATGCTATATCAAACGTCACACAAAACAGATATAATTTCAAATGCAAACCTAAGCAAGGTTAAAAACAGACTTAAGGTCTGCAGTCTAATCAAGAAAAACCATCAATGTAATTATAAAAACCTATTTATTTATAGGTTAACATCACTCACATTCAAGAATGTTTATCAACAAACACACCGAAGGTACATGTGAATACGTTAAACCTTTACAAACAGTCAAAACATATTTATACTCTATAAGATGAACAGGTTGTTTGTCTTAGAGAGTCAGTCAGACGTTTACACGAGATTACATGATCTCTAAAACGTTATAATACGAATTAAAGAATAAAAGCAACTAAGACCGATTACACATGTGTATTTGGGATCCAGACATAACTTTTTAGCCTAATATTCGAAGGCTACGTGGCTGCGGGTTGAACAACCACAACTAGTTCAACAGAATGGGCTACGTGGCTCTGAGAAACTTGTGTGTGTGTAGGGCAGTGTTATAAATACTGAAAATAGAAATATTTCTGCTGAGCCTGTCAAGAAAACTATATTTGTATTATGATTGTGATTTAAATATTTTTAGAGACAACGTTTCACCAGCACATAGCCGACGTATTTTACTCCCCATTGCAGGTAACTAAGTTTGGTAACAAGTAGCAAGGATTAGAGTCGTTAAGGAGATAGAAGCTCGCATTACAAGATAGCTTGATTTTTATTATAAAATCCTTGGAATATAAAAACAATATTTTGTAAACAAACACTTGAGTATTTAATTACCAAGTAAATTTTCAATATAAATTAATATTATAATAACTTAAAGTCTTCCGCTAAAAGTAATCCATAAACTCTGATATATTTACAAAACGGGTACCAAATTAGAGTCACACTCCTAGGCCCTGAGTTGGGGTGTGACAGGTTGGTATCAAAGCCATCGGTTTCAGTGAATTAGGTATTTATATGTTAGTACCTAAGCTTTAACCTTAAGATTCTTATTATTTTTCTGTAGGGATAAGATAGGATTGGTAATCTTCTTATCCCTAAAACTAATTAAGTGAAGATGTCTTATATAAATTACCTTGGTCATAAACATCGAGTAGCTAGGAGATCTAATCCAGCACCTCTCTCTGATCTACCAGACATGGCTAGCAGCAATTATTATACGAACTTTTCGGTCGGGAACAACTGATAGTTCCAAATTTACCGTATGAAACCCAACCAGTGTATTTACCGGGCAATCAGCAGATGCCAATCGAGATATCAGATGATATAACTGAAAACATTCCGCAATATCACCCGTCGGAAATACCACCATATCATCCTTTGAAGAGATAGAAGTTCAAAGTAAGTTTAAACAGGAAATCAGCACAGATTCATCCAGTAGGATGAACTGTCATTCGGACCAAAGTGAATGGCATTTCGGATCACCACCCCCGAACTGTTAATATCATGCTCGAAAATTAATAGCAGGACCCAGCCACCATGAACCAACACAAATCGATGATTCTTCTGAACATGAAAAGGAAAATGAAAATGAAGAAGTTAACCGTCATTTTCCGCAGTATGTAGGCCAATACCAACAATTTCCGAACAAGCCAATGAAATTCAGGAAGAGGGTCGATTGATAGAGGAATTTTACACTAATAATATTCCTGACGAGGAGATGCAAGCATATGTTGCCAACCCACATTTATATACAAGGGAAATGGCATATCTTTTTCCACCTGCATCCGCACCTACCGGTATCCAAATCCGCCAAACACGGTGATGGATGAGCTCAGAAATGAATGGGTTGACGAAAAGTAAATAGGAAAGAAAATTATTAAGAAATGTGACAAAATGAAAAACCTCGTCAAAAAGTTAATTAAGGATTAGGACAAGTTATTAAGCATTATTACTTCTTGTTGTTGTACTTTTCTTTTTCATGTACCATAAATAATGTAAAATAGAAATAACGTATTTCTGCTTTCTAAATTTTTGTTATACTTATTTGTAGTATGTCCCGAAAAGAGAAAGCCAGCAGCGGTCCTATCATTCAAGAAAATAACAAAGAAAGGACAGTCGTAGAGAACATTCGAGCGATACCTCCTGAATATTTACGTGGTATACACGACTTAATTAAAGAGGCTGTAAATCCACTCGTTGAATTAATGAAAAACAATCCAAGTAACAGTGCTTCACATTCTAATAAGAGACCCAGTCATAGTAGGAATGAAATTGTACAATCTCAAAGAAAGAAACTGAAAAGAAAGAATCTGAAAAGAATGAATCGGAAAAGAAAGATGAAGAAAGTTATCATAGCTCGACTGCTCAAAACGATCTATATGACAAAAATAAGAAAATGAAAATACAAGAAGGATGTGATTTTAAAGTTTTCAAGGTTTATAATCCCAATGAGTTCTACAGGGATAAAGGTGCAATTCTGACCCTCCGTTGGTTGGAGGAAATGGAATCCATAGTAATCATGAGTAAATGTACAGAGAGAGAAAAGGTTCAACATACCTCCCAAATGTTTAAGGGAGAGGCTTTGTATGGTGGAATACCCTTATTAATGTGAAGGGTGGAGAAAATTTGTATAACCTGGAATGGAAAGTGTTTAAGGAGATGATTATGAAGAAGTTTTTCCCGATCCATGAGATGGATCAAATTCAAACAAAGTTATGGAACCATCGAGTCATGGAAACAAATCTTAAGGAATATCACACAAAGTTTCTCGAGTACCTTAGGATTGTTCATTATTTAGTCACTCCTGAATTCAACAAAATGACTCGATATATTTATGGGTTGCCAATTGAAATCCGTGATTTGGTTCGTTCACACATGCGATCGACAATTGAATCCTCCATGGAGTTAGCCGGATACTTAATGGATGGTATGATCAGGAATAGGGCTGAAAGAAAGAAGAATGAGGAGAAACAACCAGTTGGGGAAAAACAAAGAAAGTTTAGAAGAAAAGAGAAGGGACATATATGTATACTCATCCGATATGCAAGTCGTGTGGTAGGAGACATTATGGTAAGTGTTTATGACCAGCCAATACTATAACTTGTAACTTCTGCAAGAAGACTGGTCACATTGAAGCTGATTGTAAAAGAAAGACAATAGTTTGTTTTGATTGTGGGGAGAAGGGGCACTTTTGTACCGAATGTCTGAAAAGAAAACCAGTGGTCACCACAACAGGTGCAAGTGGGAATGGTGCAAAGACAGATGCAAGGAAAGGGAATGTCCGTGTCTTCTTACTTGATACTCAAAAGGTTGCAGACATACCGGACGTGATTACCAGTACATTTTCCTATCAATAATGTTTATGCTAGAGTTTTGTTTGACTCGGGTGCTAACTAGAGTTTTATATATTATAAATTCTGTAGTCTATTAAATAAACCTCTAGTTAAATTAGATAATCATTACGAAGTTGAAACCGCCAATGGTAATTTGATTAGAATAACCGAGGCCTTAGATAATGTGACAATTTCCTTAGCCGATCACGTCATACCTGTACGATTGTTACCCATGACGATAGCAGATTTTAATGTAGTCTTAGGTATGGATTGGTTATCAACTAACTAAGACTGTATCTTATGTGATGACAAAGTAATTGAGATTTGAACACCAAATAATAAAATTATTCGTATAACCAGAGATAAGGAAGCAGGAGAGGTTGGAATAATTTCAAAATAAAAGCCAACCATTGCTTAGGTAAAGGATGCCTTGCATTCATTACCTACGTAACCAAGGCACCTGAACTGAAGAAAATGAAAGAGGTGCCAGTTGTTTCTGAATTTAAGGATGTATTCCCTGATGAGCTACCAGGAATTCCACCAGATAGAGAAGTAGAGTTTAAGATTGATCTTATACAAGGAACCTCACCGATAGCTAAGTCTCCTTATAGATTAGCACCCGCTAAAATGAAGGAATTAAAGAAATAGCTGGATAGGCTGTTAGAAAAAGGATTTATAAAACCAAGTTCTTCACCGTGGGGAGCTCCGATGTTATTTGTCAAAAAGAAGGATGGTTCAATGAGAATGTGTGTAGATTATCGTGAGTTAAACAAGGTCACAATTAAGAACAGATATCCGCTTCCAAGAATCGATGATCTGTTTTTAATCAACTTCAAGGAGCAAGTTATTTTTCAAAAATTTATCTCAGAACATCAGGATATCATCAATTGAAGGTACAAGAAGAAGATATACCAAAAACAACATTTAGAATGAGGTACGGCCATTATGAGTTCACCGTTATGCCTTTTGAACTCACTAATGCTCCTGCAGCTTTCATGGACACGATGAACAGAATTTGTAAGCCATATCTTGATAAGTTTTTCATTGTGTTTACCGATGATATTGTTATATACTCCAAATCCAAAGAAGATCATCAGGTTCATCTAAAGTTTATGTTAGAAACCTTAACGAAAGAAAATTTATATGCCAAATTCTTTAAATGTGAATTTTGGTTATTGGACGTTCAATTTCTCGGTCACATTTTAAATGCAAAAGGTATTCAATTTGATCCAACTAAAATAGAAGCTATTACTAAATGGGAGAAACCCAAGACACCAACTTAAGTTAGAAATTTTCTAGGACTAGTTGGGTATTACCAAAAATTTATTCAAAATTTCTCCAGAATAGTTGTTCCTTTAACTTCACTCACTAGAAAATCTGTTAAATTTGAATGGGACCAAAACAAGAGGAAGCATTTGAAACACCGAAACATAAATTAACAAATGCACCGATCTTGGCTTTATCAGAAGGCCAGAGTAACTTTACCATATACTGTGATGCTTCCCACAAGGGTATGGGATGTGTTTTGATGCAAGAAAAGAAATTTGTTGCATATGCTTCTAGACAATTAAAAGTCCATGAAAAGAATTACAACACACATGATCTTGAATTAGGCGCTATAATCTTCACATTAAAGTTATGGCGACACTATTTGTATGGTGTTAAATTCACAATATATACTGATCAAAAAAGTCTGAAGCATATTTTTGACCAAAAAGAATTGAATATGAGACAGAGGCATTGGATGGAGACTCTCAATGATTATGATTGTGAAATTGTCTACCATGAAGGAAAAGCCAACGTTGTTGCTGACGCCCTGAGCAGGAAAGAGCATGATCAACCCAAAAGAGTTCGAGCCCTTAGATTAGAGCTTAAAGTAGACTTGATTAATCAAATTAAAGAAGCTCAGAAGCTGGCACAAGAAGAAGGAAATATTAAAGCCGAAAAGGAAAATGGAACTATAGGATCAATTAGTCAAGGGCGATGATGAAATACTCAGGTTAGGAAAAAGAATCTGGGTGCCGATGGTTGGAAATTTAAGAGTTAAAATTCTTGAGGAATCTCACAAATAAAAATACATGATGCATCCAGTAAGCAATAAGATGTATCATAATCTGAAAAACAATTATTGGTGGATTGGTATGAAAAAAGACATTGCCATATATGTTGCTAAATGCCTAACATGTTCCAAAGTCAAAGCCGAGCATCAAAAGCCATTAGTTTATTACAACAACCAGAAATACCAATATGGAAATGGGATATGATAACCATAGATTTTATTATGGAGTTGCCTAAAACTACTCGTCAAAATGATGCAATCTGGGTTATTGTAGATAGGCTGAGTAAGTCTGCCCATTTCATTCCAATACAAGAATCATTCAGCATGGGTAGGTTAGCACAATTATACGTCGAGAATATCGTATCTTTGCATGGTGTACCACTATCCATCATTTTAGACAGAGATAATCGTTTCACTTCTAAATTTTGGGCAAGTTTTCAAAAAGCAATGGGAACGCGATTAAATTTAAGCACCGCGTATCACCCACAAACTGATGATCAAAACGAACGTAATACCCAAACATTTGAGGATATGCTTCGTGCCTGTGTGTAAGACCTCGAATCACGGGAATCCTACAGTTGGTAATCATATCCAAAATTTCACAAACATTTAAAACCAAGAAAAATTCGTTTTATTTAAAACCAGTTCAGAGTAAATAACAGCGGAATAATAAATGTCAAGATTCCCAAAACCAGGAAAATACAAAACCATTAGTAGTGGAAAAATGTTAAGTATTAAAAAAATTCCCAAAACCAATTATAAACGAAACGTCTATTTTTAATTAGTAGTTCTCGTCTAGAAATGCCTTCAACTCTCCGAGTAGCCCCTAACACGTCCAAGCGATAGTCCTTAGTCTCAACCTGAAAATCAAACTAACATACAAACAAAGTCAGCTTGAGCTGAGTGAGTTCAAGTTTTAATAAACGACATATCTATAAATCATTCCAAAATTTTAAGTATAATGCAGGATATGAACAAATAGGCAACTGGATAAATGATAAGTAGCCATATATATATATACACACACACACACACACACACACATAGATATATATATATATATATATATGCATAACATCCAAATAATATAATCACGGTCGAACGCGGGTACAACCTAAGCACGTAATACGGGATTTTAGGGACCCGTTATGATGATTATGCCACACAAGCCGCCCCCTTACGGGCTTTCCAGGGCCCGCCACAGGATTTTAAAACCAAAGTAGTATAGTTTGGCCCAGCCAAAATCATCATGCACGCAAAATTCAATATGATGGTGATCATGCCACACGAGCCTCCCCTCTCACGGGCTTTCCAGGGCTCGCCATAGGATTTTAGAACCTGAGTAGTATAGGTTGGCCCGGCCAAAATCACCATGCACATAAATACCCTAATACAATGATGATTATGCCACACGAGTCTCCCCCCTCACGAGCTTTCCAGGCCCGCCACAGGATTGAGAACCTGAGTAGTATAGCTTGGCCCGGGCAAAACCATCATTGCACCGTATACCCACACATAGTAGGCACACGCAACTAATTCTTAGTCACTAAGAACAAATTTAATATTAATAATCATAAGCCATAGGATAACATACGAATATACATATATATCTTTATAAGTCCGTCCGAAATATGAACTAATATAAGCAGGTCTGCATGTATTCAATTAATACTAGGAGTATTGACATCCTCGAGCCAAGACCATAAGTAATATATATAACCTTAAGGAATTTAAGACAAGTTTAAAATATCCTAAGCCTAGATTATAATTAATATATAATTTTCATAAATACATAATTATAAACGAATCTAATGATATCCTCTAGCATAGGCTATCAATAATATATAGTTCTTCGGGAATATATAAAACAATAAACAAGTCTAATAATGCCCTTAAGCATAGACTATCAATAATGTAAACATCAGCCAATCGATCAACCAAACAACATCACCACATGTAAACTATAGATAATCAGTAGTCTGGGAACTATTACAAGGCCCAATAATAACCTCAAGCCTAGACTAAAGGTAATATATATAATTTTCGAGATTATAAGATTATAAACGGGTTTAAAAATATCCTACGGCATAGGATATAACCTAAATATAATTCTAGAAATATACAAATACCATTGAAACTACACAATATCGTCGAAAACGTTTAAACGGATAAAATCGTACGGAGGTGTGTATGCTAGCCCAAAACATAAAAAGAGTTAAAAAGGGGCATCATGAACTCACATGACACGAGGCACACAATCAACAACGAGCTAGATAATCTCTAATCAAATCCACAATTCACAACCTGTCAGATTGCACACAAAGATTACTAACTAAACCGTACCGACTTGTTTATCCTACGAGGCGTTCTAACATGACTTGGTTGACCTAAAGCCTCGACCTTACCAACTTCAATTACATCAGCCCTGCGAGGCCTTGTATTAACCGAAACCACCCTTAGATAATTCCGGGGACAAAGGATTTCCAAATTACCCCCGGAAGTTGCAAGTTGAATAGAATACGCGCATTAATGAGTGGTTTATGTACTTAGCAATCAACTCAGCCCCGTGTGGACCGAATTAAGTATAATTACAGCCAACAAGTTCACACGACACTACACTAGTTGAATGGGTTGGTAGTTCGCATGCATAACGCACCAACTTCCCAATAAAAGCGAATTCGCGTTGTACCGACCCGTTTGAGTAACCGACAACCAATTCATCCTCAATACTTAAAAAAATAATTTTTCCACAGCCCATATATCGAACCGAAGCTACACAAAATGAATCGGTTGTTAATTCCTTCAAACCTCGCGCTAAACGCAACAATTTAACAATCTAGACAATCGAACAGTAGTTTTCAATCAATCACTAATTGACCAATCAAACGAAAACCATAGCTCACGATATTAAAGTATGTTACACTAGACATACCTAGGAATATGACGGAGCAAAACCTCACTTCAAATAGCCCCGACACGAACACAATTGGACAGCCACCGGTTAAGCCTAAAACGAACTTATCTATCAATAACGAGTATAACATGCAGATTTTAGCATGCGAAGATGCATTTTATTACATAGGAAAACTATATAAATAAATTATGAAATTTTTACCAGAGTTTCAGAAATGTCTTAGGTGTTTAAAAATATTTTTATTATATTTTTCCAGTTCACACAACAATCATAAAAATTTCTCCAACATAGAATGGTACGTGCAGCTATTTCAGTGCGCAACAAAAGTGTTTTATTTGTTTAAACATCATTACCAAACCAAATTAAATGATTCCAATTAGGTTTTAATATTAACTCAAACTATGAACTTTCAGAAGTGGAATTAACCAATTTGGACTTGTCAAAAAAAGTTATAATGTCGGGAAGACAGACCAGAATCCGTCACCCTGCATCAGCCTTGACACACGTTTTTATAAAATCATAAAAACCATTCAAATCTCGTCGAAAAATTACAAATTATACCTTTCTGGAAACTAGACTCAAAGTAGAATATCATGCACTCAAGAATTGATCAAAAACAATCAATTTTCATTGAGTTACAGACCAAACAATAAACGAGTATGAATATATCAGAAACCGTTTTAATCAAAACTCAAACCCTAACATGTTTATGACATCTTTAGGGTTCTAATTCATCAATTAGCATCATAATCATTAAAATTACAGAAGTTTGAACATTTAGGGTTTATAAGAACTCATCAAAACATAAAATTGATATATAAAACTTACTATTTAGCATTAGGAATCATAAGAATCAATCAAAGGCACCACCAATTGCAAGACCCAAGGTTGAATTGAAGATAACTAGGTTGTGTTGGTGGCTTGAAATTGTGAGTGAGGGATAGCAGCTGCGATGGTTTTGGGGGGAATTAGCGTTGGGATTTATTTTTAATATTGTTTTTGATTCATAATTACAATAATAGTCCTTGTTGAAACAAGTTTGGCTTTAAACGAACTTTTTAACAACGAACAGGGTTATAACAAACCATCGTGACTAAAAAAACCCAAGTTAGTAAAAATAAAGCCTCGTCGCTATCTTTGACAAAACTATTTTATAAAAGCCGAAAACGTACAAAGCACGCGCAATCGATCGCAATTTCATGAAATGAGTTATAAACTAAACACCTAGTCATTTAGAATGAAATTTCACATAGATAATATTATAAATATATGATTGAGGTATTATTTCATATTTTCAACAACGTTCGGGTTAGACTCGCGTGATTCGGTAATTCCCTAATTACCACAACGTGAATGTTTGTGCAATAACCGACACACTTAATTTACCCCAATTAAGTGAAATGCATGAATGAGTGTTTGAGATAACGGAGATTGTGTTAACGGTGTTAACCATAAATTGTCGGGTGTCACATGTTGCACCTACTCCCACAGCTGTCAGCACAGAAAACCAACTCCAGATTCGTTCGGTTTACGCGTTAGCAGTCGAATAACTCAAAATCCTATCAAACGATCTCCGTTTTGGGCAAATAATATATCCACGCGTTTGTCTCGACAAGACCCATCAAAGCCACCAGTTCCTGTCGCCGGAAATTGCCGCCACCGTCGCCGGAAAACTAAACAGTCGCCGGATTTTAATCCTAAACGAAGAATTGATCAATGAACGAGCAAAATAGGCGGATAAATGGCTTTAAAACGTATTAAAAAGGCTCCTAAATTAGAAAGATGAAACCCTGCCTTTTAGACAAACTTTTATAAACGATCGAGCCTAACGAAATTTCCAGGCGTTACACTGTGTTATGATCTAAGAGGCAGTTGGGATACTCATTTATCTTTAATGGAATTCTCGTATAACAATAGTTATCATACGAGTATCCAAATGGCACCATTTGAAGCATTATATGGACGGAAATGTGGAACGCCCGTTTGTCGGTCAGAAACTGGAGACAACCAATTATCAAGACCTGAAATTGTTCAGAAAATCACTGATCAAGTAATGCAAATCCGAGAACAGTTAAAAGCGGCAAAAGATAGACAGAAAAGTTATGCAGATGTTCGCCGCAAACCAATGGAGTTTCAAGTAGGATTAAAGTACTACTCAAAGTATCACCTTGGAAGGGCGTAGTACGATTCGGAAAGAAAGGAAAACTGAGTCCACGATTTGTAGGACTATTCAAAATAATTGAAAGAATTGGACCAGATGCATATCGACTGGAATTACCTGAAGAAATGAAAGGCATACATGACGTGTTTCATGTATCAAATTTACGCAAGTATTTAGCTGATGCAACTCTTGCAATGCTATTAAAAGATGTCGAGGTTAACGAAAGGCTCAAGTTTGTGGAACAACCAATTCAAATTGAAGATAGTATGATTAAGTTTCTCAAACGTAAATGACTCAAATTAGTGAAAGTTCGTTGGGATTCGAGGCGTGGACCCGAATATACATGCGAACTCGAATCAAAAATGAAAAGAAAATACCCACATTTATTTCAATAAATCTCGAGGACGAGATTATTCAAAAGGTGGGGAGGATGTAACACTACGGAATTTCCAACATAATTTTTAGCCAAAAATGCCAATATTCAAAATTCAAGGACTTAAAATGAAAATTTTGATTTTTTAATCCTTTGCGCGACACGAAGAATTGACAGAATTGTCTTCGCGCAATGCAAAGAACTTGGCACAGAAACCAAGATAGAGTTAGTTCGCGCTACGCGAACGGCTGAAGAGTCTGTCCTACGATCTACGCAAAACCTCATTAAGTAATCGGGTACACATGTCCAACCACGTGTCAACATGTGGCACGATTGTACAGGCCACATGTAAAATGTCACACCCTAACCTATAGCGAAAATGTCGGGGTGCGAACCGTGGTTCACAGCTCAAAAGGTACTATCATACCATATAAAAATATGACAATATCTAATTAATTAATTTATTTCAAATTTCAAATATGTGCACAAATAACAATAATAATCCAAAACAAATAAATAATCTATAAAAAATAATATTTCAATTATTTTCTTGATTTTATTTTTTAAGGTCTTTCTATATGTCCTTTACCTTAGCTTCAAATCAACTGGTAACTTACATATGCGTAGAAAATAAGCAGAGATCTGTTAACAACACAAGTTGAGTGAGATGATCACAAATTTTGACGCTAATAATAGTATATAATAAATAGATAATAAATGATGAATGCGCAACAAAATAATGTGAGCAATAATCAATCAAACCGTGAGCAAATAAGGTGTCAGTTGACCGTTGCCTAGCGAATCAGGTATTGGCTACTATGACTAGCATACAAATGTGGGTGTTTGTTGACCATTGCCAAGCGAACTGGGCTTTGGCTACTAGGACGGCGTATGATCGTACTTTAATGTGATTATAATGGACCTCTCTGAATATAATAGCATACAGACACTTAAACAAATAGAAATTAGCATTTAATTGAAATTCACACAATATTAACATTTGCGAGTTTGTGTATATATATATATATATAATGAAAATAGGAGTTAGATACGCATATATCCCCAAAAAATTCGAAAATAGTAAAATAAAAGGGGAATGATATCTCACCTTATTGCTTAGGTGAGTGTGCGAGAAATACGAATAAAAACAAAATTAAACGAACAAACTGTCCTTTAATGTGCTGACTAGGATAAACCGAACAAACCTGAAACTTAGAAATAATAAAAAATGATTAAAACCGAGAACATAGCCGCTGGAATCGATCAAAACAGATGTCTAGAACTACAGTAATGAGATAATTAACGTTTAAGCGAGTTGGTACTGACCAGAATCCGAACAGCGAGTCGGAAGTCGGGTTTTGGTCAGTAGCCTTAAAATATCAAAACATAAATAAAAGTCTTCTAGACTGAAAGTCAGTCCCGACCAGAAGTATGAGAAATTATTTGTTCAAGGTTGTTGACCAATATGCCCTTAAACGGATTTAAGTCAAATTGACCCGTCAATACCCCTTAATCTCCAAAATTGATTGAGGGTTATTAACTAACGAATAGTAGTGGATGATTTACAGTAAACAACTTACCCGGAATGTGTATGAATCGATAGAAAAGTGAAGTCAAAGGTTGATATTATGGCAAAGTCAAACAACAAAGCTTGTATCTTCAAGTAATATGACAAAAACGGAGAAGAACTTGAGGGTATAATGAGGGTGACAGCTGAGGAAGTCTTTATTAGGGTATGGGGAAATATTTGGCAGGTGATTTATGTCTTGTTTATATAGGATATGCAAGCATGAATTAATTTTAGTTAATATGCTCGATTAAGAAACCTAATATTGTTTTAATGACTAAATCAACTAGAAAATCATCAAAATTCATTCTTGGTGAAAGGGATATTGAATGTGGAGATGTACTTAGTCTAGATTAGTTTTCTTGAGGCTTAAATCATGAGATTTGGTCCAAAAATAACCGATTTAGCACCAAAAACGAACTAGGAAACAAAATAACAAAGAGGATCTGCACAGGGGGTGGCCGCGCCACGCGACCAACTTCACCCTCCTTGGCCACATGGTGCGGCGTGGTCAAGGTGGGGAAGTTTCGTGTTTTGGCAGTTTTAGTCCTTGTGCTTTTAAAGATATTATTTTTTGATATTTTAAGAGTTTTTAAGCAAGAAATGCCAAGTTTAAACAACACAAAGGGTATGAAATGAAAACACCTCCATGAATACTTTTAAATACATTATTTTATTAATAATAAAGATCCGAATAACGTTTCTGAATCGGTTTAAACATAAACGAATACGAATACGAAAAACCCGAGATGTTACATAAAATGTTGGCTGAGGGTCGGTTCGCGTGACGCGAAGAATTAATTCTTTGTCCTTCGCGCTACGCGAAGGAGCTAAATTATGGCTATAAAAGGGGAGTGACGGGTTTAAATCATTTCATCCCAAATCTCACTTACATTCTCACACACTTAGCATATGGAAGCGTACCCGATCGCTGTAACCTGTCGAGACACTGTTTTCTCGAGATTCATGCAAAGTATTAAAGTCTCGACGCCTTGTTTATTAGTTAAGCGAGCTAGAAACGAGACCCTGTCAATCAACCTATCACTCTTTTCATAGTATCAGCATTCCCGAGTGTCCGTTAAGGTAGGATCTAAGTTTAAGTTATTTCAAGTATATTATGAATAGCTTACACTCAGTCAAGGCAATAACCTTTTGACCTTGAAAAGGATTTTTAAAGCATTCACAAAGGTTTTCAATAAGCATTATTTCTATAAGAAGCAAAATGTTACACAAAATATTTTTTGACGGGCATACAGTAACTGGAAGGGGGATTTCACTAGTGGTGAGTTTCTTGCCAAAGGAAAGTAATTCGTACAAATCCCAATCAACCGCGAGACCCATGTACTTACCTGGAGAAACTCACCAACGTGTTAGAACCTATTAGGTCAAAGCATGCTATATCAAACATCACACAAAATAGATATAATTTCAAATGCAAACATTCACAAACCTAAACAAGGTTAAAACTAAACTTAAGGTCTGCAGTTTAATCAAGAAATACCATCAAGGTAACCATACAAACCTGTTTATTTATAGGTTAACATCATTCACATTTAAGAAGGTTTATCAACAAACACGCTGACGATACAGGTGAATACGTTAAACCTTTACAAACAGTCAAAACATATTTATACTCTATAATATGAACAGGTTGTTCGTCTTAGAGAGCCAGACAAACATTTACATGAGATTACGTGATCTCTAAAATGTTATAATACAAATTAGAGAATAAAAGCAACTCAGACCAATTACACATGTGTATGGATCCAGACATAAATGTTTAGCCTAACATTCAAAGGCTACGTGGCCGGGGGTTGGACAGTCGTAACTAGTTCTCTAGAATGGGCTACGTGGCTCGGAGAAACTTGTGAGTGTGTAGGGCAGTATAACAAATACCGGAAATAGAAATATTTCTGCTGAGCTTGTCAAGAAAACTATATTTGTATTATGATTGTGATTAAATATTTTTAGAGTCAACGTTTCACCAGCACATAGCTGACGTATTTTACTCCCCATCGCAGGTAACTAAGTTTGTTAGAAAATAGCAAGGATTAGAGTCGTCAAGGAGATAGAAGCTCGTAGTACAAGATGGCTCGATGCTGATTGTAAAATCCTTGTAATATAAAAACAATATTTTGTAAACAAACACTTGGGTATTTAATTCCCAAGTAAATTTTCAATTTAAATAAATATTATAATAACCTAAAGTCTTCCGCAAAAATTAATCCATAAACTCTGATATATTTACAAAGCATGTACCAACTGAGAGTCACACTACTAGGCCCTGAGTGGGTGTATGAATTCTGCCATGGAACTGGCTGGTTATTTGATGAATGGTCTTATCCGAAACAAGGAAGAGGATAAGAAAGATAATTCAATGAATGACAAGAAAGGGAGAGGAAAAACCCGTTTCAAGGGTTAAGAAGTTGAAAAGAAGAGGGGAGGTTTTACCTCTAACTATCCATTATGCAAAATCTGTAAGAGGCATCATCTGGGTCGATTCCGATTTTCAGCTTCTACATCTGTAGTTTGTGATTTATGCAACAAGCCAGGGCATGTTGCAGCTGACATGTTGCAGCTGATTGCTAGAAGAGATCATGACTTGCTTTAATTGCAAGGAAACTGGACATCTCATTTTTGAATGTCCAAAAAGGAATGTTACTAGTGGAGGTGCTGTAGGAAGCAGCACCAAAAATGATGGGAAAAAGATAAATGCTCTAGTCTTCGTACTCGACACCAAGAGGGCTGCGGACATACAAGACACCATCACTGGTACGTTCTTAGTTATAACGTTTATGCAAGAGTTTTATTTGATTTTGGTGCAAATTAAAGTTTCATAGATTATAAATTTTGTAATCTATTAAACGAACCTTTAAAGAAATTGAATAAAATTATAAACGTCGAAACAACCAGTGGTGAGGTAGTTAAAACTTCCGAAACTTTAGAAAACGGAAAGATCCTGTTAGCATGCTAAGTCATACCTGTACAATTATTACCTATGAGATTAGCTGGATTTGATATAGCTCTAGGTATGGACTGGTTATCCGATAACCATGCTCGCAGCATTTTTAATAAGAAAACAATAGAACTCCAAGCTCCTGATAAGCGAACAAGTCAAATCGTTGGTGATAAAGATGCAGGTTAAGTCAGCATAATCTCCATGATTAAAGCTAACAAATGCTTAAACCAAGGATGTTTAGCTTTCATGGCCTATGTGACGGAAGAATCAAAACCTAAGGAAATCAAAGATGTACCTATAGTATTCGATTTTCCAGACGTCTTCCTAGTTAAACTTCCAAGAATTCCACCCAATCTAGAGGTCGAGTTTAGAATAGATTTGATTCCTGGAACCGCTCCAATGGAAATGAAGGAGTTGAAGAGAAAATTGGATGAATTACTAGAAAAAGGATTTATTCATCCAAGTTCATCACCTTGGGGAGCTCCGATACTATTCATCAAAAGAAAGACGGTTTCATGAGGATGTGTATCGATTATAGAGCCTTGAATAAATAACTATTAAGAATCGATATCCGCTACCTAGAATTGACAACCTATTATAGCAATTACAAGGAGCGAGTTTTTTTTTCAAAAATAGACTTACACTCTGGATACCATCAGCTAAAAGTTCAAGAAGAGGATATTCCGAAAACAGCGTTTCGAACAAGGTATGGACATTATGAGTTCACTGTAATGCCATTTGGACTTACTAATGCCAATCGTATTTACCGACGATATACTCATTTATTCTAAATCGGAAGAAAATCATAAGTTCATCTTAGAATCTTGCTTGTCGAAACGAGAAATTGTATGATAAGTTTTCCAAGTGTGAATTTTGGCTCCACGAAGTACAATTTCTTAGTCATGTTGTCAACACAAATGGAATTCAAGTAGATCCTACAAATATTGAAGCGATAGCTAAATGGGAGATTCCTAGATCGCTAACCGAGGTCCGAAGTTTCCAAGGTTTGGCTGGATATTATAGAAGATTCATCAAAAATTTCTCTCCTATAGCAGTTCCCTTAACTTCATTAACTCAAAAGAATGTTAAATATGAATGGGGAACTAAGCAACAAGAAGCATTTGATTTGCTTAAGCAAAAGCTTACTAACGCACCTATACTGGCCTTTCCAGAAGGTACAGAAGATTTCGTTGTATTTAGTGACGCGTCCCATTTAGGTTTGAGTTGTGTACTAATGCAAAGAAAGAAAGTAATAGCTTGTGTTTCTCGACAATTGAAAGTACACGAAAAGAATTATACGACTCACGATCTGAAGTTGGGTGCCATAATCTTTGCCCTGAAGTTATGGAGGCACTATCTTTATGGAGTTAAGTTTATCATGTACACTGATCATAAGAGTTTAAAACACATCTTTGATCAGAAAGAACTTAACATGCGTCAAAGAAGATGGATGGAAACCTTAAACGATTATGATTGTGAAATCACTTATCATGAGGGTAGGACAAATGTTATAGCTGACGCATTAAGTCGAAAAGAGCATGAGAAACCCAAGAGAGTTCGAGCCTTGAGATTAGAACTACAAATAGATCTAACTGAACAAATCAAGAAGGCTTAGAAGCAAGCAATCAAAGAAAACCAAATCTCCGAAGACAAGTGTAATGGTAGAATTGATTCTTTAATCAAAGGAGATGATGATATACTCAGACTTGGAAACAGAATCTGGGTACCAATTGTTGGAGATTTACGTGAAAGGATCATGAATGAAGCCCATAGATCAAAGTATATGATGCATCCCAGTAGTGATAAGATATATCAAAATCTTAAGCCGAACTACTGGTGGAACGGAATGAAAAGAGATATTGCTCTGTATGGCTAAATGTTTAACCTGTTTACAAGTCAAGGGCAAAGCATCAAAAACCTTCAGGTGTACTTCAACAACCTGAACATCCTGTTTGGAAATGGGAGATGATAACAATGGATTTCATTACGAAACTCCCTAAGACTAACCAACAGCACAATGCTATCTGGGTCATTATTGATAGGTTAACTAAATCTGCTCATCTCTTACCTATCAATGAATATTACTCTATGGATAGATTGGCACGAATATACGTAAACAATATCGTAGCATTACATGGTGTGCTATTATCTATCATATCCGATCGAGATAGTAGATTTATATCTCATTTCTGGAATAGTTTCCAACAAGCGTTAGGAACTCATTGAATCTTAGCACTGCTTATCATCCTCAAACTGATGGGCAGAGTGAAAGAACAATTTAAACTCTTGAAGATATGCTCTGAGATTGTGTGATTGATTTAGGAGGAAGTTGGGATGATCTTCCTCTGATGGAGTTCTCGTATAACAATAGTTATCACAACCATTTGAGGCATTGTATTGACGAAAATGTAGAACACCTGTATGTTGGTCTGAAACTGGAGATAATCAAATGTCTGGACCTGAGATAGTCCAAGAAACAACAGATAAATTATTACAAATCCGTGAACGACTTAAAACGGCAAGAGATCGAGAAAGGAGTTATGCAGATGTTCGTTGTAAGCCATTAGAATTTCAAGTCAGAGATAAGGTCTTATTGAAAGTATCACCTTGGGAAGGTGTAGTATGATTCGGCAAGAAAGAAAAATTAAGTCCTCGTTTTGTGGGACCATTTGAAATACTAGAAAAAAGCAGTACTGTAGCTTATCGCTTACGCTAGCCAGAAGAAATGAAAGGAATACATGATGTATTTCATGTTTCTAATTTATGCAAATGTCTGGCTGACGAAACTTTAACCATGCCTTTAAAGGATCCGAAATCAACAAAAAGCTAAAATTTGCATAATAGCCCCTACAAATTGAAGATTTCCAAGTTAAGAAACTTAAGCGGTGAAAGCTGAAGTTAGTAAAGACAAGATGGAACTCCTGAAGAGGACCAGAGTTTACTTGGGAGTTAGAATCAGAAACGAGAAAGAAATAACCACATCTGTTTTAACAAATCTCGAGGACGAGATTCATTTGAAGGTGGGGAGGATGTAACATCTCAAAAATATTTGGTCCAATTTTGAAAAGTTAATAAAGATGAATGACCAAAAATATTCTCAAGACAGGTAAGGGAAAAAGTAAGATAAGAAAACAAAAGCATATTATGTTAAGAAAATAAAGAAGGAAGTTCATTCCACATGGAAGGAATAAAGAAAGTGAAAGCTCTTTATAAGAAAGGAAATTTCCATAGTTATAATCTTATGTGGCTAACCACTCTCAATGGTCCTAGTGGAGGGTGCGAAGCACCCAACGCGTATGGGCACGGGCTCGGGCTTGGGCACAATGTGGCGCTTTGATAATGCACTTTGCACTTCGCACACTCGCTTCACCGCAAGCCGCATTAGTATTTTTGAACAATAGAAGTTAGATCAAGACGTGACGAACTACCAAAGTTCAGTGACTAAAAATGAAAAATCTGAATCTCTATTCCGTCGCGCAACGCGAAGGAATTGGATATAGTTACTTCCCACTACGCGAAGTAGTAATGAAGTAACCGTACCGTTGAATGACATGTGGCAAGCCTAGTTGTCAAATCACCACACCTATGGGTCAACTTCGCGCTACGCAAAGTGATACTTCGCGCTACGCGAAGGACAAGAAATATCAAAGGCAGTTTATTATCCGTTCGCTTTACGCGAACAAGCAAAATGTTGGTCCTTCACGCTAGGGGTGTAAATGAGCCGAGCTACTCACCAGCTACTCAATCGAGCCGAGCTTAATCGAGCCCGAGCCTAAAAAAAGCTCATTTAATAAACGAGCCCGAGCCCGAGCTTCCCTTATCGAGCTCGAGCCGGCTCGTGAGCCTAAACAAGCCTGTCATTCATATACTTTTTTAAAATATATATTTAATAATTAATAATTATTAATTAATATTTATATAATGTTGTGAAAAAATAAATAAAAATAACTAAATAATATATATTATTTTATAATTGAAAAAACTATATAAAAATAATATAATTATATACAAAATAGTTGACATATAGTAAACAAGCCGAGCCCGAGCCGAGCTCGAGCTTGAAAATCTACTCACGAGCCGAGCTCGAGCTATGAAAATAGAGCTCGTAACGAGCCGAGCTTGAGCTCTATATAAGCTATCCGAGCGGAGCTCAAGCTGAGTCGAGCTCGGGCCTACACGAAGAAGCACTTTTTTTGCCTATAAATAGGCAGCCATGGGATGAAACCCCATCACTCGTCACACCTTATACACTCACTTTACCTCAAAGTTCGTGCCATGATCCCAGAGTTTCAAGGTTGTTCGTTGTCTCGAAGTACGTGCTAGAAATAGAACCCCGACCGGTGTATTATCTCGATTGCCTGCTAACAAGTAGAAGTGCTGCCCACGTCAAGCCTAGGCATTTCTTATAAACAAGCCATACAAGATAGGGGTTCTATCCGATTATTTTATTATATGTGGCTTAGATCCTAGTTGGGTATATAGCCCATACCTTGATCATATAATAAGTGAAATATAGATTTCGTAGGATGAGGTTATAGATGGTATATTATTCTTTATTTTATATAAAGATTTTATAAATGTTTCTTAAGAAAGAAGAAACTTGATATACACGTTTCTTCGTGAAGAAGAAACTTAGTGTATAAATGATGAAAAAAGAAAGGACTAGAGGTCCTTATGTTTTATAAAAGAAATGAATATCAAGGTAAAGGTTATGCAAACAGACTAAAGGTCTGAAGCTAGATCGTTAATCTAGTATTTATAAAACGTTATGCTCATACTATAGGTCCGAGGTAACAAGAAAACATAAATCAGTGAGACACACTGATTATGGACAAAGGTGGATTCATTTAAACTCTTTATAACTTTATAAATTAAGTCTTTAAATGTTTGCATGGGATTACGTATCCTTAAAACTTTATAAACAAAGGTAATCGCTGGCCCTCAGGCTATCGTGTACGTTTGTCTGGATCCTTACATATGTGGGTAGACGGTGGGCACACCGCACCACACTTGCTAATGCCTCCGATACGTTGGCCGGACCTAAGTAATGTCCGAGAGGAGATTATCTTGTGTATATTGGTAGTTGCTAAGTCCTCGATGCTACCGTGTTCGCTGAGTGGTTTCAAGTTGAGCTGGATGTTTATTGATGTGGTCTCAATTATACATATTATATATAAATATTTCTTATACTTTTAGATATTATTGAACCAAGTTTTTATTGAATATTATTATTATTTGGTTTATGTGTGAGTTTAATGGTTTCAAGTGACAATGAGCTAAAATAGAACATTTTGACTAAACTCGAGACCGACAAACAAAGCGTCGAGCATATATTATATATTACTAATTATTATTATAATGTATTAACTATTATTTATAATAGTAATTCAGACTTTCAGAACTTGGTTATTTCCTAACCCACGTTGGGCCGAGGCCTATGATGTCTTGAGAGGATGATTAAGTATGAAACTTATTTTATGTCAACGTGTTCACCAGCATGTGTTGCTGACGTGTTTTATAAACTGTTTTACAGTTATTCAAGAATAGATGTTTGGAGACAAGGGATAGCCATTAGATGATCTGATGGCTCAGATAGAATTTTTGATATTAAAATAATGTACATTATGGTTTTATAATTCCAAATTCTTTTGTACCAACCATCGGAAATCCCCGTCTTTGAATATAATAATATATTTATCAAGTCTTCCGCTTTACAACCTTAAACTATGATATATTTATAAAACAGTTATCAACTGTTGGTCACACTCCTAGGCCCTAAGTTGGGGTGTGACAGAGGGGGAAGGGGTGATATTTAGATACAAAGAGCTTAGGTGATTAAAGGAAAAAAAGAAAATAAATAAAATAAATGAAATTACCAATTTACGCCTAATTTAATGGGAAAATGATGGGGTTAGAAAAAAGTATTAAAATTGCAAGTTTTAAAAAACTGAAGTAACAATTTGCAATAAATTCAAAAGCGATACTAAATTTGTGCAACCAACTAGAACTCACTTATAAATTTTATGCTTATATACACGAATTACCTTATAAATTTTCTGAGTTTTTTTTTTTAATTTATAATAATTATTATCTTTTATTATTAGCTGTCCTTTTCTTAATGCAAATAACCATTACCAAGTATAATAAGAGTGAGATCTAGTATAAATAAAATTAACATACTAAACATACAAATAACTGGAATAATTATAGTTTTGAACTAGAGTTCAAAAGTTATAAAAAAAAAATAATTACTCTAATATTAACATAATTATTTTAGTTAATTGTACACTTTTCATGATAAAAATAATTTGTATGTAATCCACACACATAGTTATAAATGTCGTAGAAAAAATAATGATAATAATTACTTCAAACAATGTTGAAGTGGAGGATATTGCTTTAGCGAAATAAATACAAGAAAACAAAACAAAGTTTTTTTTTAGCTGTCAACAAACATAGAATGTCTAGATATTTCGTATGGGGTGATTCAATGGCTAAAGGTCACCGCCAGCTTGCCTAACCCAACCGTACAGAGCCCTTAAGCGCCTCTAATTTATCTCAAGTTCCAGGGAACCCCCCCCCCCCCTCCGAAGGCCCACTAGTGGTAAAACGCGGATGCCCTCATCGAACTGAAGATCACAAAGAAGTTAGTCTTCCTTCACTGAGCCACCCATGTCTCCCCAAAAGTGTTGTAAGTGAGAATTGAGCTTGGGTCTCCATTAAGAAACCCAAATTTCCTATCACCACACCACGTTGGAAAGGAAAAAAAAATTAAGTTAAGTTCGTACAAATTCTATTAAGAAAAGTTTTCAAAATAAAATACATTTATTGAAAGGAATGTAATATTTGAAAAGGGCAAGGCGTCTTATCAAGGCATCTAACATCTTTATCTCACAACCACCAATTTCTATTTTTATAACTAGAATTACAAGACAATGTTCCTTTTTTTAAATCAGTTTATAAAGCATATTATAAGATGTCTTGATGGCTCCAACTATATTCATCTACCCACTCCTCTTAAAAATTACTATTCAACACGATGCATCTTTTCACATGAACTATACGACAATTATATATATATATATATATGGTTAGTTTAGAATAAAAACACACTTGAGTTGTGAAAACTCTAGAAACTTATTCTCAACTACATGTTTTTAATTAAATATTAAATCTTATGGTTCACAATTAAAGTTAATAAAACATGTAAAAGTTTATTTACATTTTCTCTCTCTTGAAAACATATATAAAAATTACTAAAAAATGTAAAAGAAATAGTAAAACATTTTTTTTATGTTTTCGATGTTTTGTATTAAATGTAACAACATATATTACATATGACAAAAAAAACGATGTTACATAGGGTTTTCACGGATTTTCTCAACTCAAGAGGGTTTTCAAACTATACTTCTCCTATATATATAAAGGATAAAATATAATCTTTATCGTACATTACGTACGCGACACTTCAAACGGTTGATTTTCAAAAACCCAAAATCACAATTACACTCATCTGTCCGTCCCTCTCCCTCAATCCGTCTTACCACCTCTCACCAACATCAGCATACCTCCTTCATCTCCGCTCGCCGGCGCCATCAACACTCTTTGTCACCATCATCGCCGTCGACAACGAACTCATCGGAAAAATGCAAAACTCGTCACAGGTTTGTTTTGTTGATTGAAATTGAAATTGAAGCCAATCGATCGGTTAATCTTTAAAATCGATTCAATTAATCATCAATCTGAAGCTTCAATCAATTTTGAGTTCTGAATGATGGGTTTTTGACATTGAACGTTTAAGTTTGGAACGTATTAGCTAAACTTTTAAGTTTTTGCTTGAACTTTGAAAGGTTTGAACGTATTAGCTGAACGTTTAAGGTTTGAATGTATTAGCTAAACGTTTAAGTTTTTGCCTAAAATTTTAAAGGTTTTGAACGTTTTAGCTAAACGTATATCGCGTACGTAATGTACGTTAAGTGATTATTGTACGTTACCCTAAGAGAATCATTGGCAAATTGAGAACTTTGAGAACCATTTTGGACCACTAAAAAAACCTCTAAAAAATATTTAAAAAATTATAAAACAAAAATTTTTAAAAAGTAAAAAAAACCAAAATTCTTATATTTCATTCCGGTTTCGTTAAAAAAAACCGAAATTTTTTTTCTTTTTAATTCGTATTATACCTATATACACATATGTATACTTTCATTTAATCTCTAGTTACGTAATGTACACATATGTACATTATCATTTACCTTAAATTATACATATGTGTATAGGAAAAAACATGTGTGTATATATTATACATATATGTATCATAAAAAAACGATTTTTTTTCTTTTTAAATCGTATTATACCTATACACATATGTATACTTTCATTTAATCTCTAGTTACGTAATGTATACATATGTATATTATCATTTACCTTAAATTATACATATGTGTATAGGAAAAAAAAACATGTGTGTACATATTATACATATATGTATAATTTAGTTAAGCTGAGAGTTTTTTTTTTTTGCGTTTTTTTAAACCGAGACGATAAATAAGAACTTTGGTTTTTTTAGTTTTTTTATTTTTTTTGTTTTATGATTTTTTTTATTTTTGGGTTTTTTTGTGGTCCAAAATGGTTCTCACAGTTCTCAATTCCCAAAAAGTTCTCACATGATCCTGATCCTATATATATATATATATATATATATATATATATATATATATATATATATATATATATAAACGAAACCCCTAAAATCTTATGTGTCCCAATATGGTCGCTTCCTCCCTTTATGGAAGCCACCAAATTGCTTGATTTTAAAATGGAGAGCTCTCGTTAATCTAACATTATAAAATTCATGGGTCATGATCGTCGGATCCTCCCGGATGAGCAAATAACCCGTGTTTTAACCCTAGTTTTCAATCCAAACCCTAATATTCATAACCATCCTTTCTACCGATTCATCATTGATCACACCGCTCTGTTCATTCAATTATTTGTGTCGGTCTTTTTGAACCCAGCATATGAATTATTCCTTCATAGTTCAGTCGCAGTGAGTTCACCTAATTTGATGAAGTCTGTGTTCACAAATTGGTTACTTTATAAAATTCTCGGGTTAAATGGGTCACCATACCCGGATACCAATCATGAAATCCCCAATTAAATCTATTTGAAGTCTGACCAATTTGTTCGGATAAGCCCGGTTCCTTCTAATCCAAGGTATGCCCGTCTGATAATGGGTTGATTTATTGGTATTTCGTTTAATAGTACATAAACACTAGTTGGATTTGATTTTTAGCGTGACAGTAATATTTAGACTGTTTAGAATTCAGAGCTGTGTTGTTTGACAGCTTCGATGATGCCTTCTGTCTGGTATTTGATTTCGTGTATGATATAAATCCTAAATTTGTTTCAAAAACTTGCATGTGAATTATGGTGTTTTTGCATTTTTTATTTACAAACGAATTAGTTTGACTAAATGATGGTGATTACTGATTAGATGGTCTAATTAGTTTGTGGTTTGCGAAAAATGAAAAAAAAAAATCTTTCTGTCCTTTTTTATTAAGATGTTCTGTGCCTGAATTTTTATGCATTTTTGTGCAGAAATGCTTTCAATTTTTTTTATGTTCGGGAATCTTCATCTTTAAAATTATTTTAAAATTTATGGTTCAATTCATAGACTTGAATTGTTTGTGAACCATGTTGACCTTATATTCAGTACTTTGGATGACTTTAAATTGTTTTAAGTTGTGTGTTCAATTGTGATATATCAGATTAGTAGTTCAGTTTATTTATTGTTAGACTTATGCTCATCTAACATTAGAAAGGTTTTTTTAGACAGCTTTTTTTATTAAAACTCATTGCGAGGTTATCAAGACTAGTATGCTTTATATGTTGTCTTATCTTGAAGTAACATTAGACTGTGCCACTGATCCATGCTATTTTACTAATAAATCAAGATTGATGTGCATTTTTAGTGGATTGTTTCTTTTTAAGCCCAATAACATGGTTCTTTAATGATTTTTGATATATTACTTTTTTCAGGTCTGGAATCATTTGATTATTTAAGAAGGAAAGCACAAAGAAACAAGTAATGAACTAATTATAGTTTATGTACTTATAGTTTTTAATTTTTTGGCATTTTTTCAAGAACACTTTTAGCGAGTTGGTGAATAATCTGGGAATGCTAATGATTCTTGACGAGGGACATCGGATGGGGACATGGAGATGTCTTTTAAGTACGAAACTTCAAAAATGGCCACTCCTGTTTCACTATTTCTCATTATGCAGGAGAGGTAATTTTGAAACTGATATAACAGTTTTACAGCTTTATGTCTACTATGTTTTACATACATAATAATATATTTTATGTATTGGTCATTTTACACTGTTTTTGGCACTACCAGATTCCTTCAATTCTGAATGGTGAAATCTCATGCGTTTGACCCGATGTAGTCATATTTTTCATAGTCATGCGTCTCACCAAACCAGGATAGCTCTTATACAGGCCCCCTTTTGTTATTTGCGAAACTAAAAAATCAATCATTTTCTCGTTACGTCTTACCATTCCAAACATTAAGTTCACCTCTTCTGTCCAAACCTCAACCGATTTCAAACACAAATCTTGTGAATTCGTTTGTTAATTTGTGTAATTCACCACAGTTTTAAGATCATTTGTTCAAATTTGATCGTCGTTTATGTACCATTAGTTTACTATGTTTGTTTGCAATTGTTTAGTTACTCATAGTTGATTTCGATTGCGTTTTTTGTGCGATGATTCTGATTGATTGTCGATTTTGTTAGGTTTTGCTTAAGCTAACTATTGCAGTTATTTGTTCACATTCATCAATATCATGTGTTTTGGAGCTTTGTTATAAAATTCTAGGACTTTTGTATGTTGTATGATTTTGTTTAGAATGGTGGATTATGTGTGTATCGATCATTTTGTGATTGATTTTTATTATTGATGCGTGTTTGCTGATATTTTGGGGATAATTGACTTAATTTGGCGTTTGATTTAATTTGTCAATACTTTCGTAAATGTGTAGTGATTGTTTATTGTTATATGTTAAATGATACATAATCTTTGGATGGGAAATAGCGGAGTAAGTGATAGGGGCAAGGTGCCAACTCGAAGTAATGGCGGTGTTTTTAATCAAAGTTAAAGTCTCCAAATAGAATTTTGAGTCTTCGAGTTGGAGGTACTGAAGAATCTGTATCTAGGTCTTAACTAGGAAGCAGAGAGATTTCTGATAATCATCATCCTCGCGATAGCGGGTCAGTTGTTGGTTTCTGTTCCATCTAATTCAACTCGCTGATCGTTCTTATTGTTTCGAATAATAATTGATCAAACAACATGTGTTTTTTTATTTTGTTTTAATATAATACGAGATTGGAGTTTGAATCTTTTATTTTTCCTCATTTCCTATGGGTGAGATAACTCTCAATGGGATGGCAAATTTAACATTTAAGAACACCTTTTTAAAATGAATGTTTTATTTTTCCTCACTGGTACTTCGTTAAAAAATACTTAACGTCGTTATGTTTTTTCCCTAGTTTCAAACCGATGTTTTAGGGCTTTTGATCGGAAGAACGATATAAGTCGAGTGATGTAAAACTTATTTCGAAACGGTGATTCAAATGGCTTGATTTTTGTTAATTGGAAATTCAAGCACCCGAATTGAAACATTGTTTCATCGTTTGGATCACCATTTCGAGATAAGTTTTACATCGGTCGACTCGTATCGTTCTTCCGATCAAAATCCCTAAAACATCGGTTTGAAACTAGGGAAAACACATAACGATGTTAAATATTTTTTAATGGAGGACCAGTGAGACAAAAATAGTAACCATTGCTAGTAATTTTTAAAGGTGGGATTATTATCGGCCAATACACAAAAGGTGAGATTATTTATTTACAATTTTTCTTTTTTAAATCATTGTACGTGATACCAATTTGATGTACCGAATTTTGTAATGTAAATTCATTATCAAACATTAAATAACTAGGATATAGCCCGTATAATACAGGGGTGGTTAAAAAAATACTACAAAAAAAATTAAATTTAATAATATACGTAATAACATACCATATAGATTTATAAGATATAAATAATGATAAATAAAATTTTATAATACATAAATATCTAAAAACCTCATTTAATACATTCAAAGTTACATTTGTAACTTTGTTAGTAATTCTATAAATGGTAATAGTAGTGTTTTCACATGTATTGTTGAAGGTCGTTGGAAGAGACATTCTTTGACTCACCTTAGATTTGGAAGGTTAAATTTGGTAGATTGGCTGCTTTTGAAAGGAAATTTTCAACTACATTATGCATTTGTCTTTTGCTCCTTGCTTTTGATTCTGACTTTACAAAATTAAATATGTTATTTAGGCAAAGAAGTTTTGTAGCAGCAGAACGGTTGAAGGAGGCATCCTATATAAACAAATAAATATTAACTCTTGGGTAGGTGTATTATATTCTTTCTCAGTCATCACTTCACTTGTACTGCTCTTGGTGTTGACTTGAATCATTTTTATCTTCAGTTAAACACATATTCCTCTAGAAGACATTGTGAACATCTGGTTTCACTGAACCCTATTATTCTCATAAATGACAATTTCCGTGAGATATTGAAGATAGAATTACCTTTTTTTCTGTTCTTATTGGAGAAATTATTATCTGGTGGTTGATATAAACTACGTAATTTTAGAAGATATCTCTGCAATAAATTTCAAACCCAACAGCAAGCCCGCAACAATAAGTACATACAAACCTACTAAAAACCCGCAAACTAAACTTAAACACCAACCTAACTATAAACCTACTCATCTCAATCCAAAGTGTCCAACTATAAACTTAAACTTCAACCCAAATATAAACTTAGCCATCTTAATTGAAAGAGCTCAAACATTAAAAAATATAATGAACATAACAAACTAAGACATACATATTAAATCTAAGCAAAAACTTTGTTGAAAAAGAGAACAAATCATTAAAAAAATAAAATAGCAAAATAATTAAAAGCAAAAACCTAACAAAACTCGCGTGACATGCGGGCTAAAAGCTAGTATGTATGTATATATATATATAGAGAGAGAGAGAGAGAGAGAGGATAAAATAAAAACCCAATTGAGTTATGAAAACTCTAGAAACACATTCTTAATCATATGTTTTTAATTAAAATTTAAATTTTGTGGTCCACAATTAAAATTAATATAAAACATAAAGGTAAAAAATAACTTTTTCTCTCTCCTGAAAATGTATGTAAAAATTAGTAAAAAATGTAAAAAATAGCAAAACAATTTTTTTTTAATTTTCCGATGTTTTCATATATTAGCAATTGTTTTAGACTAGTTTTACCATATGCTGGGTCGTATTTTGTGGTTTATGCTTGTAGTGTCGGATTTAGTTTTTGGCTTAGTTGGGCTTTTTTATGTAAACCGAGATCTATTGATCTCGATGGGCTTTAGTTTGTTTTGGGCCTAGTTGGTAGAATATATATTCATGTATGTTAACGAAGTTAGGGTTGTTCGTTCAAAGTATTATTCACATGTGTAAGTTGTTAAGGGCTTAAGCACATGACGTATAATATACGTGTGTTTTGAAGCTTGTTTATTTGTTTTACGTGTGTTCTTGCTTGTTACATAGAATCGGCTTGGTGATTAGTTTCCGCCTAACCATTGAGTATCTTGATATCACATTGAAAGATCCGTCACGGGACTTACAATTGGTAGTAGAGCCTATAGACCTATTCTAGGCTCGATTATTGGTGATATCAAGGATTCTACTGGTGATTTGCGGGTGTTTTTTCTTTGGTTGAGGATTTCTGGAGCTTGAAGAAGATTGTTCTTCGTGTTTTACGGCTGGTAAAAGTTTAGTTTGGAATAGATTTTGAAAATCTCATGTTTAATTTGAATCCCATCATTCTCGGGATTTAGTTAAATATTCAAGGATTACCATATCTTGAACCATTCCAAGTTCTCGGTAAATTTGTTTCAGCTCACGGGTTGAATTCAAGGTTATCGGGAGGATCTTCAAGTTCTCTGGTAGATTTCGTCGTTCTCGGGCAACCTAGTGTGTTAACATATATTGTAAAAAGTTCTCGATCAACTTTCTGTGTTTTCAGAAGAATTTTGCTGTTTTCGGTCATTTTATCAAGTTCTCGGTCATGGATATTATGGATCAATCAGGTGTTAGTGCGTCTTCCATTGCTACTCTTCATCAAGAGCTTGATGCTATAATGGGAACTACCACTCGCGTACCACGACTACTGACATCAGAAGGGTTTGCTGAGTGGAGGTTCAGATTTGAGGAAGTACGTGAAAGCAAAGGATGCGAAACTGTGGAGAAGCATAGTTAGAGGTCCTTAGGTTATTACCTATCAAAGTGAGGGTTCCGAAGAAGTGGAGACAAAGCCAGTTGAGTCATATACAGATGCTGATTTTGACATTGTTGAGCAAGATGAGAAGGCTCTAGCTACTTTGACCATGGCACTTTCACCTGAGATTGCGTTGGGATTTAGAGAGTTGAATTTTGCTAAAGCACTCTGGGAGGCTCTCATTGAAGTGTTTGAAGAAAATGAAGACATGAGGAGAAGCAGGCAAGATCTCCTAAGACAACAATTCAACATGTTCAACTATGTTTTGGGAGAGTCTCTTGAAAAACAGCTTCAATTGTTCATCTCGTTAGTCACGGAGATTAGGTCTACAAATATAAATCTCACACCTGCTGAAATCAACAACAAGCTAGTCAACACTCTGCCATAGAGCTGGGATTTAAATGTAGCTGTTATTAAGAAGACCAAGGATCTGGCTAGACTGACTCTCTCTGAGGTGATTTCGATTATTAAGGCTTGTGACATGGACGACAAGCAGCGTGCTATCAATCATGCAAGTACCTTCAATACTGATGGTTATGGCATTACGGCTAACAATGCTCTAGTTTCACAAGACAATTTTTCATTGTTCAAAAGTCAGCCAGCTCAACCGCAGCAGTCTTAGCAGACCTTCTCCATATTCAGGTCATCTCAAAGTCAACCCATTCCACAACCTACACCAGCTGCTACTGTTTTCTTTCCACAACCAACTCCTGCACCGAAATCGGAAGCTTCTATGGCCACCTCTAGCTATTCTCCTATTTAAACTCCTATTATTTTCAAAGAGACTCAAGAGAACATAGCTTTAATGCCAGGTTTTATGAACTGCTATACTGCTTTTCTTGTTGGAGACCTGGTACAACCCGTTGTGGCTGCTGAGCTGGATCAGATACATCCAGATGATGTGGAGGAGATGGATATTTCTTGGCTAATCGCCATGGCTGTTTTTAGAGCTTTATATTCTTGCTTTATCTCACAAATTAAGCCCAAGACAATTGACATGGCTCTGCAAGAACCAAGCTGGGTTGACGCCATGCATGAGGAACTCAATCAGTTTGAAAAACTCAAGGTTTGGAGGTTGGTCGAACTACCCGCTTGGAAGAAGTCGCTAGATACGAGATGGGTTTTTCGCAACAAGCAGGATGACTCGGGGGTTATTGTTAGAAACAAGGCAAGGCTTGTGGTTCGTGGTTTTCTTCAGGTTGAGGGTTTGGACTATATTGAGGTGTACGCTCTAGTGGCTCGTCTTGAGGCCATTCAGATCTTTTTGGCTTATGCCTCGTACATGGGTTTCACAATCTATCAAATGGATGTCAAGACATCGTTTCTATTTGGCGAAGTGAAGGAAGAAATTTATGTGGATCAGCCACCAGGTTTTGTGGATTCCAAGAATCCGTCGCATGTCTATAAGTTGGACAAGGCTCTCTACGGCCTTCATCAGGCTCCTCGAGCATGGTATGCGACGTTGACAGCACATATTCTGGAGCATGGATATAAGCGTGGAACCATTGATCAGACACTGTTCATAAAAACTGTTGGAAAGGATTTGATCCTGGTTCAGATTTATGTGGATGACATCATCTTCGGCTCTACCAGCACTGCTCTCTATTCTGAATTTGAAGAGGTGATGAAGAAAATGTTTGAGATGAGCTCGTTGGGGGAGATGAAAATGTTTCTGGGTCTGCAAGTTCGTCAAAGCTCGACAGGGATTCTGCTACATCAGGGAAAATACGTCGAGGACATGCTGACAAAGTTTGAGTTTCAGGACTCCAAAAGTGTGGCGGCTCCTATGGCTAAATGACCTCTTCTGTATTCAGATCCTGATGGGAAACCCGTAGATCAAACATACTATCGGTCGATGATCGGGTCCCTAATGTATCTTACTGCCAGTCGCCCTGACATCATGTTCGCAGTCTGTCAGTGTGCTCGTTTCCAGGCTAATCCTAAACTCTCTCATTTAATTGCTGTTAAACGAATTTTTAGATATCTGAAAGGGAAACCGAAGCTCAGTCTTTGGTATCCCAAGAATTCAGAATTTGATCTGTATTCTTTTGCTGACAGCAATTATGGAGGTGATGATATTGATAGAAAATCGACGTCTGCTAGATGTCAATTTTTGGGGGATCAGCTCATTTCGTAGCAATGCAAGAAACAACAAACGGTGTCCACAAGCACTGCTGAGGCTGAATATGTTGCTGCTTCTGTCTCTTGTTCTCAGGTCATATGGATGCAACATCAACTGCTGGACTACGGTTTGGAATTTCTTGATACTCCTATTTTCTGTGATAATGATGCTGCAATTGCCATTGTTAAAAACCCGGTCCAGCATTCTAAAACCAAGCACATCGATATCAAAATTCATTTTATTCGTGACTGTTACGACCGGAAGTTAATTCATCTTGAATAGGTCCACACTGATAATAATGTGGCGGACCTATTTACAAAACCGGTCGGAACAGCCAGATTCAATGTGCTTGTAGGGTTTCTTAAGATGTTACGTTTTGAAGACTGAGTACTTTTGAGGTTAAATTTTGTACATAAATATTTTCTGATTTTATCTTAATTTATGTACAAATTTAGGGGGAGAAAAAGAAAAATACAAAAAGAGTGTGTGTGTCATTTTAAAAAAAAAATGTTTTTTGTTTTGTTGCTTAAAATTGTCGGTTACTCAAGTTCAACGGACATATCTCATATGTTTGGTCCCGTTATCAACTCTTGACTCACGGGATAGCCATTAACCTTAGAACTGAAAGTGACCGGGGCGACTTAACATGAAGTTTTCCTTAAGTTCTTTCGCTGAAAATTATGTCGGTCACCTAAGTTTGAGGGACATATACTATTATGTGTTTGGTCCTATCGTCTACTTGTAGACACATGAGATAGCCATTCACCTGAAAACTGAAGATGACTAGGGTGATTGAATTTTAAAATTGTCTTCGAAATTATCATCTGGGAAGTGATATTATTATTCAGCTAAAGCTCATTAGAAGCTTAAAATTCTTTCAAAATAAAATTGATCCAACCTTTGGGAAATGATAGACAAATTGATTATGTGTGTCTAACTTGTGAAGTTATTAAGCTAAAAAGGCTTTTGAACAGTCATTGATATGTATGGTAGCTTTACATGATAAGTAAAAGTTTGAAGTGACATAAACTAAATCCGCTCAACTTATTGTGGAGAGTCATTTTGAAGATGTTTGCATGTCCCTAGATACATCTCTCTGAATGATAAACAGAAAAGCAATTACTCAGTCATACACAAGCCTATTAGTGTCTTGATTGCCAAAATACTATATATATAAAAAAAAAGACATTTTATATATATATGAAATTGTAGAAAATTAAAGTTGTTTTAAAGCTTAAAGGGGCACCAGGGAACTACAGGGGTGGGGCATACAAGTAAGTCCTAAATACCCTGAATGTAAGGCTTGTAAGTCCGGATGGCATGTAAGTCCAACGTTCAACCTTAAAGCTTAAAATTATTTTAGTATAGAGAAATTCTTTTGATCAAGCGCTTAGGGGTTGGAGTCAAATTGGGGTGATCTGGGGAAAGCCAAATAAGCTTTGAGAAGAGATAGGGGGCATCATAGGTCCATAAGTGATGTCCATATAAGTTTTATGCCTAATTGAATCTAAGCATGTCACTGATGCAATGAAAGTCATGCTAAGTTTCTAATTACCTGCTATCAACCTTTTCACTATGTCATAATAATGCTGAAAATGAATCATTGTGAAAGTATCTTAATCAATATGATCTCATGTTCGGATTTTTTCTTAAAAGGGGATGGCTGTTTTCAAACAGCTAAAATTTGATCCCAAAATTTGATAAATCTGCTAGACATGTAAATTTTTTTGTTTTAATTTAGTTTTATTGTGATTTTATTTTATTCTAAATTTTTTATTTTTACCTCATGTGTACTCATGTCGAAACAATGTCTATAAGAAATCAATTTTTCATGACTCGGGTTCATTTTTGATCTTAAAACTACTGGTCTTGATTTGTGGACCAGTCCTTTGCCCAACGGATGTTTTTGTTCTCGGCCTGATCCAATTGGCCGTGCGAACTCCATTGATGTGAGTTCTCGGCTAAAGATAACTGTTCTCAGCCCATACATGTTTCGGTCAATATATGTTCTCGGTGCAGGTTGATGTGACCTAGAAGTTTAAAAGGCACTCATTGCACCTTATTAATGATTCTTGAAATTTGCATCTTTCAAAATCTTCCAAGATCTTCCGAAATCATACATATCTAATCATCCATCTATATCTTTTTATGTCTTCATCTAAGTTCTTTTGAAGAGATCATTAAGACAGGTAAATGATCTTAACCAATATTTATGATTGATCCTTGAGTATGACGGTTTGGAGGTGAAAATGGCTCAATCGATCTACGATTATGGTATTTTTTTTTTTTTTGCTTCTTCTTGAAGTTACTGGTCGTTCTCTGAGTTTTTGTTGCAAGTTTAGTCATCAATGGTGATTGGTGATAGGGAGAAGACGATGGGTTGTGTTCAAAGGTTTTCGACGTGGACTAATAAACTTCTCTTGATCTACCGAAGAGATCCTTGGTTAAAGGACACCTCGAAGAATTCTCGGTCAAACCGTGACCGAGGATCCGTTGGTTCTACCGAAAACATTTCGTATTTGACGATTCTGAGTCAATCAAACCTAATATTTTCTCCTGTTTTCATTAACAAATGTCATGAATATCTACTTATGTTAGGAAGTAGCATGACTTGTGCCGGATTATGAGCCAGCGTCAGTATTACCGGAATAAAGGCACTAAATAAAACACTCAACTTCCAAGTGTCTATTTAGAAGCCACAGTATATACGCCGGAAGGAAGAAATGAAGGTATAGAAGCATGTTAGACGTCTACGGTTGGCATTTTTGAAAATGGCTGAAATCAAGCAATAAACCAAAGGGGAGAGTGTTGGGTTGTATTTTGTGGTTTATGCTTGTAGTGTCGGATTTAGTTTTTGGCTTATTTGGGCTTTTGGATGTAAACCGAGATCTGTTGATCTCGGTGGGCTTTAGTTTGTTTTGGGCCTAGTTGGTAGAATATATATTCATGTATGTTAACAACTTTAGGGTTGTTCGTTCAAAGTATTATTCACCCGTGTAAGTTGTTAAGGGCTTAAGCACCCGACGTATAATATACGTGTGTTTTGAAGCTTGTTTATTTGTTTTACGTGTGTTCTTGCTTGTTACATAGAATCGGCTTGGTGATTAGTTTCCACCTAATCATTGAGTATCTTGATATCACATTGAAAGATCCGTCACGGGACTTACACCATATTTTATATATAAATTTTTGATAACATATCATAAGTTTATATATGTGTAAAATTAATGTAATAACAAACTTACATATATGTTAAAATAATTAGATATGTGTAAAAACTAATTTTTATAATCGTAAATATAGATATAAAGGTGATAAAACTATAATCAAATAGTGCTAACATACAAAAATTTTTATAAAAACGTTAGTTATTAAGAGTTCCTTCAATTTCTTAAATAATTTAAGAGTTCTATAATGATACTCATCATATATATATATATATATATATATATATATATATATATATATATATATTGGGATCTATAGAGAACTCCTCTTAAAGAGAGAACTAGAGAACTAATAAAGAATTATTTTTAACTTTAAAAAAAATATATTTTGTGAACTTTTTTTCTTTTCTCCTCCTAATAAGATGATATTGTTCCTAAAAAAAACTGTCGATTTAGTGCATATGTGCACTAATGTGTATTGCATATATAAAGTAGTGTTTTATTGCTTATAATACAACACAATTGCATTATACAATACACACTATTGAATATATGCAAATAGAACACTAATAATTGTATGCAACGTACACTATCACATATACGTAATACAACACTAATGCACGTATGCACTATATCGATTTTTTTTATTTTTATATATAAAATAACACTATTGCATGTATACAATACAAACAATTTCATATATGCTATTCAACACTATTGCACATATCCAATACACACTAGTGCACATATGCAATAAAAAAAGGTCGATGTATTGCAAATGTGCACTACAACAAGTTTTTTTTATTTTTATATTTATTCTAATGAAGAATAACAACAAATAAGAAGGCTGAAAGAAAAAAAATTAAAAAAATATTTTTTAATTGAATTAAAAATATTTCTTTATTAGTTCTCTAGTTCTCTTTCTAAGCAAGAGTTCTCTCTTCATCATCTCCATATATATATATATATATATTAAAAGTTCCCATATATATATATATATATATATTATATATATATATGGGAACTTCCCATATATATATGTATGGGAAGTATAGAATTAAAACCCACTTGAGTTGTTAAAACCCTATGTTACATCGTTTTTTTTTTGTTTTGTATTTTTTACACACGTAATATATGTTGTAACTTTTAATGCAAAACATCGAAAACTAAAAAAATCGTTTTGCTATTTTTTAACATTTTTTTACTAATTTTTATATTTGTTTTTGGGAGAAAGAAAAAGTTATATTTATATTTACATTTTTTATTCACTTTAATTGTGGACCATAATATTTAAACTTTAATTAAAAACATGTGATTGACAATGAACTTTTAGAGTTTTCACAACTCAAGTGGGTTTTATAACCATACCCCTATATATATATATATATATATATATATATATAGGGTTTGGATCAAATATAAATAAAATTAATGTGCTAAATGTGAGAATCAAGTAGAGTAATTATATATACAAGTAGAGTAATTATGTAATTACATCATAGAGTAATTTACTATATGATGTAATTACATAATTACTCTACTTGTATATATATAATAACTCTACTTGATTATCATGTTTAGCATGTTAATTTCATTTGTACGTTAACTTTTCCATATATATATATATATATATATGTTTTTTTACACATATGTAAATTTTTTATCACATAAATTTTACACATGTGTAACTTGTGATTTATATATGTAATCAAACATTTTTTTTTAAAATATGATAAAAAAAAGTCTCAAATATTATTAATATATAAAAAAAGTTAAAAAAATATTCAGTTTTTAAGAGTTCCTTCAAGTTCTTAACTTTTTTTGAGTTCTCAAATGAAACTAACCCTATATATATATATATACAGAGAGAGAGAGAGAGAGAGAGAGAGGGGAAAAGACTTGGTTGGAAATCAAGTTATATGAGAAAACTATAGAAACCAATCCAACAGCCCTTAAGAAGCCACAGATGCAAGCTCAATATTTTGATGAAGGGTATTTTTGTACACTAACTCACTTCCTCCTGACATAATATCTTTTCGCCTTACTTTATCTCCTTTCTCTCTCTCTCTCTAATTTTCTTCATTACTCTCTCTTTCTCTCTCTCTCTCTCTCTTAGCAAGTTAAAGAACCAAGGGGATTTGAAGATGAAGAAACACTAATCGACCCCGGGCAGATTACGGATAATCTGGGGGTTAAATAGATGTTTCCCACGAGGGGTTAGATCCGGCAAAGATGGTTCTTCTGATAACCTGCAAAACAGACACCGTGAGCTCGTCACTGAGAAGGGGGGTACCTCCTTGTGACCACCCTCCGGCGTGAGAATCAGACTAGATTGCTCTTGAATATAAGTGTATATTAAGAGATTGCTAGAGCAGATATCAGGTATAAGATGTAAGATACAAGATAAGATGAGATGATCATACCATTTGGGGTATTTATAGCCGAAGGTAGGTTTCCAAGAGGGTATAGCCGGTTGAATAGTATTCCTGTTCTACCAACTGTGGCCTACGCATGTGCCATGCTGGTAGTTGGTGGGTAGGCAGCGGCTGACAGTGACCAGGCCTGCTGTGTACTATTCCTTTTCCACCAACTGCAGGCTATGCACGTGGTATGACAGGAGTTGGTGAGTAGGTAGCGGCTAATAGTGACATACAGTACAAGAGCATGCTGCTCGCCATACTGTTGTCAATGGGCTGTCGTATCTCTGGTCAGATCTTTTGCCCATACCTCGTCAGGTACAGTACAAAAGATCTTCCAGTATCGTACGGACTGGCTCATTTGGGCGGGAGTATTCCCCCTCCCGCCTTTGTGCGGGATTGTTCCCGGCTTTGCTCATTCCTTCAGGTGACTACTGAATTATTGAGAGCTAAGTGCCTTGTGCGTGTAGCCTTGCTGCGCGGGTGGCCTTCCCTGATGGCTTGTATCCGCAGCTGCGGGAACAGGCGGAGTACTTCACCATTGGGAGGCATTTCCTGCGGGAACAGCTTGCGTACTGCGCGTAAGGACGTCACGTCTCTGAGCATGGTGGGTCCTGCGGATCCAGTTGGTTTCTGCGCAGACGTCTCTCTTCAAGGTGAGTCCTGTGGGTCCAACTGGGCTCTGCTGGGACCTACCTCTTCAGAAGATAAGATGAAGGAATTTGGTCATGAAATCTTTTGTGGCTTACGTTTTTCATGGAGACGATGGCTATGACGGTGGTTTTCAGGCAACCACTAGCCATTGAAAATCGTGAGTTGTAGTTTTGATGGTGAACCTTCTTACAGATCTATTGATAAGCGAAGAACATCAAGGCGTACAAGTGTAGATCGGGATTATTACTTCTCATGGAGTTCGCCAAGCCCAAAATTGCTTCTCGTCTGACCTTTTATGGTGCGTCAGATATTCCCTCGTCGGAGCTTGCGGTGCGTCATATCTGGCCTTGACGGAATCGCTTCATATGCCGCCATACTATGATTTAATTTAAAGGTAATTTAATATTTATTGTAATATTCTATATGAGATTATGTTGGATGTAGATGAGATTCCGGTTGGTTTTTTTTTTCTTTTTTCCTTTTTTTTTTATCTTTAAAAAGGCCTATTCTAATGTTTTACGTCTGATTTTGGTTTACATTATTTGATTGTATTATTTGTTTGTTATGGTGATTTTAACCCTTTTCTAGAAGAAACCATTTAAAATAGTATTCGGTGATGGTATTATGTTGTTTTTTTAACACATGAAGATTTGGGTTTGGTTGCGGTATATTACCTGTACAATTTCTGTAATTTGAGTATATAACCTGTAAAATTTCTGTAATTTGAGTAATCTAAAATGTAACTTATATAATTTCTGTAACTTGTAATATAGTTAATTACTGTAATTTATGTATTTTCTGTAGTATGTGGTTGGGTAATTAATGTAATTTTGGTCATTTGTATAATTTGTGTAGAATTACTTAGGTAATTTGTGTATTTTATGTAATGTGTGTATTTTGTTTTGTATAATTTATGTAAGTTGGGTGTTTCATGGTTGGGTAATTAATGTAACTTTGCATATTTCATGGTTGGATAATTAATGTAACTTGTGTAATTGGTGTATATGTACTTGGGTAATTTTGTATTTATAATTTTAGCTCACCCCAAGCTCATATAACTTATATAATTTGTTTAACTTGTAATACAGTTAATTAATGTAATTTATGTATTTTTTTTTAAGTGTGTGATAGGGTGATTAATGTAATTTGGGTGTTTTGTGTAATTTGTGTAGATATACTTGGGTAATTTGTATATTTTATGTAATGTGTATTTTGTGTTGTGTAATTTGTGTGTTTCGTGGTTGGGTAATTAATATAATTTTGTGTATTTCGTGGTTGGGTAATTAATGTAATTTGGATAATTGGTGTAGATGTACTTGGGTAATTTTGTGTATATAATTTTAGCTTTCTAAAAATTGATTTTGTTTCGTGTTCGTATGTGGATTTTTTTTCCAAATATGATAATGATGATGATAAAATGAAGAATAATGTGTAAAATAATGATGATGATGATGATGATATTTGTTGTAACTTGTGTAAATTAGGAGTGTGTGTGTATATATATATACATGGGAAGTATAAAATGAAAACCCATTTGAGTTGTGAAAAACCTATGTAACATCGGTTTTTTTTTTGTTTTCTTCTTACATACGTAATATATGTTGTAATATTTAATACAAAACATCAAAAACTAAAAAAAAAACTCTTTTGCTATTTTTTACTAATTTTTATATATGTTTTAAGGAGAGAGAAAACGTTATATTTATATTTATATTTTTTATTAACTTTAATTGTGTTACACAAGTTTCAAACTTTAATTAAAAACATGTGGCTGAGAATGAGTTTCTAGAGTTTTCACAACTTAAATAGGTTTTTATTTTAACCTTACCATATATATATATATATATATATCGTTTCATAAATGTTTTTAGTATGAGAAGTGTGAGAAGAGATTCTGACCAATCATAATTTTTCTTTTTAATTTTGGATTATTTAATTGTAGAAGTATATTAATAAAAAGTTTAGGAGTTTCTTTTGGTAATTAATACTAATTAATGTTAAGTTACAAATGATTATACATTTATTTTTATTTTTTAATTTGATTTAATCTTTAAACAATTTATAAAGCAAACCCATCATACTCATACTATAAAAATATAGATATATATTAACCATCATAAAAACAAATACCTACACAAATCATAATATTAAACTACACATACAAAAACTAAAAACTAGTTCATGTTAACCTACACAAATCACAATATATATATACATGCACATACCTAGTTCATGTTAAATTACACAAATCACAATAATAACCTACATATACAAATTTACTTAATGTTATAACCTACCCATTTGTATATACCTACAAATATCAGAATATTAACCTACACAAACAAACCCCGTTCATGATATAACATACAATTAATAGTATTAACCTAAACTTGTAAAATATTCACTATGTAGGAACACATCTTATTTTTTTAAAATTTTAATTATTTTATAATCTATCTTTATTATGTAGGCAAATATGAGTTATGTGTAGATGAATATTATTTATATGTAGGTGAAAATAAAATGAACTAGCAAGCTGTGTAGGTGAATACGATATATGTGTAGGTAAATATTAGTTATGTGTTTGTGAAAAATAAAAGAAACAAATTAGTGTAGGAGAAATTAAGTTGTGTTGGTAAATACGAGATACATTTTGATAAAAATAAAAATAACTAACAATTTGTATAATTGAATATGAGCTCTGTGTAGATTATTATGCTAGTGTGTAGGTGATCAATTTAATACAATTCACCTACATATACATTTTTTTATATGTAGGTAATAGATAATTCAAATTTGTAACTTTGTATAAGAATTAATGTGGAGAATATTTTAGGAGTAATTAGAGGAATTAGTGCATTGAACAAATCAGAGATAATCAATGGTTGAGATCGACTTCTCGCACTTCTCGCATGATCCATCCTATATATATGTGTGTGTCTATATATATATATATATTGTAAATTAGGAAAGAAGATTTTTTTGTTAGCTTTTTGGAGAGGGAGAGTGAGTGGGAAATGTGTCCCCACCTGTAAAAAGCATTCATATAGTCAATTACAAATTACAACAGAGTTTACATGTTTCATGTAGAGTTTACTTCGTTTACATTTTCGCCTGGAAAGAAAAACACGTTTCCCAATGTCATTATTCAGCCTTTTAGAGAGGGAGGGAGTGAGTGAGAAATGTGTCACCAACTGCAAAAAGCAATCAAATAGACAATTACTAAATCACCCTTACGCATATTTTGTGACTTTATGATATGGGCCCTTTAGAAGATTAGATCCCAACCATTGATATCCAAAATCAATGGTTGATATTGGGTTTCCAAATTTTTCTCATATAAATGGGTTTTCATTTAACTATTCCCTATATATATATATATGGGAAGTATAGAATGAAAACTCACTTAAGTTGTGAAAACCCGTGAAAACACTATGTAGCATTGTTTTTTTTTGTTACATGTAATATATGTTGTTACATTTAATACAAAACATCGAAAACATAAAAAAAAATGTTTTGCTATTTTTTTACATTTTTTTAACTAATTTTTATATATGTTTTCAGGAGAGAGAAAATGTAAATTAACTTTTACATTTTTTATTAACTTTAATTGTGGACCATAAGATTTAATCTTTATTTAAAAACATGTGGTTGAGAATGAGTTTCTAGAGTTTTCACAACTCAAGTGGGTTTTTATTCTAACCTAACCCTATATATGTGTGTGTGGAGAGAGGATAAAGAGAAAACTCCTCCTTGGAGAGAAAACATATAAACAATTCATAAAGAATAATTTTTAATTAAAATAAAAAAAAATTTTAATTTTTGTTCATCCGTTCTTCTCATATTTTGCTACTCTTCACCAGAAAAAAATAATAAAAAAAATCGATGTAGTGCACAAGCGTATTACTGTGCAATAGTGTTGTATCGCACATGTGTAATAATGTGTATTTATATGTTCAATAGTATTTAATTATATATATTTAATATTGTGTATTGTATATGTACTGTAGTATTGTATTATATGCAAAAAATATTTAAAGAAAAAAAAAAGGTCGATGTAGTACGCATGTGCATTAGTGTTATGTTACACATATATGCTAATGTGTATTCGATTTGTGTATTAGTCTTATATTACATATATATAATAGTGTATCAAATATGTGCAATAATGTTGTATTTTATGCAATACAGCACTCTTGCATATACGCAATACACACTATTGCGCATATGCACCACACTGGCTAGGTGGTTTTTTTTTTTTTTTTGAACAATATCAACATATAAGAATAATGAAAAAAAATAAAAAGTTAAAAGTAATTATTTAAAAGTTTTTAAGTTTTCTTTTTAAAAAGAGTTTTCATTTGATCTCACCGGCTATATATATAAGTGTGTATATATTATATATGTTAATTTATAATGTTCTCTTTTAACTTATATTCATGACCCAAAGTATGCAATAATCAAATATTTATATTATCACGCTACTATTATTAAAAGTTAAAAGTAATTTTGTACACTTTTGCATAAACAAAACCTAATTTTAAGCACGTTTTCATTCACTACTCATATTTTTATATAATTAAAGGTATTAATAACAAAACCCTCATCAAACTTTAAGGAGTTGTTTACTTAAAACCATTCGAAATAGGAAAACCCTAAAGTAGCTATTGTTCCTACTCAACTCCCATATAAAAAAAATGTTTATTCTGTTGAGCATTCATAATGTGTTATCTATATTCACTATATCTTTAAATTTTAAAGATATATTTAGAGAAACCGATAAAATTAAATAATTAATACTACAGCAGAAATTTTAAAATAGAGAACGATTATAATTCATTTTATCTCTATATTTAACTTTGAGAAGAAGAAATAAAAATCCGTAAGCTTTCATATTTTACTTTACCAATTGCAAGTAATTTGAAAAAGATAAATATTTACAAAAAATCAACTATATAACTTTAAAAATAATGTTTTTTATAAAACAAATTAAACACTTTAATAATTTTAATAAACAAATCAAAAGTTAATAATCTCTATAAACTTTTGCAAATTCTTTCATATTTCATATTAAAGTGTTTATAAAAATTTATAGACTTTTATAAATCCCTTCATACTTTCAAGCAATGAAAAAAAAAAATTTGAAAGGCCTAATTTTATAAAAGAAAATAAAAATCACTTTCAACACGCAAGGGATCTTAAGATACAAGAAAACAAACCACAACAAGGACAAGCAACCTATCCTTACAAACAAGCTACAATGAAAAATTCACAAAATTAAAACGACACCATTTCTCCCACTCTAGACCCATGCTCTCCTTTCGATTACTCACCCAAAGAAAGGACATTACCTTAACGTCATATATCACTTTTACTATCGAGAATGCCTTCTCAGGAGCGGATCTAGTGTTCAGTCAGGGGGAGCGCTGACACCCACTCAAATCTGTAGTTTCTTTTATAAACTTGTAATATATTAGGTCTAAAGACCCAAGTGCCCCATCCAAAAAAATTTTAGTGACCCACTCATAATTTTTTAATGCCTCAAACTTTTAAGCCCAAATTTAATTTTGTTATAAATAATAACAATTAAGCCCATATTACTTAATTGTTCTAACCACTTTAATTGGAAATTTGGAATGAGTAAGAGACGAACAGAATAGGGTGCCGGCGGGTTCACATGTGACGTCTCAAGTCAGGTTTATTTGTAAATTGTGATTTGGAATTCTTGATTTTATTCTAACATAAAACAAACATTCATGGTTCATGGTTCATCATTTGTTAATTTATTTCTTTTGTATTTGAATTCCGCATGTCCAGTAACCCTTTTCGATCTTCTGTTTAAAAAAAATAACGCCCTTTTTTTCAAATTCAACAGACATGTGATCTTTGTGTCATGTGGTGAATGATTATTTGGTTTCTAGCTTTCTAATTTATTCATTCTATGATTACCGTTTATTATTATTGTTTTTTAGAGTTCTACACTATTTAACTTTGTAATCCATTTTATTTGTACAATAAGAGCTTTTAGCTATGACAACTATGGAAAGATTTCTGTATCTGAAACGAAAAACACCATCTCCATAATCATGTGGTGAATGATTATTTGGTTTCTAGCTTTCTAATTTATTCATTCTATGATTACCGTTTATTATTATTGTTTTTTAGAGTTCTACACTATTTAACTTTGTAATCCATTTTATTTGTACAATAAGAGCTTTTAGCTATGACAACTATGGAAAGATTTCTGTATCTGAAACGAAAAACACCATCTCCTGGACCAAGTTTAGTTGATCTAGATAATCTTCGGTGGGGTCTTGTCGATAGAAAAAATTTTTAGTTTATCACCCTAACCAAAAAGACGGATACGGGATACGGAGAAAGTATTAGCTTAATGGACCTTTAAGTGTTACGAATGTAGCCGTAATTGACCATTTAAGTGTTACGAATGAAGTTGTAATTGACCGTTTTCAAAAGATGAAATCACGTAGAGAACAATTGTAATATGTATTTTTGTTTATCTTTAATGAAATTTATTGTTTACATATCTGTACGTAGTTTGTTTAATGTAAAATTTTTACCCGACCCGTTTTAGTTTACCCGACCCAAATTGACGAGTTCTAGGTTGAACTTTTTTATGGCACCCACTAGCTAAATTTTCTGGATCCGTCACTGTGCCTTCTTGTTGAACGCTATATTATTCCTTGCCAACCAAATCACCAACAAGTTACCATCACAATAGCTTGAATCACCTTGTCTCCATTTTATTCGTTCTGAGTTTCAGTGGATATTCAAATATTTCTATAACTTATTCGAAGGAGTTAAACCTCGTAATTTTACCCATTCAAGAATAATGGCCCACATCCGTCTTGCCACCTTACACCCAACCATCAAGTGCACGGAGGACTCCAACACCCCGCCACACAAAACGCACCTAACCCACGTTTATACCTCTAATCATAAGTGTCTCTTTTGTTGCAACCCTATCCAATAGAATCCTCCAAACAAAACAATTAACTTTAATAGGAATGCATTTAAACCAATAATTACATTCCACTAAATGATGATTTACATTATCCACTTCCCATATTAAGCTTTTCACTATGTAATTCCCCTCTGATCCATTTGCTTCCTTCCATAACCACACGCCCGGCTTCTTTGTAATTTCCACCCTAGATACAACCTGATACAATCTGCCAACTCCACTTTTGCTTGTGCAGCCCATATAGGCCTAGCCCACCGCCACCGCCACCGCCACCGCCATGTTATGTCTGCCTCTCCCTTCTCATAACACTCCTGTGCCAATACATCCTCTTTTTTCTCTCTCCCAGATGGTAAAGGGAACCCATCTTTTAAAGGGAACCCATCTTTCAAATGTCTTTCACTTGCCCAAATATCAATCCAAAAAAGTGTCTTGTCCCCCCCCCCCCACTTGTACCTTTAGTCTAGTCGATAAGTTCTGTTCTTCCGACTTGTTAATATTCTTCCAAATACCGCCAACTAATTTTTTACCAGGATGCTTTGTCAATTTTGTTTACTAGTATGAATAGCAGTGAAGACTTTTATTCATAGGGAGGAATTTCCATTCTTGTACCGTTACCATCATTTTGCAAGTAACGCCACATTAGTTACCTTTAGGCTACACGTACTGGCATCAAAAGTGGGGCTATTTGTGATGATGTGGCACTAAATCGGGCTCAAGATACCAATACCCACAAATGAAATAAGGCACCAAATTCATGCACCGCCAAGCCCATCACAGGCGCTAGTGGCTCAAGCTCTTAAATGCAAACAAGTATTTATTAAAAATGATCCTAATATATTCTATGTCAAGTCATTTTCACATAAAAAAATTGTTCTGTTGTTTTGTTATGTCCTTTGTTGTAGACTAATAAAAACTAGTTTTGTATCCATTGTTCTGATGGTGCATTAACGTACAATCGGTTATTTTGGATTAAGTCTATTATAATACCGAACTATATTAAAAAGTTTAATCTATCAACACCGAAATTAACGTGCTTAGAAAAATATACGATGCTAACAAGAAAAACATAAAATAAATTAGGAAAGGTTACAAGCAATATCAACACTTGTATCGATGAGACTAGTAACAGACATCGTATAACTTATCATAACAAAGCTAACATATTTATAAATATAGATAAGTACTAGCACTGTATTTTATTGTGTGGTTTTATAATTTAAATTATTTGTGTTTATTGAATAATAAAATATTAAATGCAAGTAAAAAATTAATTGAGTAGTAATTACAGTTAGTTAAAACCGCTACACTTGATTTAATCGGGGCTTTAGTGAATTTATGTTTGCCTACATGGCGTCTAAGTGTCATTTTAACCAAATAATTAATTAAAACCACTACACATGGTCTTAGACTCCCCACTCCTAATCCTCCCCTATCCTTGTCTCGTATTTACTTTTGTCATGCCCCCAAAGTAACCTCCTGCGCTTCGTTTCTAACTTTTTAAGAACATTTGTAGGAGCTTTAAAAATCAAAAAAATAATAACCCTCAAACTTCCTAGTACCGACTTAACCAGCGTGAGTCTTCCACCGAATGCTAATACCTTTGCTTTCCACTTTGATAATTTGGAGACAAATTTATCAAGAATTGGTTTCCAACTGTTTGTGAGATTCATATTGGCACCAATTGGTAGAGCGAGTTACACAAAAGGTAGTTTACCCGCATTGCAATTTAAAATCGAGGTCATCGAACTAACTGTATCAACGTCTACTTTAACCCCATAAAATGTGCTTTTTTTTAAGTTTACTTTTAAGACGGACGACAAATGAAAACATCTCATAATACAATTCAAATTCATGACATTAATTTCACTTCATTCCCAATGAATACCGCATCATCCACGTATAGAATATGCGATACAAGCGGGCCTTATCGCGGTGTTTGAATGCCTTTATAAATGCCCCCCGAACACGCCGAACATATGGCCACGTTTAGCGCTTCCATTGCAATAATAATGAACAGAATAGGTGAAAGAGCATCTCCTTGTCTTATCCCCCCCCCCTTCTTTATGTCAAATTCGGTAATCGGCGACCCATTTATTAATATTGAAGATCTCGCCGATGCAAATGTTCCTTTAATCCATCGCCTCCACTTTTCCGGGAACCTCTTTGTGACATGATAGAATCTAAGAATCTCCAATGAACCGAGTCAAAACGCCTTGTCTATATCAACTTTAAATATCTTCTTTTTGTTTGCTTTTTTACACCACGAAACGATCTCGTTTAATATCTGTCAGAAACAATAAGATAATTTTATTGATTCAATGGTTCAAGGAAAAGAGAACAAGAAAACCAACTAACTTAGTCGGATGACAAATACCTAGAATAAGTCTAATCCAATGATTACAAGAAAATAGATGAATGAGATTTACAATTCTCTCTTGTATCTCGCAACAAAACTCTAGCCTGCTTAAATAGATGACCGAAGGTAACATAGAAGAGAAAGAAATAAATCTCAACAAATCACTCCCAATAATCAAGGGATTCAATCAAGCTTCTAGATGACAGCTAACAGGAGCGGCAACTAGTAAAGTTCATAGGAAGAAAAAATATGCAGCAAATGGGCCTATGTCTGGAACAGAAAGTTAGCTGGACAAACTTGAGATGTTCAAAACTTGAGTAGCCCATGAACAAGGAGAGAAGCGCTACAAACGTGAAACAAAGACAAAAATAATACCATACTATTAGATAATAATTTGATATTAAATTGAGTGAGTCATATATTTTTAACACCCCCCCCCCTCAATTTAATATGCAAATATATTAAATAAATTAAGCGAATTGCACATGCTTTTATGATGGTTTACCAAGAGTCCTTTAGTCAACATATCTGCTAACTGATTTTCTGATTCAGTTTTGAAGACTTTAATGAAACCAGAAGATATTTTTTCCTTTAGAGAAAATAAATTGATTTCGAAGTGTTTAGTTCTATCATGAAAAACCGTATTAGCTGCAATAGAAATTGCAGCAGAATTATCACAAAATAAAGAGATTGGTAACGTTGTCTGGACATTTAATTCTTTTAAGAGATTTACCAACCATATGACTTCGTCTGTAGCTGAACACATGGCATGGTACTCAGCTTCAGCAGAAGACCGAGAAACCGTACTTTGTTTTTTACTTTTCCATGATATTAATGATTTCCCTAAAAAAAATACAAAAACCGGTTACTGACCTTCTTGAGTCCAAGCATTTTACCCAGTCTGAATCAGCATATGCAGTCAAATCAACTAAGGTCCCTTAAATATAATTCCTTTTCATGAAGAGCTTTTTAGGTACCTTAAAAGTCTTAGAGCAATTTGAAGGAGCCCTTAAGAAGGTTTCTACATGAATAGCCTCACAATGTGTGAGATAAATAAATGAGTTTTCCTATTAATTTTTGATAACCGGTTATATCTACTAAAAACTCATTGTTTTGTTTACATAAAGACATGACCGAATAGTTTTGTTCAATGGGGGTGTTGACTGGTTTGGAAGCAGTAAGACCAAATTCGGCTAAAATTTCTAGACAACACTTTCTTTGTGAAAGGCATATGCCTCTTGAGGATCTAATTACCTCAATTCCAAGAAAATATTTTAATAGACCCAAATCTTTAATTAAAAATTTTGATTGGAGCAGCTTCTTAACTTTATTAATTTTAGAAACGTCATTACTAGTCACGACTATATCATCTATATAAACCAAGAGAACAAGAAATATGGAATTTGTAAATTTAATGAATAAATAATAATCACACTTACTTTGTGTAAAACCAAAATAAAAAAGGACACTTACCAGTTTCTCATTCCACATTCGAGGAGCTTGTTTTAGGCCATATAAAGATTTAACAATTTTGCATGCTTTAGCTTCATCTTTTAAAAAATCCGGTAGACTCGTATAGATTTCTTCTTTTAAGTCACCATATAGAAACGCATTATTGATGTCTAACTGATAAAGGGACCAATTTTTTTCTACGGCCAAACTTATTATACACCTTAACGTGATCATTTTTACTACGGGAGAAAATGTTTCTTCAAAGTATATACCTTCCTTCTGACAATAGCCCTTTGCTACAAGTCTGGCTTTATACCTTTCTATCTCACCAGCCCCATATTTGATTTTATAAGGTTTATTGGATTTTAATAATCCATATTGACTTGTATTGGCCAATAATAATTCCTATTAATTTTATCACCACTGGCGGTCCCAATTTAAAAAAGTTGACCCTCAATTGTCCCCCGTTAAAAATGACTTAACGGCGTTATACTTTTTTCCGAATTTCAAACGAAAGTTTTAGGGCTTGTGATTGGAAGAACGATGCGAGTCGATTGATGTAAAATTTCGTTCGAAACGGTGCTCCAAAGCGACGAAACAATGCTTCAATTCGGGTGTTTGAACTTACAATTAACAAAAATCAAGTCGCCTGGATCACCGTTTCGAGCTAAGTTTTACATCAATCAACTTGTATCTTCTTCCGATCAAAAGCCCTAAAAAGTTAGTTTGAAATTCGGAAAAAGTATAACGCCATTAAATCATTTTTAATGAGGGACCATTGGGGGGAAACTTTTTAAAATTTGGGACCGCCAGTGGTAATAAAATGAATAGGGATTATTATCGGCCAATACCAGTCAACAGGGAATTAGGGATTATTAACCAATTTACATCCGATAGTTTTTCTCCCTTCATGTAAATTGACTAACTGCCACGTGTTGTTTCTAGTAAGGGCCTCTATCTCTTCATTCATAGCCCGAACCCAATTAGGATCATTAGCAGCCTCTCTATATGAACTAGGTTCGACACTTTTATTTAAAACGGAGATGAAACACAGATTTTCAGGAGGCAAGTTTGAATAGTTTAAAACTTTTTCGAGACCATATTTAACTTTGCCTTCTACCATGAAATCTTGAAGTTTTTTATGGAAAATTAGTGTTTCTAGTGGACTTCCTTAAAGGAGATTCACTAGGTCCCTCAGGAGGTCTTATGTTATCATAATTCAAACCGGTAATGTCTGCCTCGCCAAAGCTACTACTTTCACTTCTAGGCTGCTCTTCATTAGCCTCACCTGTAGTTTCATTAGTAATCAGCTGCTGATCATTACTAGTGGACTCATTTTGTACCCTCCCTTCATCATTGGGAATATTTACATCTTCATAAGCTTCGGTTTCATCAAAAAGATCAAAAAAATTTACATGATTATAGAATTATCAAGTTTTGACACATGCTCATAAAGAGTTTTATTATGTTTAAAAGGAAAACCATTTTCATAAAATCTAACATCTCTAGAAAAAATAACTTTTTTTTTATCAAAACTCCATAATGTATATCCCTTTTTTTTATTAGAGTAGCCTAAGAAGGCACATTTTTCTACATGACTCCCAAACTTATATGAATTAGATAAAACCGTACTAAAACAAAGGCAACCCAAGTTACAAAGATGCTTAAGAGAGGGTTTAAAACCATAAACTAGTTCATACGGAGATTTGCCATTCAGAATGGAAGATGGAGTCTTGTTAACAAGATGCGAAGTAGTTAAAACACATTCAGACAAAAAACTAAGAGGTAGACCCCCTTGAAAAAGGAGAGACCTAGCAATATTTAAAAGATGCTTGTGCTTTCTTTCAACAATTCCATTTTGCTGTGGGGTATATGGGCAAGAAGTTTGATGAATAATACTATTGTTTAAAATAAAGTTATTCATTTGAGAATTTACAAATTCAGTGTCATTGTCACTTCTGAAAACTTTAACGGTCTTTTCAAATTGAGTTTTAATCATATTGTGAAAACTTCTAATGTTGTCAAAAAATTCATTTTTGTTTTTCATAAGTATACCCACATAGCTGTAGTGTAATAATCCACAATAGACAAGAAATACTTATACCCTTCTTTACTTTGAATCCTATAGGGGCCCCATACATCAAGATAAATAAGTTCACCTAAGGAAGAGGATGTGTGATCACTTAAAGGGAGATGAGCCCTATGTTGTTGGCTCTATGACAGACTTGGCATGGAAAATTACCCATTAGATTTCTTAGATTTAAGCTATCTTTTAAGACATTTAGGACAGGGTCAGAAGGGTGTCCTAATCTAGAGTGCCATAAATTTAAAGTATCATGACTATTAAAGCACACCTTCATTGTCTTTGGTGTATCTCCACAAAAATATCAACCATCAACTTGATTTCCGGTCACCAGGGTGATCTTTGTGAGAGGGACCTGAATATAACAGTTATTCTCATCAAACAACACCTTTAGTTTATTATCTTTGGCAAGTTTATAAACGGACATAAGATTTACATAGTATTCTAGTACTACAAACACGTCTGACAGAATCACATTATCACTAATTTATAGCTTCCAATTTTTCTGACAGTAGCGTGAGAACCATTTGGATGTTTGACTTTAATATTAAATTCAGAAACATCAGTTTTGTTGAAAATACCATTCTCTGTCATGGCCATGTGTTGGTTAGCACCAGAATCTACTACCCAATTTATACTACTGGTATTAGAGATGTTACTTGAAAAACCAAAGACACGTTTGCAGTAACTATTTGAACAAAATGAAACAAGAATATTACCTCCCATGTTAGTATTTTGTGAGCCTTCACCTGTTCTTTCATTCAAGAGGCCCAACAGTCTGGAAACTTGATCGGATGTTAGAGTGGGAATGGATGGATCAGGGCTATTTGAAACCAAATTATTAGAGGTGGCATATTTGGTTCCATTATTACCGACCTGATTCCCTCTTGATTTACTATACTACGGATAGCCAACAATTTCGTAGCATTTATCCACAGTGTGTCCCAACTTGTTGCAATGTGTACACTTCAGGTTAGGATTAGGACTTCTAAATTTTTTCCTATTTTCAAAAGATTGATTAGTTTTTTTAGATGAACCCAACATGTTGGGTTTGACTTTTTGAAAGATTTTTTGAATTCAAGTGAGACTCTTCCTTAGAGATGATTGAGTAAGCAGTTTTAACCGAGGGAAGCAGATCACTTGTTAATAAATTTGTCCTAACCGGTTGGTACACATCATCAAGGCCCATAAAAAATTGCATTAATTTTATCATATGGCTAAAATCATTAAAATCTTTTGAAGCTTGACAAGTACAGGATGGAAGTTAGACCATTTGATCAAACTGTTTCCACATAGTATTAAGTTTATGATAATATTCAAACACAGAAGTTCCATTTTGACTCAAAGAGTTAATTTTTTTATGTAGACCAAAATTTACAGAACCGTCAATTTTATCATAAGTTTCTTTTAGATCCTCCCAAACATCATAAGCAAATTTTGAAAAAACTTGACCCATATATAATTCATCAGATATAGAGTTAAGAATCCATGTAATTACAACCGAGTTACATCGCTCCCATTGGCTTGCGAAAACATTATTAGTGGTAGATTTTTTACATGTGCCATCAATAAAACCAAATTTATTTTTTGCTTGAACGGCTAATTTCATGGCATTTGACCAAATGGTGTAATTCTCAGATCCTTTTAACTTGATGCTAATGACTGTTAGATTACAAGAGTCACTAGCGGGAAGAAATAACGGGTTGCTAGCATCAAGTTTACTTATTAAAGTTTCATTATTAGCATAAGTACTCATAATGCAAAAAACCAAATATATGGTATACCTTTTTAAAGGCAGAACTTAAAGAAATATATTATTAAAGAGAAACTTACAGTGAATTAGACAAAGGTTTACTAGAGTTGCAGCGAAAAAATGAGTTACCAAAGTTGCAGCGGAAGAGACAGAAACACGACCAGAGCCTCAATTGATTTCAACAATCGGGGCTTCAATAGACATCCAAAATTGGTAATTAGCCGGTAACTGAATGTATTGAATTCACTAGAAACAATAGCGTCTGATTTGCTTCCCCAAATTTGTTTAGACCCAAATTAACAATAGAGGCTCTTGATAATTTTAACAGGCTCTTGATACCATGTCAGAAACAATCAGATAATTTTATTGATTCAATGGTTCAAGAAACAGAGAACAAGAAAACCAACTAACTTAGTCGGATGATAAATACTTAGAATAAGTCTAATCCAATGATTACAAGAAAATAGATGAATGAGACTTATAATTTTCTCTTGTATCTTGCAACAAACTCTAGCCTGCTTAAATAGATGACCGCAGGTAGCATAGAAGGGAAAGAAATCAATCTCAACAAATCACTCTGAATAATCAAGGGATCTTCAATCAAGCTTCTAGATGACAGCTAACAGGTGCGACATCTAGTAAAGTTCAGAGGAAGAAACAATATGCAGCAAATGGGCCTAGGTCTAGAACAGAAAGTGGGTTGGACAAACTTGAGATGCTCAAAACTTTGAGTAGCCCATGAACAAGAAGAAAAACCCAACAAACATGAAACAAAGACAAAAATAATACCATGCCATTAGATAAGAATTTGATATTAAATTGAGTGAGTCGTATATTTTTAACAATATCAATGCCCCTTCCCTTATGCTTCTCCTTGACACATAAAAGCTGAGCTGATTGTTCATCACCAATAATAGATCCGGTTACCTTTTTCATTCAATTTGCCAACATCTTGGATATCATCTTTAGAATGCACCCAATTAAGTTTATTGGTCTATAATCTTCAATTTTTTGCGGATCATCGCCCTTGGGTAAACACAGAGATGAAACTTGAATTACATCCCCAGCTTATCGTCTCGTGGGTGTAAAAATGCTCAAGAATTCCCTTTATTTCATCTTCAAACACTGTCCAAAACTTCCTAATAAATTTATTTGAAGTAAAGGTGAAAACATCCGGGCCCGATGCCTTTTCCCCAACCTCAAATTAAAAAACACAGGTCTGTCATCATTCGGTTCAGAGAATTTATTTGCAAAAAAATCTTTTGAGAGCATTCCCGGTCCATTCTTTATCTTTATCTTTATAATTACACTAAAAACACTATATTTTCTCTCTTGTTTTTAATTAAATAATATATTTTTATACTTTTATCATTACCTTTTCTTTCTCCTTCACTCACAACCACTTTAAAAAACATTATAAAATTATAAAGGTGAACAGTGTGTTTCTCCAAATTTAACCATGAACAGTAACATTTTCTCTCACATCCTCTAACAACCATTTTTAACCATCTCTAAAATATGAAGAACTCTTTCACATAATTTGGAGAACCCACTGGAAATGCTCTAACCCTTTCATTAAGCTAAGTAAGGTCTATGACCCATACACCCCCAAAATCAATACCACTCATATTGTTTGTTTGTTCTCATGTGACAATTAATAATTCCATGAAAACTATTAAATACACATTTGATCATTACCACACCAGTAAGATGTGATTTCTACCGACTTAAGGATACGTTGATGGTGAAGAAACTCTTGTAATCTTCAATAAGAGCAAAGTAGTGTTGGAGTTGAGAAAAGTGAAGATGTAATCGTTTGGTTGCAGGGTAACACCTGTAAAACCAGTAATCCAGTATACTTCGTATCATCATAGACATAGTGAGGCCCCAAGTCATTGATAAATTGAACCATTGAGGAAGAAACGACACAAAATTAAAGATCTGTTGGATATCATCAGATAAAATAAATAGTTATACCCACTAGTTACTGTACAAACCGTGTTTAAAATAAAACTGACCCCGCATGTATTGATTTCATCTAAAGCTGTTACCGTCCATCATCTATCATACAATCAAGCTCTTTGGGATTACAAACACACCTTAATGAAAAAAGATGATACAAAGACAAACAAGTTCTAACCTTCTTTATTGAACAAAATCTAACATGTATGTAACAAAATGTACATACACAAAACCCAACAAGGAAGATGAACCGTGCATATATAGATATAAGTGGCACTATTCCATGCCCATAAAGACTCCACCCAATACCATAACTCAGCCAAACTAAACCCGTTTTGAAACCCAAACACACTTTTCATCAGAAAAAACATAATGGCCGGAAACCCGACTACCACCAAACCTAAATTCAAAGCCGACTGAACTTTATGCGCCACCCGAAACGGTTTGACCATCAAACACATTGGAACCAACAATAACGCCCCAATTTCAGCAGTTGCAAAGTTTATAACCGACATCAAACACAGCCCGATAAATGCAGCTGATACCGTGACTGATTTCGAAAGAGCCCAATGAACGGGCCGGGCTTTAAAAAAGGAGCCCAAAAAAGTTAGGATAAAGAGTGAGACGGAAGCCCAAATAAGAAGGCGTGATGTCGGTTGAGAGAGGGGAATTTGATATATGAAATATGGGAGTAACGAGACGATGGCTCCCCACAAATGAATGAGAAACACAGTTTTTGTCGGGTAAATCCATTTCCATGATTTCAATTGTTCATTATTTTCGGATTTATTGGCATCGGAAAATAAAGAGGCAGCAAGAACGGGAAGGGGTGCAACAAGTAATAAAAAGGCGATCATGTAGACTCCAACGGATACGAATTTGTTCGATGATGTTAATAAGTATAAGAAAAAGGATTGATGAAACTTTTCTAGTAGGTTATTAACCGACCGTATGACTCCTTCGATTAGCCTGCATTTAAGTAAATTAGAAATAAGAGTTACGAAATTTCCATGATGTTTTCAATAAGTAAATATTATGCAACTATTTTGTCGCATAAACAGTCTTACATTTCACATATCATTACCATCGTTTACATTTATTTTTTATAACTAACGTAGTTATGTTTATGTTTTCGATGAGCTCTGTCTAAAGAGAGCAAATATAGACATATGAATGCATGAATCATGGTTAAGGAATAACATACCATGTATATATACATTATTCATGAATCATGAATAATATGTTCATGTGCGATGTGTCTATATTTGTACTTTTTAGACGGGGATCATCGAAAGCATAATCATAAACAAAATTAGTTATTAAACTAAATAATGTGGTTATAGAGAGTAAAGGTAAAAGATTGTAATCATTAGGCATGGCAAACTAGGTGGGCGGGTGGGTTCAGATTACAGGTCAGAACAGGTTCTAAACAAAATGAGTTCGGGTCAAAATGGGTTCCAGACAAAATGACTTCGGGTTAAAATGGGCTGTTTTTGAGAAAAAAAATGGGGTTAAAATGAGCCGTTTTAAATAAAGGAAAAAAAAGAATATATAAATATACAAGTGTTCAACTTTTTTGCTTGATCATGTAACACTCTTATACTCCTTTGAGAATAAAACTGTGAATGTTTGTATTTTGTATTTCATATTCTTTTATTTTGTATTTTGCATTTTGTGTTCAACCTTTTGTTCAATGAACTTAAAATGCAAGGATTCTGCCAATTTGTGAAAATAGTGGTGTTTTTGTCTTTTGTATTCCATGTTCACTTCTATATGATTTGTTTAGAATTTAAAATGGTGTCAACTAAAAAGCAATTTTGTATGCCATAATAAAGGCACGCACCTGCCACCTCGAAACAGAATCTCTGTTTGTCTGCCTTTATTAGTAGAAAAAAGTTTGGGTGAAATCTCCATAGTAATTGCATCAATTTGATAATCACGGAACGCACCATGGGAACCAGTTGGGACACCTAACGCCTAACACAACCAATCGAGAATAAGTTAAGTCGAACAAAACTATTTATTTGTGTTATACATTCATTTTGTTTTCTTTCATCATATGTTCAGTGAACACTGAACCGATCGTGAACTTATCGTAAGGAAGTTTGTTTATTTAAAAAATGAACATGAACAAAAGTTTTGGGTTCCTTTGGTTAAATGAACGAACATGAACACATGTTCATTCGTTCATCTATGTTTCATTTAAATTCGTTTATTTCAATGTGTATTGATTAGTTTACGTTTGTTTAAGTTCGTTAATATATTAGTTTCTATTTTTTAGGTCTGTTACAATTTAGTCTAGTTTTAATATACGTTTAGGCCCGAAACATTGTTGTTCACATTAACTTCTAATTAATTTTAGTTAATTGTGCTAGTTCGTTTACGTTCGCCAACGGCCAAGGCCAAGGCACGCCCACGGCCAAGGCCAAGGCACACCATGGCATGCCCACTGCCAAGGCCAAGGTATGCTACCGACCAAGGCCATGGCACGCCAAGGCATGCCAATGGCCAAGGACAAGGCACACCAAGGCAAGTGAACCGTTCGCTTATGTTGTTAACGAACGAACATGAGCATGTTCATTTTCTAAACGAATGAACATGAGCATGTTCATTTTCTAAACAAACGAAAATGAACAAAAAAACTCTGCTTGTTTAATTTTTCGTGTTCATTTGTTCGGTTCAAGTTAGAAGATCATAAACGAACATGCTCATTTCCTTAACGAATGAACATGAAGAGAAAACCATGTTCATTAACTGTTCATGTTTGATTAAAGTTAAACGAACATGAACACGTTCATTTTCTTCACAACCAACATGAACAGGAAACTCCAATCTTTTAAATGTTCGCGTTCGATTGTTTGTACTGTTAAAGTTAAACAAACCATCATGAACATGTTCCGTTCGGGTTCGGTTCATTTACAGGCTTAAACTTGTTCTTTGTATTCATATAGAAAAAGAACTCAAAAACTAACCTGGTTATAGAGTGAACTAAAAAGAGTAGCACTGCCTTCAACATACTCATTTACAGAAATACCAAATTTCCATTGAGGATTCAAGCTCCTAGAAATTTTCCCAACTGTCTCAAACACCTCACCAATGAAATTCAGCCACCTGGCATCAAGCAAAGATACAAGTTTCTCCACCTGCACATGAAAACCCTGACCACGCACTGCCAGATAACTCACAACATTAATAAGGTCAAGATTCGGCATTTGACCATTAGATGCCTCAGCATAAACGTTTAACACATCTTTCCCGCCCGCATCACCCGTGTTTGCAACCTTTATCACAAGCGCAGCAGCCATGGTTCCAGCTCGTTTCATAGTATCAGACACTTCGGTTTCAATTATCATATCCAGCTTTGATTCATGCACATAATTGCTGTTATGACACATGTCACCATGTAGGTTCACAATACCACCAAATGAAGGGGTATGATAGTCTTTTAACCAAGCAGAAACCGAGCTATACTGTCCAAATCGTGAATCTGCAGCTAGCCAGATAATATCTTTTGCAAGCCAACTAACTTGAGTTAATAATGAGAACACAGAGTATGCGATTCCTAAAGACATAGCCTCGTTTTGACTAAGATTAACAGGGTTGTAAGGGGTCACAAGCACAATAGATTCTTTACCATCGCCACGTGGCGCCCTGATAATCCCAACTGTGTTTGTAGCATATTGTTCACAACTTTGATTCACATGGTTTGCTTCTGCATTGGGACTTGTAAAAAAATGAAGAGGGTGGAATTTGTTTGGATGGTTTTGGAACTTATGATAACTGACTTCTCCACCTAAGTTTGCCATGTGCAGTGCTATTAGTCTTGGAATTTCTCTGAGTTTATAGTTGAAAAAAGCAAATTTTGTTACTAGTTAGACTTAATTATAAGTTTATTTTGAAATAATGAAATGAATAAATGATAGTATGTGAGGATTTACATACATACTACTCCTTTGAGACTTTGATTTCAGGCTAGTTAGCTCATTGATGAATCTGTTTGCACCAGAAACATCCTGATCAGTCATCATAGGACTTGCAGAACCTGTGAGATTAGCTTATGGTCATTTAATTACAGGAAAAACAAAAAGTCAGATATACAATTGACAAGAGCGTTTACGTCTTCCTATGTTTAGGTTTAACCAAACAAACAATCAAGCACGAACAATTAAATGAACAGGGTTTTCTTGTTTGTGTTCGCTCATTAAGAAAATGAACGTGTTCGTGTTCATTTATGTTAATTCATTAATAGCGCAAGCGAACGGTTCACAAACATAAATGAAACGAGAATAACTAATATAAAATATATGAACATAACTAAGCGAACACCAGTTAAAAGTAAACGTGAACATCAATCTTTTGGGCCTAGAGTTAATAAAGCTAGACTAAATTGTAATGGGCCCTAAAATCTTTAATGAATATATAAACGAATGCAAAAGAACAAACTTAAAATGAACATAAACAACCTAACATAAATGAACGAACGAGGCAGGTTCTTATGTTAGTTCTCAACTAAATTTAAAAAACCTTTGTTCATTCATTAATAAATAAACAAAACAAACGAATTTCCCACTGAATGGTACACAAGCTGTACACTAAACGTCCTGCCCATTTTCAGGTCTAATTGACAATCTTAACAGTTATGAACTGTTAAATCATTATAAATATACTATAAATAACCTATTAAGTCAATAAAAACATTGCTGGTTTATCATAGTTACAAAATCTCCATTTAAGACCAACATCAATAGTCTATAATAAAGATCATTTAAGAATAACTGAACATCTAATCTAATTATACTATTAAAGCAAGATGAGTTTTCCACATGGCATCATTCTATGGCCTCCACATAGGATGCCACATAGATGCCATGTGAGCAGTTTCCTAGCCAATCAATTATGTTATATTTGGAAATCCCAATAAATAAGTTATTGAAATATTCTAGATGAATGAATATATATACAGTTTAATTAAATATCCTATTAGTATGTTATAAGTTAACCTTTGAATATGTTTAAATATAATGATCTTAACATTTCTCCTGATCACACAGGTCATTATCCAATGTTGTATTTAAAGAGGTTTTAGAGATTTATGAATTGTAAAATTTTGTTTATCATCATTTATATCTTATTAATCCATAAGGTATGTTATCATGTATATTATTAAATTTAACTTTTTTATTGTATTGTTTTAACCACCCGTGTATCACACGGGCTCTATCCTAGTATAACGGATATAAGTAAATGTTAACATCAACCTGTTGGGCCTAAAGTTAATAAAACTAGACTAAATTGTAACGGGCCCTAAAACTTTTAATGAATATATAAACAAGCAAAAACAGAATGAACTTAAATGAACATAATTACATAAACGAACTAACATGAACGGATTTAAATGAAAGAACGCTCACGAACATAAATGAACAAACGAAACATGTGTTCATGTTAGTTCGACTAAACAGAAAAAAAAAACCTCGTTCATGTTCATTCATTTATTAAACAAACAAGATAAATGAATCTCCCTCTGAACGACACACACTTTGTTCAGTGAGCGTTCGGTTCGTTTATTGACGGTCTAAACAGCTATGAAGCGCTAAATGATCATAAATATACTTACTATAAATACCCTACTAATCCAGTTTTTCATAGTTACAAATCTCCACTTAAAATCAACATGAATAGTCAATAATCAGCATCCATTAGTAACAAGTGTGTTGACACAATGATAAGATTAAGTAACTAACTAACCAGGCATTAGGGCATTCTCTGAGACGTAGGTTTTCTTGGCAAGAACAGGTAACAATAAGAGAGCCAAAAGTCCAGCTGTGCGGCAAACAACACTAGACACATAGCAGTAACAGTAATAAGCATACGTATATTGTTAATTGAGTGTATGTAATTTAATAGGTCTAAATCTGCAAGTGAGATGAGAATTAATATAGTGACTAGGAAGGAAGATGCCGATACGGATAATGGGCCGGGGTTTCGCTTTCTCATCCGCCGTTGACGCCATTGCTGACCTCGTCATCGGCTTTGGACTCCTATACAATTACGAAACTGCCCTGCTTTATCAAACTCAATTACAAAACTATCCCTTGACCTTCAGGTATGAATGTCACCAGGTTTTTTAAACCAAAAATATAAGTTGTTCATCTTATTGTTGAGACTTGTATAGGTGGTTAATAACCTTGGCCTTAGGGGTGTTTGGCATAGCTTTTTTTAATAAAGCTTATAGTTTTTTTTTTTACAAAATAAGTTAACTTGATGTTTGATTTAGCTTTTTAAGCTTATGTTTATTAGCTTATATAGGCTAATTCGAAGAAGCTTATTTGAAGAAGCTTATTTGTGTAAGGATATAAGCATAATACAAAAATAAAAGCTGATTCATTACCGGTACCGAAATTGGTACCAATTTGGCACCGTCGGTACCGAATCGGTACTAGGGTTTTGAGTTTTCGGGACCGGTATGGTATCGGTACCGATACAGTATGGTACGGTACAGGTACCGGTATTTCCCGAATTTTATCTTAAATACCGGTACCATCCCAGGTACCGATACCAAAAATTTACGACTTTCGAGATCGGAATTAGGTACGGGTACCGGTTGGTTGTTTCACCACTCGTGTGCTGCGCACACATCCACCTGATCGAATTAGTTAGCAGTTGGCAGGCCCAATGGGCCAATTTTTCTAAAATGTGCACGGGTCAAAACAAACCCTCTAATTCCTCCCTAATGTCAAAAAAACCTTTGGCTTCTCATTTTTATTATAATTTTAGTTTTTAAGTGTAATGCAATTCATGAGATGACTCAGAAAGTAGGATAAGAAAATAATTAGATTTTGGTTTGTCATTCTAAAAAGAACTCATTCTCCCTAAATTTGATATCTTTGATTCAAACAAATTACTACACGGGTAGTTAAAAGCCTCAACCCATCAGTCTAAAACGGGACACGATTGACATGAATATAGGAAATGGATCTCTTGGTTGTAGAATGATATTTGACTAGTTCATCTGTCATCCTTACAAACCGGATCAATCACTTAGCATTTCTATTTTGACACTTAATCTCATAATCCATACCAATGTTCACAGCGTAACAAATGTACATTATAACACATTTTCGAGTGACACCCATGAAGTGCATTCTTTCTCTACAAACATCGTCACCACCATGGCGTCACACCAAAACTTGGAGACCGTTCACCACCACACCGCCACCCACGAAAACCCAGTTCGGTATTAAGCAACTCAGATCGCATTTTCACAAACCTTTACGGGTTACACGACCCGTACCTCAAAGGAGCTCGAAAACGAGGCGATTGGCATAGAACCAAAGACCTTGTTCTCAAAGGCACCGATTGGATTGTGGAAGAAATCAAGAAATCGGGTTTACGTGGTCGTGGAGGGGCCGGTTTTCCATCCGGGCTCAAGTGGTCGTTCATGCCGAAAGTGTCCGCTGGTCGACCATCGTATCTTGTTGTTAATGAGATGAGAGCGAGCCTGGAACATGCAAAGACCGGGAAATTATGCGACATGATCCGCATAAGCTGTTGGAAGGTTGTTTGGGATGCGTGCTAGTGCGGCGTATATTTAATTCGGGACGAATACGTTAACGAGCGAATAAGCCTCGAGAGAGCGAGGCTCAAAGCCTACAAATCCGGGTTGTTGGGGAAAAACGCATGTGGTTCAGGGTACGATTTTGATGTGCATATGCATTACGGTGCGGGTGCTTATATTATCGGTGAAGAAACCGCGCTTCTCGAGAGTCTTGAAGGGAAACAAGGAAAACCGAGGCTAAAACAGCCTTTTCCCGCGAATACGGGCCCTTACGGGTGCCCAACCACGGTTACAAATGTGGAAACGGTTGCGGTTGCTCCCACGATTCTACGACATGGGCCCGAGTGGTTCACGGGGTTCGGGAGGAAAAACAACTCGGGGACGAAGTTGTTTTGTGTGTCGGGCCATGTTAACAAGCCGTGCACGGTGGAGGAGGAGATGAGTATACCGTTAAAGGAGTTGATAGAGCGGCATTGTGGCGGTGTTCGGGGCGGTTGGGATAATTTACTGGCGGTGATCCCTGGCGGTTCGTCGGTGCCTTTGATACCAAAGAGTGTGTGTGATGATGATTTGATGGATTTTGACGCGCTGAAAGACGTGCAAAGCGGGTTGGGGACCGCATCGGTCATGGTAATGGATAAGTCGACGGATGTTGTGGACGCGATTGCCAGGCTGGCGTATTTTTACAAGCACGAGAGTTGCGGTCAGTGTACACCGTGTCGGGAGGGGACGACATGGCTGTGGATGATTATGGAGAGGTTAAAAGTTGGGAACGCGAAATTGGAAGAAATCGATATGTTACAACAGTTAACCAAACAGATCGAAGGGCACATGATATGCGCGTTGGGTGATGCCGCAGCTTGGCCCGTTCAGGGTCTTATTAGGCACTTTAGGCCCGAGCTCGAGAGACGGATTAAGGAGTGTGTTCATAAAGAGTTGAAACAAGTCACTAATTGAATGCTTTATATTAAACGCATCTAATGGAGTGAAATATGTAATTATTATTATTATTATTAGGGGAAAATGAATACGGTGCTGTCATTAGTTTAAGTTAGCCGCAAAACTCATCAAAATTACGTAGTTCTGATTAAAATAGTCAAAATTTAACTTTTTATCTTAATCTCTATCATCTATCATCTATTTCTTAACAGGCTGATCTCCCTTCCACCCACCGTCTCCCAAGGCTTAGATCTGCAATTAACGCAATCCTTAAATCAAAACTATATTTTGACCCATGTCATCTATGTCTTTCTTTGCTTTGCTTTAGCATCAGGATCTCGGTTTTAGACCGAATACCCTTTTGTATCAATATCATCTGTTAGATTTGTTTTAAAATCTGTTAACTATGTGTGTTCGTGTGTTCGTGTGTTGTATCACAAAATTAGATTACTCTCATTATTATTATTCTTAAATTAAAATAGTAATAAAACACAAAGTGGGGAATTTATGTATTTATTTATATATCTAAAATTTCGGGGGTCGGTTGGCATAAACAGTTGTACTTTAAGCTGTTTGGCTTGTAACTTTACATTTCTCACGGCCCGCCGCCACGTTCCCTTTCTTATTATACGTGTCATGAACTTCTGGCTTCTTCCTTTCCATTCCAACCCAAGATCGGATTTCAACTTCAGTGGCCGGCCAGATGTAGATTGACATGGTGGCGGTGTTGAGGTGTTTGAGATCGGTGCCGGCTGCTTCTCCATCTTCGTTCCATCGCCGGAAAATCTTAAGTCTCTCCCATTTGTGACAAACAGAACGACGACCACCACCGTTGCCGGGCTCAATTTTAACCCTAGGTAGCGTTGGTGGGGGTGGTTGGATGCGGCGAGCTCTGTAGTCACCGGCTATCGTTGCTGGGTTACATTTTGTAACCCTAGGTGGCGGTGGTCTGGTGGGGATGGTGGTGGATGTTGAGAACGCTTCGGCTCCTGAGACCGGAAAACCCTAATGGATCCGGCCATCTCATTGCTTGAATTAGGGTTTTTGTTCGTCTGGTCAAAATCAAATGACAGGTGAGGAATCTACAAATCTTCCTTTTAGTTCTATAAATTAACATTAATGAAAGTAAGTTTCGGATTTATTATATGGATATCTAATGCCGTGAATGTTGATTAATTTGCGAATTTCGGATTATTATGTCCCTGTCATTATACGATTTACTCGCATTTTTTGTGTTTTGGTTCTTTTAATGTAGAACTTTACGACATCCCTAGATTTTTTTCATTACTATAACATTTTTTTAAATAGTTTGACAAATTATCGAGTAAGTTTCTACCATAAGTTGGATATTTATTGGAAATAGGACTTTGAAGATTGGCCTGTGAAAATCTATCTGCATATTTATCACTATTAAAGATGAACAAATGCTGCCAAAACTTGCACCATTTCTTTGTTTCCACTTTAATAAATATTTGTTTAGTTTCCTTACACTCTTCCAAATGAAATATTTTGGAAGAACATACATCCTATTGCAGAAGGATCTCATGTTAGCTATATTGTAACATCCTAAAATTTATAATGTTGAATAAAGAAAGTTACGTTTAGTGAGTTCGCGTTATTAATTAATTAATATCGAGTAAAGAACGGATCATGGATTTAGATTAATGGAGATGGGTTAAATGAGAATGGGCTTTAGGTCCATGGGCTTTAAGGGATATAAATATCTCCTAAACCAACCTAAAACCCTAAACCCTCATTTCATTTCCATCATAATCTATACACACTCCAAAACACACAACCCGAACCAAGATCCAAAGGCGAGGACCCGAGCTCGTTGGTGCTAGATCGTCGTGACGAACCAAAGCAACAAAACCAGCTCGTGTTCGTAGTTCGACTCATTTACGGTACGTTTATATCGAGAACTTGTTCGTTTAGGTTTGGATTAGTATAGAAATGATAGATCTGTGTTTGTATGGTAAAAACGAATCCAACAAAGCTAAACTTACTGAAAATGGTTACGATTTGATGAGTTAATCGATTGATAAAAGAACCCGTAACCTATATGCCTAAATCGTACCCCTTAAACATCGATGTTAGGCCGATTTGATGGTTGGGGTTTGTAGGCGCTGGTCAGACGATTCCGTGGATACCTAAATCGAGTTGTTTGGTTAAGAAACGAAGATGATTAGGGACGAACAGTAGCTGCAGCCGACAACTTCGCCTGCAAGCTAAGTTCGCCTGATGAACTTCGCCTGCAAGCTAAGTTCGCCTGATGACAACTTCGCCTAAAGCTAAGTTCGCCTAAGGTTTAACTTCGCCAAAAGCTAAGTTCGCCTAAGGTTTAACTTCGCCTAAAGTCAAGTTCGCTTAGAAAATAAATTAAAACGATAAGTAAAAGTAATCTAATACTAGGCCACCAGATTAAATCAGGCGAGTATTGATACGTGTAACTTATACAGTCAGCCGACTCAGTTAAAGAAGAGATTTACAACTATCGGAGGAAGAAGCAGAGTTCAGGTGAGTTTCTAGCCCCATTCCTTGTTATGTTTTCGGGGCTGTGTGCATACTCGATGTGTTGTTAATACATTTATCCTAAGTGATAAGTGTATGCCATATGTGATATATGTGATGGATATGAATGATTACTTGTCGGTACGCGAACGATCTTCGGATATTGCGCGTACTATCAGGTTAAAAATAAAGATACGAATATTATATATCGAAGATGTATGAACATTACAAATGAATACTTGTCGGGGCGTGAACGATCTTCGGATATTGCACATATCGACAAGGGGTAGGGTTGTTAAATGAATGATGTAAAGAACGCCTAGAGTGTTCTTATGCTATAATGTAATTATTGTATATGTGAAGTATGTGTATACAGGTACACGAATGGTATGTGAGTTCTACGTTCGACATAGTAAGTTAGGATGGCAAATCCCTCTAGCTTCTGTCGGACATAGACTCGGCTGGTGGTGGCGTAGTTAAGGACTGCGGGCCTTATACGTAATGTAGATGATATACGTAAACGTAGATAGGGACGGTGGGCCTTATACGTGTTACAGATAATAGACGACAACGTAGTTAAGGACTGCGGACCTTATACGTATTATAGATAGGCATCAGCATAGGAAAGGACTGTGGACCTTGTACGTGCTGTATTTGTATTGTGGTAGCATAGGGGAGGACTGCGGACCTCGTACGTGCTATGTATTTGTATTGTGGTAGCATAGGGGAGGACTGCGGACCTCGTACGTGCTATGTATTGGTATTGTGGTAGCATAGGGGAGGACTGCGGACCTCGTACGTGCTATGTATTTGTATTGTGGTAGCATAGGGGAGGACTGCGGACCTCGTACGTGCTATGTATTGGTATTGTGGTAGCATAGGGGAGGACTGCGGACCTCGTACGTGCTATGTATTGGTATTGTGGTAGCATAGGGGAGGACTACGGACCTCGTACGTGCTATGTATTTGTATTGTGGTAGCATAGGGGAGGACTGCGGACCTCGTACGTGCTATGTATTTGTATTGTGGTGGAGAAACATATATCTTTCCTTAAACAAAATATTCTTCCTAAAACATTCCGCTAAAAATGAAATTTATAAATAGAGATATTGAATTTTTGAGATGATAAATATGAGTTTTGCTTTTATAAAATGAGGTCAATCCACCCCTAACGGGTCGGAATTGAGTCCAACTAAAACTGAGGTGATTGTGGTTGTGTGTGGGGGTTTTTTTGAGGAAAAAGACTGTGGCGAGTGAGGGAGTTTTGGGGCGAGGGTTTTTCGACGACGGTGGCCTGTGGTGGTGGATTTGAATGATGGTGTTAGTGATGGTGGTGAACTTGAACTAGACATGATGATGGTGCTCGTACGTGCTATGTATTGGTATTGTGGTAGCATAGGGGAGGACTGCGGACCTCGTATGTGCTATGTATTTGTATTGTGGTAGCATAGGGGAGGACTGCGGACCTCGTACGTGCTATGTATTTGTATTGTGGTAGCATAGGGGAGGACTGCGGACCTCGTACGTGCTATGGTTTAGGTTGCAACATAGGGAATGATTGTGGACCTTGTACGTGTTGTGGATGTAGGATGGTATAGGGAAGGACTGCGGACCTTGCACGTACCATAAACGGTGAACATAGGTAAGGACTGCGGACCTTTTACGTGTTCACGACCTTGAGTACAGTTATAGACGGCGGACTATGAACGTACTCTCGGTAGACTGAGGTTAGTGATTGTAGATATGTATGTATGTATGGTAGTAAGTATGTATGTAGAACAGAAGGGTAACTAGTTAAGTATGGATATGTATCTTCGGATATGTATGTATGTGTATGTATTGTATGGCGTCCGATTAACTAGAACTCACTCAGCGTAGCTGACTTTTAGTATGCACGCAGGTGAGTAGAATGAGACAACTAGCTTGAGCGGGCACATGGTGGGCGAATAGGAGACTGGCATCTGAAGACTCAAGATGTTTTAATGTAATTGACGTTTATTTTGAAAGACAAGAATGTTTAATTAAGGCAAGTTTTGGATTGCTGTAACGTTTCATGAAAGTTTTTATATTCCGCGAAAGTTTTAATGAACTCTGATTTGTAAGAACTGTGTTTATGAGTAAATCCGACGCTAAAGTAGGGCCACCGGGTTCGGGGCCTTACATATATGCACACTTCATAAGTAAGTTTATATAAGCTAAAGGTTACTTCTTAAAAATGGGATTAGCGTAAGGTAACCATGTCGCATTCTAAACCTTAGTGTTCCTAACTGGTTCAGGTTAGAAGCCAATTTGATCAAAAGTTTGCGTAGTTTATTACGTGTCAATGTTTCCAGGGATTTTCGGTCAAAATATGCGCCTATTTTACGGCCTTACACCGTTGCGGGGGGTCAAAAAACTAGTTCATGAATAATTGCGGGAATGAAGTTTTTGAGTGAATTGCTTAAACAAATAAGTCTATATGCAATAATAGATTCAGTTGGGAAGCATATGATGAAATCATTAGAGAAGGATACAAATCAATTTTAAAATTGACTGATTGTTAACCATCATTGTGATACTAAAACAAAAAAAAAACTTAAAAAAACTCTTAGATTAAAGCCTTGGGAGATGGTGGGTGGAAGGAAGATCCGGCTTTTAAGAAATAGATGATAGAATATAGATGGTAGGGATTAGAGTAAAAAAAATAAATTTGGGCTATTTTTAATCAAAACTACGTAGTTTTGATGAGTTTTGCTTCTAAGATTACACGCATGAAAGCACCGTATTCACTTTCTCCTTATTATTATTATTATTATTATTATTATTATTATTTCAGGTTATAAGTTACTTATATAATAATTTATTTTGTAAGTCTTGTTCGCATTTTATTGTATTATAAGTGATCTTTTTATTGTTTATAGTTAACATTTCAGGTTGTAAGTTACTTATATAATAATTTATTTTGTAAGTCTTGTTCGCATTTTATTGTATTATAAGTGATCTTTTCATTGTTTATAGTTTTTCATTATCGATTTAGTATTCGTGACATGATATTTTATTGTTCTAGATCTAACTTTTGTTGGTAATTAGTTTGTCCACACTTGTTATGGGCGTTTTACATTGTTCAATGGTTCTTTTGATGCTTTGGATCTTTTGGTTTGATACCGATCTTCTCAATATTTCATAGTTTTTTAAAATTTTTGTAGATGTTTTTAGTTATAACGCCATAATTTTTAAATTTATGATAACTTGTAACCAAGAGTTATACCATATGTTTTTATTTTTCTCATTATAAAATAATGCATTTATAATTATTATATGTAATTCACCAGCATCTCTTACTGTATTCACTAAAATTAGTGGTACAACATGTTATTACCAAGATGACTATGCTTTTATCTTTTCTATTTAGTGAAGATTACATTATTATAAAAACATTGAGATTCAAAGAAACCAAAGTCTTCTCCATCCTTGTATCCTCGTGCACCTTCATTGGGTCGGGTTCCCGTAAACCTATTGATATTCCAAATTTTATTAGGGACGAAATATACGATTTTTTGAGTGTACTCACAAAACTTATTGAAGTGAGCCCATGACAACAAGTTCAAGGTGGTTGTAATGGTAAGCATCTTCTCCCATAGTTCCACTTTGTTGAATAGTAACTGGTTCGAATTCGGTCAGCGCTTTTTTTTTTTTAACTTGCATCTGCCATATGTTATATTAGAGGTGCAGAACCGGGTATTTTCAAGAATCCATGACAACAGCCGGTCCTGGGTATGGTCAACAAAAGTCAAGAACTAGGTCGGGTAGGAACCGGGTTTGACGGTTTTTTATCGGGTTTCGTGTCGGGACGGGTTTTGACCGGAAATTGGTGAAACCAGTTCTGGCGAGTTCAGATCGGTTCCGAAGAGAAACCGAGAAACCCAAAACCTGGTTCGTACCCGCGGGTTGGGTAGGGTCGGGTTTGGAACCATTTTTTTTTCTTTTTTGCGCATCTAACGGTTATATGCCCCCTATACCCGGAACCGGCCTTGTATCCTTTCTTGGCCTATGGTCGGTCATGCACGGCGCAAGTTTTCAACTCCTTTCTTTTTATGTGGGCCGATGATCATCATAATGGATTGGGTTGGGTTGCAAACAAATATCAATTTAAAATTTGGATAAACAAACGTATTAAGCATATGACATCGACTTAAGTTGCGTCTTAACAAGGATAAAATCTACATCTACAAATAAAATATATTAGCAACATGATGTGTTATGCTAGTATGAATTAGCTAAAACGTGCCACTGTGCGAGGGGCAGAAGTCAGGACTATCCTAATCACGTTTCATTCATATATCTTAACAGAATGGGTCACGATAGTGAGCTTGATAGTGACTAGTACAGAAGGGCACTGCTAGAGCGTACACAATAGACCAACAAGCATAAATGCTCACTATATGTCAGTTAGTGGGAGATAATCGCTTGCATCACTCTCTACACCCATTTGCTTGAGAACGCATGTGTACTTTGCTAATTCTTGTTCTCACGCTGGAGGATGGTTGAAGAAGAAACCTTATCTCTCTGATGAGCATAATTGGTGTTTTCTTTTGCATGTTTTCAGCTTGCCTTGCCGAATTCTCTCCATACAAGCCAATCTTGTTCATCACCAGTTCTTGGTGCTAACTTTTGAAGCTTCACATGCATAAACCGTATGATTATTTTTTTAAACTTAGTTTAATTTAAACACCCATTTGATTTTTTTTTGTCATACTTAAATTACCTTACCTCTGGTCACATTTCTCATTTAGGTACCTTATTGCATTATTTAATCTATTATTGTATTAGTGTATGGTCAAATATAAATGACACTATCGCGAGAAATGTATAAATACCTAAAGTAATTATGTTAACACAAGTGTAATTATTATTTAATCTATTATCGCTTCGAGTTAAGTTTTTACATCAATCGACTCGTATTCTTATTCCGATCAAGAACCCTAAAACATCAATTTGAAATTTGGAAAAAAAAAACTTAACAACGCTAAGTTTTTTTTAACAGAGGTCCAATAAAAACAATTATTTTCTAAGATAAGATTATTATCGGCTAACTGCAAAACTATGAGATTATTAAAATACAATTTGCCTTTTTATTAAGCACCCCAAACTAGTCAATAAAATAATGTATCTACTCTAATAAAAGAATACCATTCTTGTCACTTGCCAATCTCATAGCTTTCCTCACCCTTTTTCAACTCATTTTAATATAAGGTCCTTATCTTTTGATGCATTTCAATAATGAATTCAAGCTTATTTTTTTCAAATGTAAATTCTAACCGATTCATTCATTAACATTAATGATAAAATAAGAAATAAGGAAATATCAAAATTGAAGTTTGTTAGAGTAAAATTTTAAAGTCACATGCAATTACAAATTAAAAAAAAAATAAAGGTATCATTGTCGAAGAATTTGAATTTTTATGGTAAACTTCAAATTTTTTATAAACTGGTGTTCGAGCAACAGTGCATAATTTTTTATATAAGATTGGTTTCAAATGTAGAGTTAAAATTTTCTGATATGCATTTGAACTCAGGAAAATGTGTATTTTTTTAATTTTCTTCAAACATTTTGTATAAGTATTGCAAACATGGAGAATACTTATTATATATACCTTGGTATTTAGCATTAAATCATTGAAATTGAATATTATAATTATAATCCATATGTATAATGATTTATTGTATGAACTATTTGTCATTTATTTATATAACTTTTTTGTTTAGTATAAAGGGTTTTTGCAATAAGAAAATCGATATTAGTATTCAATATTTTCTTCCATAACCAGATAAAAATGCTTCAGATTTATATATTTTATTACTTGATTTATACCTTTTTATGTATTTAAATATATTTTATTAATATGCCATTTAAGACAAATTACTTAATTATAAAAGCATTTAAAATTTTAAACCAAATAATTTGTTTCATCCCATTCCACTATTTTCGCTTGATGGTCGGGTAAAAGTTAGTTATTTATATATATTAATTAGTTAGTTTTAGATAAATAAACGAGTGAATATTGATACTTCAAGTATTGTTATGTGTTTTCAGGGAATTGGAAATTAAGGAGCTTATCGGGAATATTTACAAGCTTGGAACGAATACTTAGAAGTGTGAGATTGGAAGTGCACGCATTACGAGGCAGTTAAAAAAAATAAATCTGCTGGAATTTTTGTCCTTCGCGTGACGCGAAGGACGGAAGAGACAGCTTCGCGCAACGCGAAGTTGCAATTTTCTGAGCCCGACTATTTTGTCCTTAGCGCGACACGAAGATGAGGCCCAAGACATCTTCGCGCGACGCGAACTGACTTAAAACCTAAAAAATCTAGGTTAATCACCATATAAACCCATTAACCTCACCATTCGTCATATCACGACTTCCAGAGGCAGTAGAGGTTCCCAAGGAAAACTTTCAGCCATCCCGAAGCTTCCGGTTCCATCATTGATCGTATGTCCATCAAGATAAGTGTTTTTGTAAGACACCGAATCCGGGAATCCTACAGTTGGTAATCATACAAGAAACTTATACAAATTTAAAACCAAGAAAAATTTCATTTTATTTAAAACCGATTCAGAGTAAATAACAGCGGAATAATAAGTGCCAAGATTCCCAAAACTTAACAAAATTTTCTTTTAAACTCAAGGCAACCCATTTCATTTTAAAAACTAGTTCAGAGTATAAAATCAGCGGAAATTCACAAGCACTAAAACAAGTTCCCAAAAACCAGGAAATATGCCCAAAACCAAATTTAAATGCGTTAAGTAATAACTTAAAAATAAACAGTCTTCATTATTAAATTTTCCCGACTAGCTATGCCTTCAACCGACCGAGTAGTCTCGAGCACGTCCAAGCGGTAAGCATCCTCCTCTTAACCTGAAACTCACACTAACATACACACAAAGTCAGCTTGAGCTGAGTGAGTTCAAGTTTAAAATATTGACATCTATATAAATCATTCTAAGTGTTTAAAATATTGACATCTATATAAATCATTCCAAGTGTTTAAAATATTGACATCTATATAAATCATTCCAGGTGTTTAAAATATAATACGGGATATGAACAGTTGGGCCATAATGAACCATAAGTAGTCATACTTATATATCTATATAATTATATCCCTATGCTTATCATTCAAGTAATAACATCAGGGTCGAGAACACGTAAAACCCAAACACGTAACATCCGAGTAATAACATCAGGGTCGAGCACACGTACAACCCAAACACGTAACATCCGAGTAATAACATCAGGGTCGAGCACACGTACAACCCAAACACGTAACATCCGAGTAATAACATCGGGGTCGAGCACACGTACAACCCAAACACATAACATTCCATCCAACGTATGCAAACACAAAGTAGGCATACGCAAACATCCTTAGTCGATAACGACTAATTAACATCGCCAATAATTGGCCATAAAATAACGCATGTATAAACATACGTGTATACACACACACACACACACATACATCATTCCAAAATATACCATACTAAAAGTAAGACTATGGTCATAAAGTAACACATGCGTATACATCCATAAATATCATCTCAAGACATGCTATGATACGAGTAAGCCTATATCCTTGAGCCTAGGCCATAAGTAATATATATAACCTTAAGGAATATATGACCATAAACGAGTCTCAAATATCCTAAGGCATAGAATATAATTCTCACATAGTTTCATAAGTCCACAAATATAAATAAGGCTATGTAATACCATCCAAAGAGTTTAAACGAGTAAAATCGGGTAAGATTGTAATACGGTGTGTATGCTAGCCCAAAACTTGAAAAGAGTAAAAAGGGACATCATGAACTCACCTGACACGAGGCACACAATCACAACGGGCTAGAGGACCCTTAAGTACTGTGACATTCGTCAATTTCGGGTCTTGTTTGTATTCGTTTTTGTATTTGTTTATTATGTAAACCGACCCGATTTGTAAACCGAAGCTTATGTTATAATCAAAATGATGGATTTATGTTACAATATTGTTTCACACTTGTTGGGTCTTGAAAACATCCTATTTTTATTTATTTATTTATTTATTTTTGTTGTTTTGTGTTTTTGTCTTGATCCATTTTGCATGAAAACTCTTGTGTCTCACACCCATATTTGACCACGAACATTACCCTATATATACACCATCTTTCCTCTTCATTTTCCCTTGCTACAACTCCAAAAAAAAAAAAAAACTCTCTCAAACATCAAAGATTCAAGGTTATCTTCTTAAGTGTTCTAGAAGATTTTTAGTCTTTCATCTTAATTAGTTTATGTAGCCTTATTAATACTTGTTTATGGTTGTGCAACATATATATAATATACACCCCTTGTTTACCTTTGGTAGTTACTTCTCCGATTCCGGTCGGTGAGGTTTCGGACCTCATAAGGCAAGGCTTCATGGAGGACTTCGTGTCCTTGATATATATACATCTATGTAACTTGTTCATACATATTAATCTTGCTTATTTTAGTTTGTTGGTCATGTTTACAAGTTCCATGGTTACGGGTTTTTAAGAGTCTATGTTTCGGTTTAACCGTAAATAGCTCTAAACCGTAAACCGAACTTTGTTACTAGTTTTGTTAAATAATTGTTTAATCATACTTATTGTTAGATCTAAGTTTCTAAAATTATTTTTACAAATTCTATGGTTATGGGTTTGTAGAATCTTACCTCGGTCTTAACCCGAAACACGATCCGAACCGAAAACCGAACTTTTGTTTAAAGACTTTATTGTTAACTTTTGGTATTTTTTATTTGTACATTATTATACAAGTTCTTTAGTGTTTGGACATGTGGAAACCATCTATGAACTTGTTGTGAGATGGAAACCGAACCAAACCGATTCTTACTCGCTTAAGACACACAAGTGTGTGTGTTTTTTTAGCCATCAAGACTTGTATATTTCTTTAAAAATAGTTACAAATTGATTTTTAAATATTGTTTTAAGTACTTGGAAATGTTGGATGAGCTCAAGTCAACCAAGGCAATCAAGGACGAGCTTTCATGATGAATGTTAATCAAGCTCAAGCGGTAAACGATGTTGTGAACGGTATGTTTTTAGTGAACCAACATTTGGCTTCAATTTTATTTGATACGGGTGCCGATAAAAGTTTCATTTCTTTGAAATTTGAGTCGAAAATTGCCGTTTCTCGAACCAAGATTTCCCGATCGTTTTCTGTTGAAGTCGCCAATGGGAACTCCATCACCATAAATTCCATCGTCCGTGATTGTACTCTCATTCTTGTTAACCATAAATTCTCCATCGATCTCATCCCGATGCAAATGGGAAGTTTCGATGTCATAGCAGGCATGGATTGGTTATCTTTGCACCGTGCCGAAGTTGTGTGCTTCGATAAATTCATTCGCATTCCGCTTGTCAACAGTAAAATCCTTAAGGTCTTCGGAAAAGCTACTTCGAGAAGGCTTAATCTCATGTCGTGCTCTCAATCACAAAAAATACTTACTCCAAAAGTATGCTCCGCTCCTAGCTCTCTTGGTGACAAAAGACAAAAAGGAGAAGAAAATCCAAGATATTTCTATTGTTCGTGATTTCCTCGATGTCTTTCCCGACGATGTCACCGGTCTTCCACCCGTTCGTCCGATTGAATTTCGAATCGATCTTGTGCCCGGCACGATGCCCGTGGCCAAGGCTCCTTACCGTTTAGCCCCGTCAGAAATGCAAGAATTATCGAACCAACTCAAAGAACTTTCCAATAAAGGTTTCATTCGTCCTAGCTCTTCTCTTTGGGGCGCTCCTGTTCTCTTCGTGAAAAAGAAGGATGGTTCGTTTCGTATGTGCATCGATTATAGGGAACTTAACAAAATCACCATTAAAAATTGTTATCCCTTGCCACGAATCGACGACCTATTCGACCAACTTCAAGGTGAAACTTGCTTCTCCAAAATCGATCTTCGATCAGGTTATCATCAATTGCGTGTTCGCGAAGAAGACATTCCAAAAAACCGCTTTCTGTACTCGATATGGACATTTCGAATTTTTGGTTATGCCCTTCGGGTTAACAAATGCACCCGCGGTGTTTATGGACCTCATGAACCGCGTTTGCAAACCATTCCTCGATAAATTCGTTATTGTCTTTATTGATGGCATTCTCATCTTTTCCAAATCCAAAGTCGAATATGAGCATCATTTGCGTTCCATTCTCGAACTTTTTAGAAACGAACGACTTTATGCCAAGTTCTCCAAATGCGAATTTTGGCTCGAGCAAGTTCAATTTTTGGGACATATCGTAAACAACAAAGGTATTCATGTTGATCCCGCTAAAATTGAGGCCGTTAAGGATTGGAAAACTCCAACGACTCCTACGGAAATTCGATCCTTCCTCGGTTTAGCCGGATATTATCGACGTTTCATTCGAAACTTTTCCAAGATCTCTTTGCCTCTTACCTCCCTCACTCTTAAAGGAAAACCATTTGATTGGGGTTCGGAGCAAGAAAAAGCCTTTTGTACTCTCAAGGACATGCTTTGCAATGCTCCCATTTTAACCCTTCCCGATGGAAACGACGATTTCGTGGTATTTTGCGATGCCTCTCATCGAGGTCTTGGTTGTGTCCTTATGCAACGAGGTCAAGTCATCGCTTACGCATCAAGGCAACTTAAGGTCAACGAGAAGAATTACACGACTCATGATCTCGAACTTGGTGTCGTTGTTTTCGCTCTCAAAATCTGGAGACATTACCTTTATGGTACGAAATGTGTGGTTTTTACCAATCATAAAAGCCTTCAACACATTTTTGACCAAAAAGATCTCAATATGAGACAACGACGATGGGCCGAATTACTTAGTGATTACGATTGCGAAATTCGTTACCATCCCGGTAAAGCGAATGTTGTCGCCGACGCCCTAAGTCGAAAGGTTAATGTTAAATCCGTTCTGCTTCTAAGCGTTGTCGTTCAAACCGATCTTCAACTTCGAATCTTCCAAGCTCAACGTACCTTTGTTGAAGAAGGTAACATGTACAACGAAATGTCATGTGGAGCCGAACTTCAACTCGAAACCAAACCCGATGGTCTTTTGTGCTTTCTCAATCGTTTGTGGGTTCCAAATCGCGATGACCTTCGTACTTGTATACTCGACGAAGCTCATAATTTGTGGTATTCCGTTCATCCCGGTGCGGATAAGATGTATTTCGATCTTCGTGCTACCTATTGGTGGCCGGGTATGAAAAAGGACGTAACGTTATTCGTATCTAAATGTCTTACTTGTTCAAAAGTTAAGGCCGAACATCAAAGACCTTTTGGTCTACTCGAGCAACCACCGATTCCCGTTTGGAAATGGGAAGACATTGCTATAGATTTTATCACTAAATTACCCAACACCCAAAAGGGCAACGATAGCATTTGGGTGATCATCGATCGTTTGACCAAATCTGCTTATTTCATTCCGATCTGCGAGAAGTATTCTGTCGAGCAGCTTGCTCAAATCTATGTTCGAGAAATCGTGTGCCGACACGGTTTACCATTTACTATTATCTCTGACCGTGATGCTCGTTATACCTCTCATTTTTGGTGTTCACTTCAAGAAGCTTTGGGAACACGTCTCAATCTTAGCACCGCTTATCATCTTCAAACGGACGGTCAATCCGAACGTACAATACAAACTCTCGAGGATATGCTACGAGCATGTGTTCTTGATTTCGGTGGGAATTGGGATTCTCACATTCCATTCATTGAGTTTTCTTATAATATAGCTACCATTAGAGCATTGAGATGGCTCCTTTCGAAGCTCTTTACGGTCGTAAATGTCGTTCTCCGATTAGTTGGAACGAAGTCGGTGAAGCTCAATCACGGGACCCGAAATGGTTCAAGAATCCACCGACGTTATTGATCGAATCCGTAAGAACCTCCTAGCCGCTGGAAGTCGTCAAAAGAGTTACGCCAACAAACGGCGAAAACCGATCGAATTTAATGTTGGCGATCTTGTCCTTCTAAAAGTATCTCCTTGGAAGGGGGTAGCCCGTTTCGGAAAGAATGGTAAACTAGCTCCTCGTTTCGTTGGTCCTTTTAAAATCCTTGAGCGTGTTGGAAAAGTAGCTTATCGACTCGAACTACCGGAAGAACTTACCGGTGTTCATCCGACATTTCCTGTTTCAAATCTTAAAAAGTGCTTAGCCAAGGGTAATCTCCATATACCTCTCGACGAAGTACATTTCGATGAGTCGATGGCCTTGGTTGAACGACCCGTTGAGATCATGGATCGCAACGAGAAGAGAACCAAGCGTAGCCGTATTCGGTTAGTCAAAGTTTGATGGGAATCACGCCGCGGCGCGGAATTCACCTGGGAACGAGAAGACAAAATGAAAGAGAAGTATCCTCATTTGTTTGCAGCATCGTCTTCGTCTTAATTTCGGGACGAAATTTCTTAAAGTAGGGGATACTGTGACATTCGTCAATTTCGGGTCTTGTTTGTATTCGTTTTTGTATTTGTTTATTATGTAAACCTACCCGATTTGTAAACGAAGCTTATGTTATAATCAAAATGATGGATTTATGTTACAATATTGTTTCACACTTGTTGGGTCTTGAAAACATCCTATTTTTATTTTTATTTATTTATTTATTTCTTTTTGTTGTTTTGTGTTTTTGTCTTGATCCATTTTGCATGAAAACTCTTATGTCTCACCCCATATTTGACCACGAACATTACCCTATATATACACCATCTTTCCTCTTCATTTTCCCTTGCTACAACTCCAAAAAAAAAAAAACTCTCTCAAACATCAAAGATTCAAGGTTATCTTCTTAAGTGTTCTTGAAGGTTTTTAGTCTTTCATCTTAATTAGTTTATGTAGCCTTATTAATACTTGTTTATGGTTGTGCAACATATATATAATATACACCCCTTGTTTACCTTTGGTAGTTACTTCTCCGATTCCGGTCGGTGAGGTTTCGGACCTCATAAGGCAAGGCTTCATGGAGGACTTCGTGTCCTTGATATATATACATCTATGTAACTTGTTCATACATATTAATCTTGCTTATTTTAGTTTGTTGGTCATGTTTACAAGTTCCATGGTTACGGGTTTTTAAGAGTCTATGTTTCGGTTTAACCGTAAATAGCTCTAAACCGTAAACCGAACTTTGTTACTAGTTTTGTTAAATAATTGTTTAATCATACTTATTGTTAGATCTAAGTTTCTAAAATTATTTTTACAAATTCTATGGTTATGGGTTTGTAGAATCTTACCTCGGTCTTAACCCGAAACACGATCCGAACCGAAAACCGAACTTTTGTTTAAAGACTTTATTGTTAACTTTTGGTATTTTTTATTTGTACATTATTATACAAGTTCTTTAGTGTTTGGACATGTGGAAACCATCTATGAACTTGTTGTGAGATGGAAACCGAACCAAACCGATTCTTACTCGCTTAAGACACACAAGTGTGTGTGTTTTTTTAGCCATCAAGACTTGTATATTTCTTTAAAAATAGTTACAAATTGATTTTTAAATATTGTTTTAAGTACTTGGAAATGTTGGATCCAACTTGATCTCATAACAAAGTTTGAACCGACAAAACCGAACACTCACTTAACGTGCGTTGTTAGTTTTAAAACAATGGAACTACATACTTGGTTAAGTCTTACTAAATTTTATTGAGTTATCTTATAACATTCAATATTTTGGAAAGTTGACTTTGGGTTTGACCAATTATCAAGACCCGAACCGACAACCCGAACACTCGATAAAAAAAAACCGTTTTAGTATCTTTATTCCAAAGGGATTTGCATTCTTGCATTTTACCCACCTTATTACTTAACATAGGTTGAGTAAATATTAAGGTTAGATACTTTAACCCGGTTTCGAGCGAACTTACATTTTTAAAGGGTTATTATTATAAATTCTTAAGTAGTTAAATTTCAAAACCTTGAACTTTAATTATTTACATTTCTCAACATTTATTTTGTTTAAAGACCTTCAAGACAACCTTTCTAAATCCAAGACTTCTTTTCTTTTTAGGCATTGTGCGTTAAACTCGTCGTTCCGACAAATCTCCAAATTATCATCTTTCTAGTTTACTACTTGAAGGTGAGTGCTTCATACCCCATTTTCCATCTTTTATTTTGGGGGTGACATTTCATACTTATTCAACAAAATGCTTTATATTTGAATCTTAAACCACAAACGTAGTTGTATACTTTACCTAAATAATTGCTCGATTTGGTGTTCTATGCTTATATGCCTATGTGTTTATCGCTTTTGGTTGGTGGAACTATAAAATCCTAGACTATTTGGCATCTCCTTATAGCTAGGTGTCGCTAATGTGTTTAGCGATATCTATTTATCCAAATTACCACTTTTATTTATCGTTTCGTATGCAAGTTTTGTGGCTATCTTTATTATATACTAATATGATTAAACTTATGAATTGCTCACCAACCTTTGTGTTGACAAACTTTATTTTCTGAAATGTTGCAGGTTTGCATCTTGGTTGATTTATGATTGTGAAGAAAACGACATCAAAGACCTTAGGATATTAGTTAAAATGAACAATATCAAATTTGCCATATTTTGTGATATCTTGTTTATGGTTTTTTATGGATAATTGTTATGTGACATTTTCGATGTTGTGAAATGAAATGAGTTTATTAAATACTGTCACTTTAATTAGTGTCATGTGCTTATGGACAATCGTTACACCTCGGCATGTTCCGCCGCCTTTGGTCGGGGTGTGACAAGTATTCCCACAACTCAAATGCCTGTCGGATTACGAACAATAATTACTAACGGTACCAAATCGACTCGTTTATCCTACGAGGCTTTCTAATATGGTTTGATGGACCTAAAGCCCCAACCATACTAATACCGTTTACATCAGCCCCCGAGGCCATGTATTTACCAAAACCTCCCTTATTTAATTCCGGGGACAAAGGAATTCCAAACTACACCCGAAAGTTGTTAATTTTATCGAATACGCGCGTTAACGGGTTGTATATGCACTTAGCAACCAACTCAGCCCCGTGTGGACCAGATTTAGTAAAATCACAGCCAACAAGTCCACACGACGCTACACGAGTTAGATGGGTCGGTAATTCGCAAGCACAATGCACAAACTACCAATAAATGCGAATTCACGTTGTACCGACCCGTTTGAGTAACCGAAAACCAATTCAGGTCCATTAACATAAAAATTTAGTTTTTCACAGCCCGTATAACATATCGAGGCTACACAATCTGAATTGGTTGTTAATTCCCTCAAACAACGCGCTAAACACAACAATCAACAAACTAGACAAACGAAATCCTAGTTTTTCAATCTATTGACAATTGATCAATCAAACGAGCTTCATAGCCCACGATACTAAGGTAAAACACATATGACATACCTAGCAAGATGACGGAGCAAAATCTCACTTCAAACAACCCCGACAAGAACACAATTGAACATCCACCGGTTAAGCCTAAAACGAACTTATCGATCAATAACAAGTAAAATTTGCAGATTTTAGCATGCGAAGATGCATTTAATTACATAGGATAACCTTTAAAATAAATATTTAAATTTTTACGAGAATTTAATAAATGTATTAGGTTTATAAAAATATTTTTATTATATTTTTCTAGTGGACACAAAAATCATAAAAATTTCTCCAACATAGAAATATATGTGCAGCTATTTCAGTGCGCAACAAAATGGTTTTATTTTTATAAAAATCATTACCAAACAAAATTAAACGATTCCAATTGGATTTGGTTCCTAACTCAAAATATTAACTTCCAGAAGTGGAACCAACCAATTTGGACTTGTCGAAAAAGAGTTATGATGTCGGGAAGACAGACTAGAATCCGTCATCCTGCATCAGCTTTGACACTTGATCTTATAAAATCATAAAAAGCATTCAAATCTCATCCAAAAATTACATATTATACCTTTCTGGAAACTAGACTCAACATAGAACATCATAGAAACAAGAATCAGTCAAAAACAATGTATTTTCATCATGTTACAGACCGAATAATAAACGAGTACGAATCTGTCAGAAATTGTTATAACCAAAACTCAATCCTAACGTGTTCAATAAAGGGTTTCATGGCTAAAAAGAGTTGCATGGACGTTAGAATAACCTTGAATTAGATTCGGGAGGGATGGAACTCGGCTGGGACTGCACGAAAAACGAGGTGGGGGCTGCTGGGAATGCAAAGATCGGACATAACAAGAGGGAGGAGGGAAAGAGTTAGGGTTTTGATGTTATAATAAAACAATTACACTCTAGTCCTTCAAACTTGTACAATGTAATAACTTGGATGAAAGGTTAAATAATTTATCTTACGAGAATGACAAGGAGGTCCCCGAAAAATGCCAACTCAATCCTGAAAGATATACAAACTCTACAAATGTCTCATGCCGATAAACGAAAATTCCGGGTGCTACATACTAATCTAACGCTTTAAGTCATAAGAGGCGATGTTTTGAGCAAAAGGATGGATAGATGGACTTTTAAAATGTATTACAAGGCTCTAATTTTGAAAGACGAAACCCCGGATTTTAAACAAACATTTATAAACGATCGAGTTGATTAACGAAATTTACGGGCGTTACAGTTTTAATCGATATGTCGATGCTCGGCTATGTTCCTGTGTTCATTCTAGGCTAAGGTTTGTGTACTTCAACTTTTGATCAAATTCAATATGCTTAAATATTAAGAGTTTGATTAAGTTTATGATTTGATCTTGATTGTTTATTGCTTTGATTGTTTAAACAATTTGTGTTATTGATTATTAATTGTCGCATCACTTGTTTGCTTGTGTTTATCAACACATAGGGTTAGCTCTTGTGTCATTGAACTAGTAATCATCGGTCCTTGCAAATTAATTGGTTTTCATAACATAAATTTCAATTGTGTTAACAATTCGGTTAGGGTATCGTTTGTTATCACAATCAAACTAATAGGTCTAGCAATTACTGAGCAATCAAGTCAGTTGAATCTGTGATTAAGTTGAGTATCACATTACCTGAACCTAGAGTGAATACTTTTCATTGAGAAAGCCTGTGAAGCTTGATCAGGATCTAGATCTATGATTACGACGTGTTGTTCATGATATCAATACGATTAGAACAATGATTATACGATACTGTGTGTTTGTATGTGTTTTCTGAGAGCAAATGGACAGAGTAACAGTACTCAAACGATTTCCCAAAAGACTTGTTACATTAATGATAGATAATAGAGTATATATAGAGGATTACCCATTCGTTAAGTTGTTCCTTAACGAATGGTGTCATTCGTTACATTACTATCAAACGAATGTATAAACACATTCATTATACATTACAAAACGAATGCCCCCCACATTCATATGTCCCATTCGTTAATCTTGGTTAACGAATGTGACTTACATTAATACAAATGTGACACATTCATTACGGGGTAACGAATGGTCTCACAATGGAGCGAATGGGCTATATTTACCAAAATGCCCTTACAATAATAAAATTTAATACAATAATACGATAAAGACTGAGACACACGTTTGATGTATCAACAAACTCCCCCTCGTATTGAGCTCTTTATTCTTTACTTCTGGAACATCTTCGTCTTCCAGTCAGTACAACTGTGAATCTTGAATGCATAATAAACACGAACAATGCTAATTGCATAGCAAGATCGTAGTCACTTACGTTAGCAAATCGGATCTGATTATGAAATAATGCATCGTTATCAGACTCTAATAAGTTAACGAGCCACATCGGATCAATAACACGAATAAACCTCGTGTTCGATCCTGTACCGAATACGATAACCGTTTCACCCATCCTATTATCATAATACCATCGGTTGAACGTGGTGAACAAACTCTGAGGGAAGATCTTCATCGGTGCCCTCCTCATTGTCTTTGGCGGCTTGACCTGCAAGATCATCTTTCTCCAGTCGGTGCGAGGATCTATCTCGTCGATATACTTGTGTGTCGGCACTTATGGCTTGAAGAACTTGAAACCGTATCAGGTTTCATGCAGGAGATGATCATAGAACCATGAAGCCCATTGGTCTTTTCCCCGATTAACAAACGGTCGGTTGGCTAAGGTTCTCACATCCCATCGTGGCATCGTCAGCATGTCATGAATACACTTAAAATAATAAATACCGTGCTCCCACTTAACGATATATACCTTAAGCTCAGCATCGTACTACCACGCGACCAAATTACCTTTGACATCTTTGGAGCTCTTGTACTTCTTCATTTGGTATGCCGATGCTCGGACCTTCGCTTGCTTGATTTCTTCTTGCTCATTGTATCAAAAGGTCTCGATCATCTTGTTTATGCGTTTGACGTCGTGTCCAAACATACCATCCAAAGCACGTTTTCTCTTCTTCTATTTAGTTGACAGATGACTTATCTTAGCTTTTTTATTCCACCTATCTCTTTCTTAACGAAGACGTTGTTCTGCTGCCTTAAAGTGCTGTGTCATGAAAAATGGAATACCCGAATCAGAATTGGTCAACGCATACATATTGGGATACTCCTCAAGCAGTCACATCTTCCACCTCTACCTCCTCATATTCAAGCACATTCCCACATGGAATGCCTAGATTATCACTTTCCTCAAACTCAATATCCACATCAACAGTCTTTCCTAAGTCCTCCACCTCGTCCTCGTTTAGATCAAGAAGCAGGGTAATTTGTTATTTTGTAAGAGAATTGTAACCACTCAGATTTTTCACATACAAATTTAAATCCATAACCCGACTCGTTTTATATTCGGGAAATTTTATCACTAAAAATGGCATGTTTATCGAGGAAATTCTATACAGTTTATATTTATTTATTATATTTATTTAATATATATAACTTTGGAAAATGTTCATTTTTTAACCAAAAACATAAACTTTAACCCTTTATTTTTTCCACCTCAAATTCCCGGGGACTAAACTGCAAAATCTGTAAATCAAATTTATAAACCATTTACCCATGACCCGTATACCCAAACCCATGACCCATTTAGGTTACTTGAGGCACAATTATCAATCTAAACTAGGAATTGAATCACATTTATGATTGTTATTACCATATTCGGCCTAAACAACTACAGTAATTAAGAAACAAGATCATTTATAATACGTATTGATATATTTAACAAACCGACTTAACCTAAAATTGTTTATATATTCTAAGAAGCATAATAATTCAATTCAATCTGGCTGAACACCTCTCTTACCAGCGCAAACCAAACCCCTAAGGGTAATTGAATTAACATCGTCTCGTTGAACTTGTTCATCATCGTCTTCGCCGGCCACTGTTAATCACAATTAAACTCGTGTTTAAACAACATTCCAGGCAATTAATTATGTAATCAGTTCTTCGATCATCACATAACAGAAACCCTAACGTTAATTGAGTAAACGATGAACGAATTGAACGATTGCAGATTTAGGGTTTTATAATCAAAATGTGATTTTTCTTGTTCTGTATATAAATAACAGGTTACGTAACTTAAACCAGCTGACACCCTAGCCCAGTTGGCTAGGGTGTGTGTGCTAGCATTCTAGACCGCTCACTGGCGAAGGTTCGAGTCCTGGCCAGCCCTATTTTTTTGGTATTTTTGATTTTGGGCTATTTAAGATTGTTTTAACTATATATAATATATTATAATTAATACTAAATATTAAATAAACAATATTTTATTTAAACCGGCATCGTAAAGTTAACGTTTCGTGTCGGCTAGTTTCGATACAAGTTTTCATGTGTGTGTGTATATATATATGTATATATATGTATGTATTATAAGTGTATATTTATTTAATAAATCAACAATAATTTTATTAAGATCTGACATTAATATTAAGGTTTCTCGTTGTTAAAATATCTTTATGAAAATTATTTATATTTATTAGGCATATATATATATATATTATTTTTAAACAAAAACTATAATCAACGTATTAAATATATTAAAAGTATTAATTATATATTTTAACGGTTATTATTATAATAGAATATCTCAACTCATATTTATTCAAACTAATTATTTATAAGTTCGATGGTACGATAAACAATGAATTTTTATAAATGATAATAAAAATCCGTAGAGATCATCGTTCAAATCCATAACATACCAATCATAATTGTAACTCAAATCACATCGAAATCTTAAATTCGTTATACATAGTATATCATTATAATTCACTCATCATATCATTTAATTATGATCCTTGTGGGTAATTTTCGAAGAGCGTGATTATCGTTCTTGTCGTAATCATTCCTGTTTGGCTTAATCGATCAGGTGAGTTTTATCATTCCCCTATTTTACTCGATTTTCATAAAATTTTTGGAGACATATGCGTATATAATACTATACATACATATCTATATATACATACATATCAAAAATAGCAAACGTGTAATTGTGTGTGATTAATCAAATAAACTTGTTATGTGCTTATGTGTTATTGTATTCATTCGTTTGACATATCCCCTTGGAGAGGGTTCGCATTCTATTGACCACCGCCCGATTCGCTTAGCAACGGTCTTATTCTTATATGCTTATGGTTGATTTACCGGCGCCCGATTCGCTTGGCAATGGTTTAATCGACAACTTACCTGCTTATGGTTTGTTTTCATTGCCGCATTTATTACGTTTTGCTTATTTATTATATTATTCTTATAATATTACAAAACTGATGGTAAACTCACTCAACATGTGTTGTTGACCAAAACTCCATTTTCTACGCATATGCAGGTTGCTTGAGTTGAAGAATGGACACTTAGAAAGACCATAGGGTTATATTGAAGACAAATTTAAATTTAATTGATTGTATTCATTTATTTGTATTGTTTTGTTGTATTTGATTATTGTGTGTATTATTTGAACAAAATAATTAATTAGATATTGTCATTTATAATTATGATAGTATCTTCGAGCTGTGAGCAATCGGATCACGCCCTGGCATTTCCGCCTTAGGTTGGGGTGTGACAAGAATGGTCAACAAATTCACCCTCTTCGATCTCATCCGCGTTTACCATGCTATAAACAACCCCGTTTATCCCCACAAACAGAATCATGTTAGCCAGAATCGTGTCGATCGGCTTTGTTCTAGTGTAGTCCTCGTAGGGAATGATCTGCATGTTGTTTCCCTCACCACTACCACCATTACTTGACCCAACATGATTACCCGCTGACGGTATATTACTACCGCCCGGCTACTAGTCACCTACACCGCCCTCATCAGGATCTTGATCATCGTTCTTCAACTTTCTTTCATTCATTGTCTTTGCATGTCAGTTGAAGTATGATCTCATCCTACTTATCTAATCTCTCCCCAGCAACTAGGGCCTTCAATTCCCAGTTTTTTTTCTGGATAAACTGAATATGTCTATACATATTCCGCTGCATATGTTCTTGAGAGACTCGATCTGCTTGCATCTGGGTTTGCTGTAGATGTAGCAAGTTCAGCAAATGAAACATCTGAGCGTTTGGACACATGCTGTAGAAATTCGGATGCACTGGTTGCATAGGACCCTGAGGATGATTGAATGACATGAAAGAATGCTCAGGTCTTTGCAACACAGTTGGACTTGCTGGTGTAGTCGAAGTAGGAGGACGAGGACTTGGCATACGTGCAAGCACAGTCTGTAAAACATCTCCAAAACACGGATCTTACGTAGCTGTCGTCACCAAAGTCATCGTTGGAGGCACCGGAGATACTGGCATCTGCATCGGTGTTGGAGATCTAGAAACAACAGGAGATCTAGGAATCATTGGAGGAGTAGGAGAAACAGGAATAGAAGCAGGTGTAGACGGTCTCGTAGATATAAACGGTTGGCTTGGAATCTCGATTCCAGAGCTCCGTCTAACCCTTTGTTTCTTCGGTTTCTCACCCTTTTCTACCATAGGCTCCTTACCCTTATGCGTACGCTTCTGAGCATAAGTTAACTCTGCACTCGGCCCCTGACCACCATCATTACCACCATCATCACCACCTGTACCACCATCATGACCCCCACGCTTAGAGTATGAATCATCATGAGCCCAACGATCGTGAGATGGCGCCTCGTAGTCTATATTGGCAAGATGGACAATCAGACGCTTGTACCGCGGCCTATCTTGAACACTCTTGTTCCTGTAACTACGTAAACGCCTCATCGTCTCGGAATTAATGTGTTCAAACTTCATAAAATCCGCTAGATTAGTTGGATCCTTAAATAGTGTCGGCTGCAGATCGTCAATAATCAACTGAAGGAATCTTGGATACACCAGGAACTTGTGTCGACTTGTAATGTTCTCCTTCAGATGATAGAAAACCAGTTCAGAGAAGTTGAACGGTTTATTCAGCACCAACGCGACAAATTCCGATTGAAACATAACACGACATTCATCGTAACCACATTTACGTCCACCAACGCAATATATCAACACATGTAACAGATACTTCTACTGCTCGCACATGTTTTCCTTATTATACATCGACCTATCCAAATCCCTCTTGTACTGAATCCTCCTGAACAACCCACGTATCAACCCCTTGTCAAACTCATATCTATCATCAATCGTATCCCGAAATCCCAGAACATCTCGAATCACACCCACATCCACAACCACCGGCTTATCTTGTATCTTGGCTTCAATCTGATTCTCTCTCTCTCGTTGAATCGAGCCGTATCCCAAAACGCATGGATAATACTTTGATAGACCAAAGTATTTGTGGAAATCGCCTTATAAATTATAACCACAAAAAAAAAGAAACAAAATAATTTAAGGAAAAAATGAAGAAATAATAAGCAAAATAGAATAAAACGAAAAATGGAGAATGTAAAGGAAGTAAAATTCCATCTCACATTGGTTGAGGAAAGAAAATGGAAGACTTCCACCATGGTATAAATAGGATTTCTAATTCTTGTCCCACATCGTTAGATTACAAAACTTGTAAGCTCTTTATAAGGAAGAGAGCTCACATGATAATATTCTTATGTGCCAAATCACACCCAGTAGTCCTAGCGGAGGGTGCGAAGCACCCGACGCGCACGCGCACGGGCTCGGGCTCGGGCGAAGTGCGACGGACGCAATGTGATGCTTTGATGGCGCACTTTGTACTTTGCACATTCGCATCGCCGTGATTCGCCTTAGTATTTTTGTTCCTTCGCGTGATACGAATGAGTAAGCTTAAGATTCTTCGCGTTACGCTAAGTTGTAACAATTATCCAAAAAGTCTTTTATGCTTCGCGCGACGCGAAGATGTTCTTCGCGCGACGCGAAGTGGAAGTCACGCAACGGTGACACGTTACCTGACACGTGTCATGCCACATGGCATAGCTAGGGCTGACTCGACAACCCTACATCAACTTCGCGCGACGCGAAGGTTTTTTCGCGTAACGAAAAGATGCCCAATTTCAAGTATACATAGGGATGAATTCTGGACTTCACAAATCGTTCACTTTCATGTTCTCTCTCAAAATTTATTATATATAAGGCTAGTATTATACCTGAGTAGTTGTAACGGTACATCTCCGATCAAAAGGAACTTATACACGAATCCAAAAGCTCTACCTTAACAAGGTAAGACATTGTGCCATCGTGTAATGTTTCACGTCTCGTGATTATCGTTATGATTATGGGTTTATACTAATATGTGCTTAATCTAGGTGCTTAACATCAGAAGGCTTGTTAAATATAAACTTGCAAGGTGAGACATTCGAGTTTTTGCACAACTTACATTTTCGTAAGATAATTGATTTTCCAACACTATCATGATGCTTTTCTAAAACCATAAAAAACTCGTGACAGATAGTCTAAATATTTTTAAAGGATTTTAAACACATCACGGTGATTAAGTCTCCGTAGACTTACGGGATGGTTACTACTGGTATTGTGGGGGTTTTGTATACAAGGCTTGCCTACTGGGCTATTACACGTTACTTATTGGACAAGTGTTAGCCAATAAGTAATATGACCACAGTCACAGATACGGTCGAGTGATTAGTACCTTTCGGTAATTTGTAAGCAGGCAAATGTAAAAATATCTTAATGCTATAACTGTAAGATGTGTCATTTATAAATGAATGTACTCATCAGCATTTCCCGCTGATCAAATATTTTTTAAACATGTTTCAGATGACTTGTTAGAGACAAAGGAAAGATGCCTGCGGGCTTCCAGCTTAAATAAGTGGCTTGTCACCAGAATAAAGAAACGTGTTTTGTAAATTAGGGTTTATCCCTATAAAATCTATGTTTATATAAAAATGGGTTTTTATCCCACTTTTTGAAATAAGAATTTTGGTGTTTTTATAACTCTGATCATTTTTCCTAACTACGGTTCTGATAAAATATTCCGCTGTAAATTATTTTAATAAACACCGATACCACCACTCAATGTTCACGGCTTCCCTCCCGGGGTATAGGGGTCGGGGGCTGTGATAGCTGAAGTGGTATCAGAGCCACTGGTTTAAGCAATATAGGTATTTTAACAATACTTAGTCTTAAAAATTAAGTGTTAGGAATAAATGTATTAACTTATGTGTTAACTCTATAAATAAGATTTTAACTACACATGAATATAAATAATATGATTTTTTTTCTTTTGGAGTTCGTTGTTTTATTGTTAAAAGCATGAGTGAGCTTATAGAGGCTTTTGAGAATATATCGGTCAATACGGAAGATATGGAGACAGTAAACCCATCAACTGGAGAAAAACCAAATGAGCCAATAGTGTTTACTGCCCAGTCCTCAACCTTAACCGCAACCCAACCAAAACAAAAAAGAAGAAAAAGATATATAGATTGGAGAAAGAGAATGAGAAAATAAAGAAGAAAAGTTATGATTCCAGTATCACAACCACAACCACAACTTCAACAACCAACCAAACCACAACCCCCTCAAACACAACCTATTGGTGACCTCCCCATGGAAGAAAGGCTAGGCCTATGCCTAGACCAATGTGAATTCTTCCAACCTATAGTTAATGACATGGGAGCAGGAACCTCAACTAACCTAGCTATACCAACCCAAAACCAAGAAAACCCACTTTCCCTGGATGAACTCATAAATCAATCTCAGCTTGAAGAATGGTGGACGAACGATTGGCAATTTCACACGATGACAACAAATCCGTACGCACTATTCCAACCCGAAACTGCCAACTACCCCACGATGACACCGGAGATGACCACACAACTCCGTCATTATGGGGAAGAGCTTGTGGAAACTGCCAACCAACTGAGAGACATCGGGGAAAGCATGACATGGAGATATTATGATAGAGAACCATATATATAATATAACTAATATATATATATATATGTTTATTATCGTAATTTCCTTTTTGTAAAAAAAATGTTGTGTATGTATAAAATATAGTGATGCATATATAGATTAGATGTAGAATATAGTGATGCATATGTGTGTGTGTGTGTGTATATATATATATATATATATATAAAAGAGTAAATGTTGTAAAGCTCGACGATTTTGACATATTCTGTGCCTATGTGTTAACATGTTCTGTGCATGTGTTATTAATATCTTGCTTATTTTATTATTTAATTATTAATATTCCTTTCTTGTTTGAAATTCAGATGTCAAATAATGAACTTTCTGTTAACAACCGTGAAAATAATCATGAAAATTCTGTAAGGCCCCGTTCCTGGTAACCCTACTTTGGTGTTGGATTTACTCATAAACACAGTTCTAAAATCAGAGTTAATTAAAACTTTCGCGGAATAATTAAAACTTCATGCATTACATTACAAAACATCGAATCTTGTCTTAACAAAAGTTAACTTGTCTTAAAACATAACATAATAATTCATAACATTTCTTCCCAAGATGCCAGTCTTCCAGTCCCTGCCACGTGCCATCCTCAAGCCAGCTCCTTCAATCTATTTACCTGCGTGCATCCTAAAGTCAGCTACGCTGAGTGAGTTCTAGTAAACCAATTAACAGACATTACATTCATAACCTTACTCATACGTGTCCGAAGATACGTATTAGTAACTTACTTACTATTACTTCTTTCATACATACTTTACATACATGCATACGTACTTACATACTTTCTTCCATCAAACCCTATAGTATACCATAAGCTATTCTATCTCAAACATTACAGATATTGTAAGGGTCTGGTTCCTAACATCACAAATATTATAAGGGTCTAGTCCTTAACATCACAGATATTATGAGGGTCTGGTCCCTAACGTCACAGATATTATTAGGGTCTGGTCCCTAACATCACAGATATTATAAGGGTCTGGTCCCTTCTGCCTCGAATGACCATACAACCATAGCTGTCTCGTTAATCATCCATACATTTTATCATACGTGCATACTTTACCTGTCTTATGTATATAATATATTTACATGCTCATTCATATAATCATCACATAATAATACATTGAATACCTAGTCATACATGTATCATACACTTACCATTCAAGTAAATGTATTAACTATCACATAGGAGTATGCACACAACCCCGAAAACATAACAGATAAAGGGGCTAGAAACTCAACTGGAGTCGGTTTCTCTTCGAGTTAATGGTAATACCCTTCCTTAGCTGTGCACGACTAACTATGTAACACATTACGAGTGTCAATTATCTATTACTACTACTTCATAAATTTATGTTAATGAAACCCTCAACTAACGGGGGTCCGGAGGCAGCGCCCCTGGTAGCGGGGTCTAGGGGCGGCAGCCTCTAGCAGGGTCCAAGGGGCAGAGCCCCTAGCTGGGGTCGATCTGGGAAAAAAATTATTTTCATTACTAAGTCCTTTATAAAAAATGCATCAGAAAATGGATCGGGCCAAGTTTTACAACAATTTTGAAAGAAATCGCACAAGAGAATTCGCATGAGAATTCGCTTCGAAAATTTTTATTTTCCTTAATAGTCCTTTATCAAAAATGCATCAGAAAATTGAATCGGGTCAATTTTTACAACAATTTTGAAAGAATTCACATGAGAGAATTCGCATGAGAATTCGCTTCGCATGGAAGTTCGCTTCGCATGACTGAGAGGTGCGAATTCATGGATTCACATGGCTTGTGCGATGTGAAGTCTTTTTATGTGAATATAACCTCATTTTCTTCATTTTTACCATTTTGAAGCCATTTTTCCTCCATGACTCTTCCTTAGTACTCGATTTTACCCTTTTTATGGGTTTTAGGTCGTACCAACTTTGTATACCCGTGTTTTACAAAGTCTAAACATCACCTTTTTGTCCTAAAACAAAACCTTTAACACTCATCCCAACAAGTTTATATTTTTCTTACATCTTACAACCCGATCTATCGTTCCATCAGTTTGCATGTCGAAACCACCCATAAAAACTTAACCTTGTTGGCCAGAACTCACCTTTTGGTCTCGGTCGGGTTCGGATCTAGACAACTCGAGGATTCTAATGGTGTTTCTTGTTGTTGATGGTGCTCGCACACGAGATTCGTCCTTCCTTTTGCTCGGATTTGGATCCGGGTGCTAGAGAGAAAGTGTGTGTGTTCTTGAGTGTGTGTGGTGAAAGAAAAGAAATGGACTAGAGTTTGGGGTTTATATATAGGGGTTTCATGGGCCCTACGGCCCATAACCTTTCCCAAGCCCAAACCCAACATAATCTAATCACTATCACACGATCAAATTAACGACACACAAATAATAACAAAACTTGCTGTTATTTATTATTCTCAAAATACGGATGTTACAAATTCCAAACAAGAAAATGCTCTGAATATGCATGCTATTGACAATATGATAGCTCAGAGAATTGCTTAAGCAATCCCACAAATTGCTGTAGCTATTAGACAACTAGTAACTGTCATTAGAGATAAGACCGAGAGCAATAAATAAAAGTCTGACACTGAAGCTAGTAACAGTGTGAATGGAGGAAATAAAAATAAACTACCTAAAAAGTTAAAACCTAATGGTTGTACTTACAAGGATTTCTTGACCTGTAAGCCAACCAAATTTTCTGGAAATGAAGGAGCCATTTCAGAACTACGTTGGTTAGAAAAGACAGAAGCTATTATAAGAATCAGTAAATATGCTGAAGAAGATAAGATATTGTATGCTTTTAATCACTTTATTAATGAAGCATTAGAATGGTGGAATACAGTCCTCCAGGCAAAAGGAAGGAACATAGTTTACGTTATGACCTGGGGTGAATTTAAAGAAATAGTAGAAAGAAAATTTTGTCCTCCACATGAAAGAGAAAAGATTGCTACCATGTTCTTGAACCACAAAATGGAAGGTGTGAAATGTCGTGAGTATACGAAAAAATTCTTTGAATATGCAAGAATGGTACCGGCTTTTGCTTCGCCGGAAACAGTACTCATTTCTCGTTATATTTGGGGATTAGTAAGTGAAATATGTGATCTGGTAAAATCGACTAGACCTCCGACTATTGAGGAAGCAATTGAACTCGCCAATACCATGACGGACGGATTAATCCGAACACAGGAAGAGAACAAAAAGAAGGATTTAGCCCATAAAATTTCCCAAGAATTTTAAAGAAAAGAACTGAGAAATCCTATGCACATCGTTTCTGTAAAGTTTGTAGGTAGAGGCATTCAGGGAGATGCGCTTTTAAAAAGACTAAATTCTGCAACTATTGCAAGATGGCTGGTCATACAGATGAATAGTGTAGATGAAAAGAAACTCGTGTTTGCTATAACTGTGGAGAACCTGGCCACATCCATCCACAATGTCCAAAGTTGACAAAGGTGCCTGACAACAAAGCTAAGAATAAGATGGACCTAAGAAGAGTGCACGAGCTTTTCAGCTTACTGCACAAGAGGCAGCAATGATTCCGGATGTCACTGCGGGTACGCTGCTTATTAATGACGTTTATGCTAAAGTATTGTTTGATTATGGAGCAAATCAAAGTTTCATAAACAAGAATATTTGCCAAGCCCTAAATCAACCATTAACCAAACTAAATCAAGTCTGCATAGTAGAAACAGCTGACAGGAATTCAATTTATATTCACGAAATACTTCAAGGAGAGAATATAAATTTATTAGGTCACAAGTTTAAAACAAATTTGCTTCCAATGAATTTGGTCGGATTCGATGTGATATTAGGAATTGATTGGTTAGCAGCCAATCATGCTCGAGTCCTATGTAATAAGAATTCTGTTGAGATTCATACGCCAACAGGAGAGACTATTACAATTCAAGGAGACAAAGTTTCTAGAACTACAAAGTTTATATCGATAATGAAAATGGAAAATTACTTATGAAAGCAAGGCGTTGTATATATGATTTCTGTAATCATTAGTGCCAAAGGAAGGGAGCTAAAAGAAATTCTGGTAGTATCGGAATATTCTGATGTTTTTCCAAAAGATTTACCGGGACAACCACCTGACCGTGAAGTGGAATTCAGAATTCATGTAATCCCAGGAACAACACCAACCGCTAAAGCACCATATCGTTCAGCGCCAACAGAAATGTTAGAATTGAAAGAGCAATTAGACGATTTGCTAGAGAAAGGTTTTATACAACCAAGTTCATCACCTTGGGGAGCACCAGTATTGTTTGTTAAAAAGAAAGATGGGTCAATGCGTATCTGTATTGAGTTATAGAGAATTAAATAAGGTCACAATTAAGAATCGGTATCCTTTACCGAGAATTGATGATCTATTTGATAAACTTCAAGGAGCTAGATATTTTTCAAAGATCGATTTATGCTCAGTATACCATCAATTAAAGGTCCAAGAAGAAGACATTCCTAAAACTGATTTTAGGACAAGATATGATCACTATAAGTTTACTGTTATGCCGTTTGGTTTAACCAATGCACCAGCTGCATTCATGGATATGATGAATCGGATATGTAAACCGTATTTGGATAAATTTGTAAGTGTTTTTATAGACGATATACTTATTTATTCCAAAACTAGTGATGATCATGTCAAACATCTTCATACACTTTTGGCATTATTGAGAAAAGAAAGCTTATGCTAAATTCTTGAAGTGTGAGTTTTGGTTGCAAGAAATGCAATTTCTAGGTCACTTGATTAACTATAAAGGTATTCATGTGGACCCTGCCAAAATAGAAGCGATCATTAATTGGGAAATTTCTAATACTCCTACGGAAATTCGAATTTTCTTAGGATTAGCAGGATATTATAGACGCTTTATTCAAGATTTTTCCCGAATAGCAGTTCCGTTAACAAAGTTAACATAAAAAATGTTAAATTCGAATGGGGACCCAAGCAAGAAGAAGCTTTTGTAACCTTAAAGCAAAAGTTAACAAATGCCCCAATACTAGAATTGCCAGAAGGAACCGAAGATTATCGTTATGATTATGGGTTTATACTAATATAGATATACTACATTGTGCTTAATCTAGGTGCTTAACATCAGAAGGCTTGTTAAGTATAAACTTGCAAGGTGAGACATTCAAGTTTTTGCACAACTCACATTTTCGTGAGATAACTGATTTTCCAACATTGTCATGATGCTTGTCTAAAACCATAAAAAACTTGTGACAGATAGTCTAAATATTTTTAAAGGATTTTAAATACATTATAGTGATTAAGTCTCTGTAGACTTACGGGATGGTTACTACTGGTATTGTGGGGTTTTATATACAAGGCTTGCCTACTAGGCTATTACGCGTTACTTATTGGACAAGTGTTAGCCAATAAGTAATATGACCACAGTCACAAATACGGTCGCGTGACAAGTACCTTTCGGTAATTTGTAAGCAGGCAGATGTAAAAACATCTTAATGCTGTAACTGTAAGATGTGTCATTTATAAATGAATGTACTCACCAGTATTTCCTGCTGATCAAATATTTTTTAAACATGTTTCAGGTGACTTGTTAGAGACAAATGAATGATGTCTGCGGGCTTCCAGCTTAAATAGTGGCTTGTCACCAGAATAAAGAAACGTGTTTTGTAAATTAGCGTTTATCCCTATAAAATCTATGTTTGTATAAAAATAGGTTTTTATCCCAGTTTATGAAATAAGAATTATGGTGTTTCTATAACTCTGATCATTTTTTCCTAACTACGGTTCTGATGAAATATTCCGCTGCAAATTATTTTAATATACACCGATACCACCATTCAATGTTCACGGCTCCCCCCCGGGGTATAGGGGTCGGGGGCTGTGACATAAATCCTGGATCATAATAGAAAGTTGATGATCCCTCTAAAGATAGGTGTATCTTCAAAGCTGTCGTGTAAGAATGCACAAATATTGTGCTTCTTATCCCACGATAATAGAACTGGAGCATCTTTAGGTGCAGCTTCTTGAACTTGAGCTTGTACCTCAGGTTTTTGTTTGGGAACAACCTCTGGTTGTTGTTCGGACACAGGATTAGGAATAATCTCGTCAGCCATACTGTAAAATGAATAATATATTAGTATAGTATTCATCAAGAAGGTATTCTATTGAACGAATGAATATTCATTCATTATAATAAACTTAAACGAATGAACTCATTCGTTATGAGTTTACTTTAACGAATAAGTCACATTCGTTAATACTAACGAATAAGTGTATTCGTTATCATATTCTTTACATTAATTCTCACATTCGTTACAAACAACGAATCAGCATCCTATTCGTTATGATAAACAAAAGAGATTTATTTGTTATGAAACGAATAACTATATTCGCTAACCTAGCGAACGACATGGTTATTCGTTAGTCTATAACGATTCTGAAACAATTAAGTTAATTTTGACTATCATGAGTCAAAGTCCTATTAATCCCAAATTATCAAAGTCAAAAATGATGAACTTCATTCAACAATTCATTGATTTAGATTATATTTCATGGATTAATCCCTAATCAACTAAGGCGAATATACATTTAATACATTAAACGATGATCAGTTATCACTAATTTTATCAAAATCGTTAAGCATTTGATTAGAATCAATATCCGTTCATATTGGTTTATTTAACGAACAATTAACCCTAGAACACTGATGATATAACAACATCTTTGTATCATTGTGATCGCCATTACCTGTAGATTCACAACATATCAATCAATCTCAATGAAATGAAGTATAAAGATTTTTCGAAAAATTTGCAAGAGTTCTGTTAGAGAAGGATAAAGTAGTGTTTGGACAAATGAGGAGTTCATTCATCACATAGGGATTATAAAAATCCTACAATAATTGCACATGAATCGAGGAGTTTCGTCAAAATTTGAAATAACGAATGTCCTCATTCGTTTACTTAAACCCTTATTCGTTAAAGATTCAAACGAAAGAGGCACGTTCATTAAAAGTATAACGAATGATTATGTACATTCATTGAATGATTAACGGATGATACGTTAACTTTTCCATTCGTTAGAATAGTACATGAATGGCTTCATCATCATCATCATCGTACTCAGTATATCCCACCAATAGCAATGCTATGGTAGGGTCTGAGGAGGGTAAGATGTAGACAACCTTACCTCTACCCCATAGGGATAGAGAGGCTGCTTCTGATGAGACCCCCGGCTCGATAGTAGTTTTGCATCAAGCCTTGGACATAAGGCACATAGCACTCAATCATCAGGACACCGGCTGATTGGTGCATGTGCCCTTGTCTTTCGGCTATCAACGCCACCACATGATGCCTGATTAACCTTCCCCCACTTTTAACGTTATTTTCACGAGATTAGTAAAATAACGTCAAAATTAGTGCAATTTTACTTTTGCCCACCCGAAGGTTCACACATATGAAAGTACATGAATGGCTTCCCATTCGTTAAATCAGCGGAAGCGAATGTGCTATCTATAACGAATGTGGCCATACGTTCTGGATAAGGACGAATGGCATGCCATTCATTAATACCATATTAACGAATCACCATATTCCCTTAACGAATGACAAAAATTTCATTCAATGATTTAAATAATCATTTAAAAACCAATTAGGGTTTTGAAAATGAACTAAATAATCAATTAAAACAATTAGGGTTTTAATTGAATAAAATAATATTAAATTCATTAATACCCGATCAATCATTGATCGGAAATGTTTAACTTAAGTGGATATACTTTAAAAATACGTTAAGCACAAATTAACTTAAATATGGGGTCTGATGGATAAAGATCCCGGTCTCAGACTGGTGGATAAAGATCCTGGTCCCAAGTTGGGGTAATAAAAATTGGTTCATTAATACCCGATCAAGACATCGTTAACGTATTTCATCTGATGGATAAAGATCCCGATCTCAGACTTATGAACTTGCAGTCCCAAAAAGAAGCTCATCTCCCCCAGCGAACTCATCTCAAATTTCGTTTGCATTGTCGTCTCGAACTCCTTGCATAAGCTGTCGTTTGTTGAACCAAAAATTATATCATCAACGTATATCTGGACGAGGAGCAGATCATCAACAGCATTCTTATAAAAAAGTGTACAATCAACCATCCCCCGTTTGAAGCCACTATCGATCAAATGGTCATCCAACGTGCTCTACCAGGCTCTCGGGGCCTAGTGTACACCATATAAAGCCTTGTTTAAACGGTAAACACGATCGGGATAGTCAGGATCTTCCAAACCAGGAGGCTGTTTCATGTAAACTTCTTCGTGAATTTTCCCATTCAAGAATGCCGATTTAACATCCATTTGATAAACCTTGAAGTTGTTATAGGCTGTGTAGGCTAAAAATATGCGTATCGCCTCATTCGTGCTACTGGAGCGTACACTTCCGTGTAGTCAATGCCTTCCTGTTGATTATATCCTAGTACGACCAATCGTGCCTTATTCCGCATAATTTCCCCACGGTTGTCTTTCTTGCACTTGTAAACCCATTTGGTCGGTATTGCCTTTTTAACTCTGTCAGGTTTGTCAATGAGGTCCCATACACCCAGTCGTACAAACTATTGCAGCTCATCCTGCGTAGCCTCAACCCAAGAAGGTTCCTTGAGTGCCATTGTGACACTTGTCGGTTCGATATGAGATAAGAAGCAAGTGTATTGTGCAATAATTAGAATCCCCGTTGAATGCAAATCTGCGTATGCACACAACGCAGGATCTTTTGTTGGAGATACGCTACAATCAACATCTTCATCGCATACGTTAGCCAATTGGTGTCTAGTTCTAACACCGTCATTAACATCACCAATGATCTGTTCCTGCGGATGGTTCGTGTGAATCCTTAAAGAAGGATTCGCAAGTACAGATACATTATCACCAAGATTGGTGATATTTTCTTCGGCTGTGTCTAAAGAGACAGTCGACAATACATCCTTAATTTGAATCAGCTCAAGAACTTCATGAGCTTCATCCAACAGAACTTAAGAAGATTCGACGAAATCAGCTTCATCGGAATTCAGATCCATCGTTAAATGTTTCTGATAAATTAGGAGTCTTGTTCACATCGAAAGTAGAAGAACTTGGCATCGGAAGACATTGTTCCTCCAAATAAGATTGTACCAAATCTTCAGATATTTTGTCAACGGCTGGTGGGAACGAATTATATAAACCTTCATAATCAAACATCCAATCAGGACCCTTGCCGGATGGAGGTATAGTGTAGCTTTGACAATCAACATGATACCATTTCTCTACACTCCCCGAAGAAAGATTGAAGACACGCTTCTTAGGAGAATTATACCCAAGAAAATAACCTTCAAATGCCTTTTCATCGAATTTTTTGGCATCTTTTTTCAATAACATACTTGGACACCCGAATGGTTCCAAATACTTTAGGTTCGGCTTCTGGTTATTCAAAAGTTCATAACTCGTCTTCTTGAACTTCTTAACCGTTAGGACACGATTCAGTGTATAACAAGCAGTGTTCACAGCTTCGTTCCAGAATTTAACGGGAAGCTTAGAATCTGCTAACATCGTCCTAGCTGCCTCGATCAAGGTTCTATTCTTCCGTTCAGACACACCGTTTTGTTGAGGAACATACGGCGCACTAAATTCCCGATGTATTCCAAGTTGAATACAAAAGAAATACAACATATTGTTTTTAAATTCAGAACCATTATCATTTCGAATTCGTCTCACTTTCAATTTGTAATGTGATTCCATCTTAGTGATAAGATTATGAATTAAAACAGGTGTCTGATCTTTAGAACCCATAAATAATACCCAAGAGTACCGAGAGAAGTCGCCTGTTACTACTAGACAGTATGAATCACCCGCGATACTAGCCCGATTCACTGGACCGAATAAATCCATGTGAAGTCGTTCTAGTGGCGTTATAATCGAGTTAATCGATCTTCTCGGGTGTGACTTCTTCTTCTGTTTCCCCTTCTTGCATGCAACGCAATGATCATTTAGCTTGAAATTCTTGAGGGACACGCCATCCACCAAATCATTTGCAATTAGATGATTCATTTTGTGAACGTGGATGTGTCCCATGCGTCGATGCCGCATAATCGAGTCTTTCTCCATTGCTTTGGAGACAAAACACGTTTCAGAAGGTGAAACGTTTAAATTAGTACGCATGTCGAGGACATAAATATCATGTGATCGAGGAGATCGCATGACAACCATATCTTTAGGAATCGTGTATCCCGGCTGAAGGATAACACATTCCTTGTCTGTGAAGATGGTAGTATTCTTCTTGCCACAAATTTGTGAAACACTCAACAGATTGTGGTCTACCTTCTCACAATAATTAACCCGCTCGAATGTATTCTACCATTCGATACTCTCCTTCCTTCGTAATCATTCCACCTTTATTACCTGCAAATGCTACATACCCTCCCTGAATATCTTTGACATTGTTGAGAAGATTGAGATTGACGGTAATATGTCGAGAACATCCGCTGCCTAATATCCACCTGCCTCCTGATGTAGACTTGGATGAACTCTGCACAAAAAGTAAAATGATTAGTTCAAAAAGGCAGCCCAAGCCTCAGTCTTGGGCTCTCTTTTTAAGAATTTCAGAGATAAATTTAATTTAATACTCTAATTCGGCACTTGAGAATACGTGACAGGTTTCTTGATTTTCTTCTTTAGGTAACCATCACGAATTATTCCCGAATCCATGTTTTTGCAAATTGGTTGAACGAAATCAACAAATTTGTTTGATACTTTAGGAGCATCAACCCGAACAACTTTCCTCGGATTGATGTTCGAATACATTATAAACGAATCATCAACTTGAGATTTCTTAGATTGACATTTCAAGTCAACAACTGGAATATTTTTTATAGTTGTTGGTTTGGTGTTTTCAACTTTAGCTTTGCATTTCATTACTACATGACCCGGTTTCACCTCATTTAAAACACAAACATGTGTCTAAAATTTTTTGTGGTGGAGCACAAGTCTTATTTTCAATCTTCGGTTGATGAACATCAATCTTTGGATTCTCAATAGTTACCAAATTTGAAACCTTATCTGTCAATCCCTTTTTATTTTTATAAAATTTAAGATTGGTAGTATTCGATGAACTTTCCAATCCCGATGATTTTACAAATTTTATCAGTTTAAAATCAGTTACATTCGGTTTCACTTGAACATTAGATGATTTAAATTTTAGAAATTCTTGTTCAAGTTTGGTAACTTTTGATGTGTCATCATTGAAGACACTCTCGATCATTTCGGGGTTTAAGAAGATTCAAGGGAACTTCTTTATCCGAAAACACTTTCGATAGACCCTTTAATTTAAATACTTTGCCTTTAATTGACTCACTCTGAGGATTAATGAATCTCATCATATCCTCATCAGACACTTGCGGTTTGTCTGATTTCTTTACTTTAAATGATACCTTTGGTTTGTTTAAGGAATTAACCGAGGATTGCGAACCATAAAAGGCTTGTTCGAATTCCTCCGGTTCACACAGAATATGATTGTCAGAAGGAATATGCTTATTTTTCACAATCACTGCTGGTTCGTTTAATTCCTTAATTGAACCATCAATTTCATTCTCAGTAAAGACTGAGTTGCTTTTGATATGCACTGGTTCTTGATTCATTGTTTTTATTGTCTCAACACTTTCAGAATTTATTGGATTAACAATGGGCTTTTCCGAAGTCGTAGATTGCTCAACAACATCAGGAATACTAGTGTAGTCTCCTTTGAAAGGAGGAGGAACCTCTACATATCCCAAACCAGCTTTACCATTTTTCTTATGTGAATGATTAACCTCGATTATTTCATTTAAGAGAAATGATGAGCCTCTAAATTTACCAAGTTTATTTTTTAACTCTAAGACCTCATTCTCTAATTTTGTGATACTGGTTCGGATTTTGAGAACCTACAGAAAGTGTTGCTTAATAATCACGAGTTTGTAACTAACTTCCGCTTTCAAATCATGATTACTTTCAGACAGATTCTTGATTTTAAGAGTAGATTGATCTAAAAGTTTGAATTTTTGTCTAAAGCAATCATTTATCATGGAAAGCTCATCCATGAATAGAGTATTTTGTTGTAAAGAAGACTCAAGTTTACACTTGAGTTCACCACAACTCTCACACTCGGTAACGATTTGGGTCGTTATTGTCTCGTGTGACTCATTCATGGATAATTTAAAAGAAGAGTTAGGACAAACCTCCTCGATCTTTGCCATACAGGAAAAAGATTCAGTTTGTTCAATAGATGAGTTATCAGAATCCATCTCAGGTTCTGAACCGTCACTTTCTTCAGTTAAGTTATCACTACTTGCATCTTCAAAATGCTCCTCGGGTTCAACCACGGTGAGATTTACCTGGTTACCCAACAACCGTTGTGACCAATCTAACCCGTCATTAACCACTAGAGCTTGTGAACTAGCCACTTTAACCTGATGCCCATCTGATGGTTTCTTCTTCTCAGGTACAGAAGAACTTTTCCTAGAAGACCTATCAGCATTACGAGGACCCGAACACTCTTTCTTTGGCTTATCACACTCTTTGGCAAAGTGTCCAAAATCACCACAATTGTAACACTTGACCTTTAGTTTATCGAATCCAACCTTCTTGTTCAAAGTAGGTAGATCCTTGCCGGTTCTTTGCATAAACCGCTTTACTTGACGCACGATCATTGCCATGTTCCATTTCAGGTCCATGAGTTCTAGGTCATCAGGGTTAATCTGATCATAGTCTTCATCCGTTAGTTCGCTTGTAGCAATCTTACTCCCAACTAATTATTCGTAAGAAGTCATGAATGCGCATAAGAACGCGGACTGCTGCTCCGCTTCCTTCAAATTTACATTAGGCGGAGAGCTTGATTGACTCGATCCTGAACTCGTATTGGCTCCTGATGCCATAAAGCATACGTTAGGAGTTGCATTACAGTTAGGAGACCCATCTTGAGAATTCTGAGTGTAGAATGTTGTAATAGGAACAGAACCCGAAGTGGTGCTTGCTGGTAAAGACCCTCCATAGAGAGTAGGATTTTGCTTATCCTTAAGAGCATTTTGACATTTCATATCGTACTCTCTATCTTCGAACTTGTTAATGAACTCATCAGCAATAAGCTTATCATTTCGAAAATAACCATTTTATTTAAGCACAAGCAAGAATGTTGATTACGATGGTGGTAACGCATTCTTTAACGTGTCAATCTTGTCCACTTCAGTCGGTTCTAATTTAACCGTAGACATCTCAGCAACGAGATGACAAAAACGACTAATCAACTTTTCCATAGTCTCGTTCTTGAAAAGCGAAAAATTTCTAAATTGAAATTTCACTAACGTCTTTTTGCTCTCAAGTGTATTCCCTAAGCTTCTTGTTTTTAGGGAAGCAAATAATGAAGCACACGTCTTGATATGGCTAAATTGATGAAATATACTTTCGGGAAGAGCCATAGTCAAAGTAGAGTATGCTTTTGTCTCGTTCTCAACATCCTTGATCTCATTTGCTTTATACATATGAAATGCCTTATCCGTGAACCCCAGTGATTCACTTCCCATTTGCGGTTTCTTATACACTAAATCAAGATGTCTAACACTGCTCGGATGAATAGACCCAATATGAGCTCTAAATCTCGGTTCCCAACGTGCAAATTCTGACAATTTGAGTAGTTTGGGACACTTGTTGTGAGATCCAATTTCATTATCCACCGTCCGCATTTGTTGCATCAGAACATTCTGAGAGGCAACTAGGCAAGTGCGTAATACGAGGCTTGATTTGGTGATGCCATAATTTGTCAAAAGTAGAAAGTCAAAGGACTTGATTTGACAAAAAGTGAATCTTGTATTACACGAAAGACCACTGTTCACAATGAATAATACTGTTTATACGAATGTGGTTTCACGAATGGACTTTAACAAATGTTGTATAGGCAACGAATGAGCAGCTTTGATGAATGTGTTCTGGTCAACGAATGGTGTTATGATAGTGAATGTCAATAGTGTTTTAACGAATGTTGGTTTAGCGAATCAGGTTTTAACGAATGAAAACGTATAACGAATGATCCGTAAATTTTTACATGAATGTAATGTCAAATTACTGACGAATGAAGATTCAAACTAACGAATCGGTCTTCATCATTAACGAATCATTCTTCATCAGTTCAACAATGTCTGTAATTCAAACTCTGTTCAAAAACGTCCGAAACAATCTAAAGCCTATCTCAAAACACTCGGAAATCAATTCCGTACCACTACGAACACACTCCGAACTCTATTCCGAACAAACCAGACCTCAATTCTACTTTTCACGTTAATCCGCCATTAGCGTAAAAGCTCAAATCAAACTTAATTCAGTCCAAATCAATAACAAATCTCATTCAAACATCCATAACCAATCCAATTACCACTAATCCTAAGTCTAATTACTCTTAAACTCGTTCAATTACACTTAACTGGTACACTCTCTTTCGCTGAAAACTGTTTAATCGATGAATCAATCAATTTATGTTTGAATTGATCAATTCTGAACTGAAATGATACAATTTCAAACAGAACAAGCACGAAGATCTGATTAGAAAGTCTCTGATACCACTTGAGAAAGCCTGTGAAGCTTGATCAGGATCTAGATCTATGATGACGACGTGCTGTTCATGATATCAACACGATTAGAACAATGATTATACGTTATTGTGTGTTTGTCTTTGTATTCCGAGAGCAAATGGACAGAGTAATAGTACTCAAACGATTTCCCAAAAGACTTGTTACATTAATGATAGATAACAGAGTATATATAGAGGATTACCCATTCGTTAAGTTATCCCTTAACGAATGGTGTCATTCGTTACATTACTATCAAAAGAATGTATAAACACATTTGTTATACATTACAAGACGAATGCCCCCCACATTCGTATGTCCCATTCGTTAATCTTGGTTAACGAATGTGACTTACATTAATACAAATGTGACACATTCATTACGGGGTAACGAATGGTCTCACAATGGAGCGAATGGGCTATATTTACCAAAATGCCCTTACAATAATAAAATTTAATACAATAATACGATAAAGACCGAGACGCACGTTTGATGTATCAACAAACTCCCCCTCGTCTCGAGCTCTTTATTCTTCCCTTCTAGAACATCTTCGTCTTCCTGTCAGTACAACTGTGAATCTTGAATGCATAATAAACACAAACAACGCGTTGAAATTGCATAAAAAGATCGTAATCGCTTGCATTAGAAAATCGAATCTGATTATGAAATAGTTCATCGTTATCAGACTCCGATAAGTTAACGAGCCACATCGGATCAATAACACAAATAAACCTCGTGTTCGATCCTGTACCCTATACGATAACCACTTCACCCGTCCTATTATCATAATACCATCGGTTGAACATGGTGAACAGACTCTGAGGGAAGATCTTCATCGGTGCCCTCTTCATTGTCTTTGGCGGCTTGACCTGCAAGATCATCTTTCTCCAGCCGGTGCGAGGATCTATCTCGTCGATATACTTGTGTGTCGGTACCTGTGGCTTGAAGAACTTGAAATCGTATCTGGTTTCATACAGGAGATGATCAAAGAACCATGAAGCCCATTGGTCTTTTCCCCGATGAACAAACAGTCGGTTGGCTTAGGTTCTCACATCCCATCGTGGAATCGTTAGCACGTCGTGAATACACTTAAAATAATAAATACTGTGCTCCCACTTGACAATATATACCTTAAGCTTAGCATCGTACTACCACGCGACCAAATTACCTTTGACTTCTTTAGAGCTCTTGTACTTCTTCATTTGGTATGCCGATGCTCGGACCTTCGCTTGCTTGATTTCTTCTTGCTCGTTGTATCAAAAGGTCTCGATCATCTTGTTCTGCGTTTGATGTCTTGTCCTAACATACCATCCAAAGCACGTTTTCTCTTCTTCTCTTTAGTTGACAGATGACTTGTCTTAGGTTTTTTATTCCACCTATCTCTTTCTTCACGAAGACGTTGTTCTGCTGCCTCAAAGTGTTGTGTCAAGAAAAATTGAATACCCGAATCAGAATTGGTCGACGCGTACATATCGGGATACTCCTCAAGCAGTCACATCTTCCACCTCTACTTCCTCATACTCAGGCACATTCCCACGTGGAATGCCAAGATTATCACTTTCCTCAAACTCAATATCCACATCAACAGTCTTTCCTAATTCCACCACCTCGTCCTCGTTTAGATCCAGAAGTAGGGTAATTTGTTCTTTTGTAAGAGAATGGTCAACAAATTCACCCTCTTCGATCTCGTCCGTGTTTACCATGCTACCCCGTTCATCCCCACAAACAGAATCATGTTAGCCAGAATCATGTCGATCGGCTTTGCTCTGGTGTAGTCCTTGTAGGGAATGATCTGCATGTTGTTTCCCTCACCACTACCACCAGTACTTGACCCAACATGATTACCCGCTGATGGTGTATTACTACCGCCCGGTTGCTAGTCACCAACACCGCCCTCATCAGGATCTTGATCATTGTAAGGCCCCGAACCCCGGGAACCCCACAGTTGGTAATCATTCAAAACACTTGTAAAAATATTTAAACTTAAAAATGATTCATTTCATTAAAATAACCAATACAGAGTATAATTCAGCGGAAAACATAAATAATAAAATAAGTTCCCAAAATCCCGGGAATATTGCCCAAAACCAATTTAATTATATTTTATAAAACTTTTTAAAATAAAATGTTCAATAATAAAATCTTCCATCCACGTATGCCCTTCACCGTCCAGGTAGCTTCGTGCACGTCCAAGAGATAAGGCATCCTCTTCCTAACCTGAAACTCACACTAACATGCACACAAAGTCAGCTTGAGCTGAGTGAATTCAAGTTTTAAGTAAATAATATCAGTAATAACAAATATGGTAGACATACCAAAAGTTTTTAAAGTAAAAAGAGTGCATCAGTTAAGTCATCGTTACCGAAGACTAAACATTCTCACACATACATATACCAAAGATATATATATATATATATATATATATATATATATATATAAACATCCTTTCAAGTACATCCACATATATATAACAATATATATATTTATAACATCCACGTATAACATCAGGGTCGAGCAAACGTACAACTCAAACACGTAACATCAATGCATGCAAACAGAAAGTAGGCATACGCAACATCCGTAGTCGAAACGACTACAACGCCGCCAAATATAGGCCAAACAATAATGTATATATGTGTATAAATATATATTTAACATCCCAAGGCCTACCATATACTAGCAAGCCTATATAAAATCGATTAAAACATTTCATCAAGTAAGAAAAACACTTAGGTGTGCATGCTAGCCCAAAGTTTAAAAGAGTAAAAAGGGAATCATGAACTCACCTGACACAAGACGCAGATTCATCACGAGCTAGAGAATCCCTAAGAAATCCCAAAACTCAAACACCTGTCGGTTTACATTCAATCAATACTAATGACATAAAGATGACTCGTTTATCCTACGAGACGTCCTAACATGGTTCGAGTTACCTAAACCCTCGACCTCATCAAACTTACTCACAACAGCCCTCGAGGTCTCACATTCACCAAATCGACCCTTAGGTACTCCCGGGAATAAAGAATTCCCAAATTACCCCCGGAAGCACTAGGTGATACCGATATGCGCGTTTAAGAGTCGTTTAGGCCATTAACATTCAACTCAGCCTCGTGTGGACCCAACATCATAAAATCATAGCCAACAAGTCCACACGACGCTACACGAGTCAAATGGGTCGGTAACTCGCAAGTACGACGCACCAACTACTCAATAAACGAAATTGCGCGTTGTACCTACCCGTTGGAGTAACCGACAACCAATTCAGCCCCATAACTTATAAAAATGAATTTTGAACAGCCCGTACATCAAACCGAGTGTCCCCGAGCTGAATTGGTCGTTTATCACTTCAACCCTCGCGTTAAACGCGCCAAACTACAATTCTAGTCAACCGAACCTAACAATCAAACTACAACTAGTTGATCAACTTAACGAACACCTATAAACATGATCTTTAAGTATGATATACGGGACATACCTAGGAAGATTTTGGTGCAAAAACTCACTTCAAACAGCCCCGACAAGAACACAATTGAACATCCACCGGTTAAGCCTAAATTATAAAATATTTTTATTATATTTTCCTATTGGACACAAAAATTATAAAAATTCCTTCAACACAGCAAGGTATGTGCAGCTATTTCAGTGCGCAACAAAATGGTTTTATTTTTATAAAATTCATTAACAAACCAAATTAAATGATTCCAATTAGGTTTGATTCTTAACTCAAAATATTAAGTTCCAGAAGTGGAACCAACTAATTTGGACTTGTTGAAAAAGAGTTATGATGTCGGGAAGACAGACCAGAATCCATCATCCCGGATCAGCTTTGACACTCGATTTTATAAATTCATAAAAACCATTCAAATCTTGTCCAAAAATTACATAATATACCTTTCTGGAAACTAGACTCAAAGTAGAACATCATGGAAAGAAGAATCAATCAAAAACAATGGATTATTATCACGTTACAGACCCTACAATGAACTTATATGAATCTGTCAGCAAACTGTTATCATCAAAACTCAACCTTAACGACCAATAAGCGCGTTAATATGATCAATTAAGGTGTAAAAGACATGGGGAATCATAAAACCGACCTTGAATTGAAGTTTTTACGGTTGAAACCTGGCTTCACAGAAGAAAAATCGCCAAGGGGGTCTGGTCCGATCGGCTGCGCATGGGGTTTAGGGTTAGGGTTTTTCATTATTCTATGATATAAAATAAATGTTACATATTAGCCCTCAAAGTTTAAGGGATATGGTAACTTGGAAGGAAAGGTTGGATAATTTAACGTACCGAGATGACGTAAAGGCTCCCGAGAAACATCGGTTAAATCCCAAGAGTAATACATACTTTACAAGCTTTAACTCTTGGAACCAAAATTAACGGGCATTACAATCATCGTTCTTCAGCTTCTTCAATTCATTGTCTATGCATGTCAGTTGAAGTATGATCTCCTCCTGCTTATTCAATCTCTCCCCCCTGAGCAGCAACTAGGTCCTTCAATTCCTGTTTTCTTTCTGGATAAACTGAATATGTCTATACATATTCCGCTGCATATGTTCTTGAGAGACTCGATCTGCTTGCATCTGGGTTTGCTGTAGATGTAGCAAGTTTAGCAAATGAAACATCTGAGCATTTGGAGACATGCTGTAGAAATTCGGATGCACTGGTTGCATAGGACCCTGAGGACGATTGAATGACATGAAAGAATGCTCAGGTCTTTGCAACACAGTTGGACTTGCTGGTGTAGTCGGAGTAGGAGGACGAGGACTTGGCATACGTGCAAGCACAGTCTGTAAAACATCATCAAAACACGGATCTTACATAGCTGTCGTCACCAAAGTTATCGTTGGCGGCACCGGAGATACTAGCATCTGCATCGGTGTTGGAGATCTAGAAACAACAGGAGATCTAGGAATCATTGGAGGAGTAGGAGAAATAGGAATAGAAGTAGGTGTAGACGGCCTCGTAGATATAAATGGTTGGCTTGGAATCTCGATTCCCGAGCTCCGTCTAACCCTTTGTTTCTTCGGTTTCTCGCCCTTTTCTACCATCGGCTCCTTACCCTTACGCTTACGCTTCTGAGCATAAGTTAACTCCGCACTCGGCCCCTGACCACTATCATTACCACCATCATCACCACCTGTACCACCATCATGACCCTCACGCTTAGAGTCTGAATCATCATGAGCCCAACGATCGTGAGATGGCGCCTCGTATTCTATATTGGCAAGATGGACAGTCAGACGCTTGTACCGCGGCCTATCTTGAACACTCTTGTTCCTGTAAGTACGTAAACTCCTCATCGTCTCGGAATTAATGTGTTCAAACTTCATCAAATCCTCTAGTTGGGTCCTTAAATAGTGTCGGCTGCAGATCGTCAATAATCAACTGAAGGAATCTTGGATACACCAGAATTTGTGTCGACTTGTAATGTTCTCCTTCAGATGATAGAAAACCAGTTCAGATAAGTTGAACGGTTTCTACTAACGTCATTTTGCTCTCAAGTGTATTCCCTAAGCATCTTGTTTTCAGGGAAGCAGATAATGAAGCACACGTCTTGATATAGCTAAATTGATGAAATATACTTTCGGGAAGAGCCATAGTCAAAGTAGAGTATGCTATTGTCTCGTTCTCAGCATCCTTGAACTCATTTGCTTCATACATATGAAATTCCTTATCCGTGAACCCTAGTGATTCGCTTCCCAGTTGTGGTTTCTTATACACTACATCTAGATGTCTCACACTGCTAGGATTAACAGACCCAGTATGAGCTTTAAATCTCAGTTCCCAACGTGCAAATCTTGACAATTTGAGTAGTTTGGGACACTTGTTGTGAGATCCAATCTCATTGTCCATCGTCAGCATTTGTTGCATTAGAACGTACTGAGAGGCAAGTGCGTAATACGAGGCTTTATTTGGTGATGCTATAATTTGTCACAAGTAGAAAGTCAAAGGACTTGATTTGACAAAAAGTGAATCTTGTATTCCACGAAAGACCACTATTCACGAATAAATAATACTGTTTAACGAATGTGGTTTCACAAATGGACTTTAACGAATGAGCAGCTTTGACGAATGTGTTATGGTCAACTAATGAGTAACGAATGGTGTTATGATAGTGAATGTCAATAGTGTTTTAACGAATGTTGGTTTATTGAATCAGGTTTTAACGAATGAACACATATAACGAATGATCCGTTAATTTTTACACGAATGTAATGTCAAATTACTGACGAATGAAGATTCAAACTAACAAATCGGTCTTCATTCTTAACGAATCAGTCTTCATCAGTTCAACAATGTCCGTAGTTCAAACTCAGTGCAAACTCGTCCGAAACAATCTAAAACCTATCTCAAAACAGTCGAAAATTTATTCCGAACTACTACGAACACAATTCGAACTCTATTCCGAACAAACCAGACCTTAATTCAACTTTTCACGTTAATCCGCCATTTGTGTAAAAGCTCAAATCAAAATTAATTCAGTCCAAATCAATACCAAATCTCATTCAAACATCCATAACCAATCCAATTACCACTAAAACCCAACAATCTTAACCGACCGCCTAATCAAGAACAACCCGTTCCACAACACATTCCACAAAATCCTCCACTCGATGACTTACCACCACTAAAACAACACATCAACCAAAACCGAAACCGCAGAGCTCAAAGACAGTACCATATGAGAGACGATCGTTCCATACGGTTTGAACCACCAAATAATCAATTCAAATTTGAATTTGAAAGAGTAGCTAATCAGCGAAGGTTGTTTGATGATTTTGAAGAATATGAGGATGAGGATGAGATGGAAGATGGTCAAGGGGGTCGATATTATAGAAGACAGCAATAAGCCCCCCCCCCCACCAAACACCCGAGTCAGTCCAACAACCAAGAAACCGTCGAGCCCAAAGAAGACAAGAGATTCCCGAGCTGCAATTTCCTGAGTATGAGTTTGATGATGGGGTCCCAGGGAATTTGTTTCGCCTCCCGTTCATGGAGTTCAAAGCCACTTTATTCCACAAGTGGCCACGAAGCCTCTTCCCTTTGTAATCCCGGTTAGAGAAGGAAGAACGTTTTCGGTAAGACAAAGCAACCTGACCTGTAAGGCCCCGAACCCCAGGAACCCCACAGTTGGTAATCATTCAAAACACTTGTAAAATAGTTAAACTTAAAAACAATTCTTTCCATTAAAATAAGCATCACAGAGTATAATTCGGCGGAAAACGTAAATCAGTAAATGAGTTCCCAAAACCCGGGAATTTTGCCCAAAAATCAAAATAATTATCTTTAAATAAAAACTTTTAAAAATAAATTTTTAATAATATAATCTTCAATTCCCGTATGCCCTTCACCGTCCAAGTAGCTTCGTGCACGTCCAAGCAATAAGGCATCCTCTTCCTAACCTGAAACTCACACTAACATGCACACAAAGTCAGCTTGAGCTGAGTGAGTTCAAGTTTTAAGTAAATGATATCAGTAGTAATAATTATGATAGTCATACCAAAAGTTTAAAAAGTAAAAGGGTGCATCCATCAAATCATCATTACCGGAAACTAAACATCCTCATACATACATATACAAAATGTATATGTAAACATCCTTTCAATAACATCCCTATATATATAACAGTATATATATATAACATCCACGTATAATATCAGGGTCGAGCAAACGTACAACCCAAACATGTAACATCAGTGCATGCAAACACGAAGTAGGCATACACAACATCAGTAGTCGAAACGACTACAACATCGCCAAATATAGGCCAAGCAACAATGTGTATATATATATATATATATATTTAACATCCCAAGGCCTACCATATACTAGCAAGCCTATATAAATTCGTTTAAAACATTTCATCGTGTAGGAAAACACTTAGGTGTGCATGCTAGCCCAAAAGTAACAAGAGTAAAAAGGGGGCATCATGAACTCACCTGAAATCAATCGAACACCTGAAACGAGCTAGGAAATCCCTAAGTGCACAGTCACAAGCAAGGGCCTGTAAAGTAGACACAACGTGTTACTAAGCTAGACCGTAAGAACACTCTTGTCTAATAGGCCATTCAAGCCCAACAACTCGGCCCAAGGCCCAACAACTTGGCCCAAGGCCCAAGGGTAAACAAATCGAGTCGAATACGCGCGTAATAAACCTTAAAACTATTTGTTAAATGAATCAGCCCCAAATGGACCAAATTCCTATTTTAATCCTTTCATTCATCATAATTAAGTCACCCGAGTTGATAGGGTTGACGGTTCCTTTTTACAACTCTCAATTTGACAATTAAGCAAAAATTCGCGCACCGCTGACTCGATTGACCAAGCACCAACCAAAACAGCCCCGAGCATCAAAAAAAATAATTTTTTCCACAGCCCTTAAACCCCCCAGGGCTGTACAAGCTGATTTGGTCGGTCATCCGATCAATTAACGCATCAAACTCAACAATTGTCAATCCTACACCCGGTAAACCCTAGTTTTCGAACTAAATCGATTGACCGACCTAAACACCTCCAATGGCCATGATATTTTAATATGATGTAAATGCCATACCTGGGGATCTTTCTACACCGGAAACTCTAATTTTTATCCACAGGAAGTGGGTTAATTACACCTTGGCTGAAAATCTGTCCAACGAAAAGTTCCAGAAAAATTGAGCATCAAAACGATTAGGGGTGAACAAAAAGAGTGTTGGGGCTTGTAGTACATACCTTGAACTACTTCTAGGAGCTTGTAATTGATCAAAAAGTCGAAGCAAAGAAAGGGAGGGGGGCTGTGCTTTGGTCTGATCGCTGCTGCTGCTGCATCTAGGGTTTAGGTTTTTTGTTTAGTGTTGTATTATAAAAGTTTTTCATTCTAGCCCCCGGAAAATAATAATAATGCAACTTGGAAGAAATGTTAAGCGATGAGACGTACCGGGATGACGTAAAGGCTTCTGAGGAACGTCGGATAAATCCCGAGAATTATACATACTCTACAATCCTTAATTCTAGAAATTGGAATTAACGGGCGTTACTTTTCATGGGAAGGAAACTGAAGGACCATACCTGCACTTGAGCGAGTTTAATGGTGCCACCATCTCAAGTCAAGGCTTCATGGCTGATGAAGTCAAGCTGGTGGTTTTCAATTCAGTCTCAAAGATCTAGTGAAGTAGTGATTCTTCTCTTTACCGTTAGCGAGTATCTACATGTGGCAAGATTTGGCGCAGTAGTTTTTGGATGAGTATTACATACCACGAAAAACGTCCGAGGCCCGAACTTCTATCAGAAATTTTCAACAAGGATCGGGTGAAACATTCCATGAAGCTTTTGCGAGATTCAAGAGGTTACTGAGGATTTGTCCTCATCATGGGATAATATTGTGGGAATTGATAAAGGCGTTTCATGACGGTTTATTGAGTGACGATGTGCGTGATCTTCAATCGACCACAAATGGGTCGTTTTTTACTAATGATGAGAATGAAGATTGGCAACATTGGTACTGTGTTCGGTTTAGTTTGAGGTTCAATTTTACTTGTTGACCCCTCTTCCTAAGTGAGAATGACGGCTTATTTAGTTCCTGTGTTCAGTTTAGTTCTCGGTTCAATTTCAACCACATTTTACTAATGATGAGAATGAAGATTAGTTCTCGGTTCAATTTCAACCTCATTTATTCAACATTGGTACTGTGGCGGCCAACACCAACATTTATTCGGGCATTGGTACTGTGGCGGCCAAAACCAACTGCCAAGGAGATGGGGTCAACGAGTAAAACCGTTCCGTTTCCTCGGGCATTGGTAAACCCCGAAACCTCATCGGCACTTAGGAAGAGGGGCCCACAGCAGGAGGAAATATGGGAAGTATTTAAACAAGTTAAAATCAATTTACCCATCATAGATGCAATTAAACAAGTTCCTGCATATGCTATATACTAAAAAGACTTGTGTACTAAAAAACGAACTCACAAGTTGCCCAAACAAGTAGACTTAACTGCAAATGTGAGTTCGGTTTTGACGGGTATCTTCCCACCCATTGAAGTGGGTGATTTTAAAATGACAAGTGCGTTGTTAGATCTTAGAGCCGGAGTGAGTATTCTCCCGGGAAGCTTATACGACCAATATGACTTTTGTCCACTTAGAAAAGCCGACACCACCGTGGTGTTGGCCGATTTGACACTTAAGCTTCGTGGGGGAATCGTGACCGATGTGATTGTAAAGATAGAAGATTTTTATTACCCGGTTGACTTCTGGTTCTAGATTTCGTGATAGTTGACCCGAAACGACAACCGAACGTGATTCTCGGTCGGCCCTTTTTGGTCAACGCGAATACTTTAATTAATTGTAGAACCGGGGTAGTGGACATGGCTTTTGGTAATAAGAATCTTAGGTTTAATGTGTTTTCAAACGTTTCTAACCCTCTGATGAGTGACAAATGCTTCATGGCTGAAGTCACCAACGGGTTGAACCCTCATGAAAGTGAGGATGATGTCATAAAGGAGTGTGCTATTTGTTGCAGGGAAACGGTTGATCATGTGTTGCAATTGCAAGAAGAGGAAGAGGCGGTAGATTTATATGCTGCAAGTATTGGGAAACCGCCATGGTCTTAGCAGGTAGAAAGGTTGCCCGACACTATTGATTCAAAGTTAAGACAATCGTTGGAAAGTTCGCTGGCGGTGGAGTTGAAGGAGCTCCCGAAACATCCCAAATATGTGTTCTTGGGAGAGGGAGAGACTTTACAGGCTATCATCACCGCAAATTTGGAAGAGTATCAAGAAAAGGCGTTGGTGGAAGTCTTGAGAGAGCATAAGGCGGCGATTGGTTGGACAATAGCAGATTTGAGGGGGATCAGCCCATCCATTATTATACACAAAATCATCACCGATCCTAAGGAAAAACCCTCTCATGACGCACAAATAAGGTTGAATCCAAATATGAGGGAGGTAGTGAAGAAGGAGGTTTTGAAGTGGTTGGATGCGGGCATCATTTTCCCGATCTCAGGTAGCACGTGGGTAAGTTCAACACAAACGGTTCCGAAGAAGGCAGGTGTTCAGATAACCCGTAACGAGAAAGGTGAGGAAATTGCCACCCGAACGGTAACCGGGCGGCGAATTTGTGTGGATTATAGAAAGTTGAATGCGGAAACATCCAAAGATCATTTTTCCTTGCCATTCATTGAACAAATCATCGGGAAACGTGCAGGACATAAATTTTATTGCTTTTTAGATGGCTATTCGGGGTACAATCAAATTGCTATCCACCCCGATTACCAACATAAGACCACTTTCACGTGTCCATACGGCACTTTCGCATTTAGGAGAATGCCTTTCGGTTTGTGTAATGCCCCGGCCACCTTTCAAAGGTGTATGATGAGTATCTTTTCATGTATGGTCGGGGATTCACTTGAAATTATTATGGACGATTTTTTGATTTTCGATTCATCTTTTGAAAAATGCTTGAATGAATTAACTAAAGTTTTAAAAAGATGTGTGGAAATGAATTTGGTCTTAAGTTGGGAAAAGAGCCACTTCATGGTTCAAGAAGGGACGTTTTTGGGACATGTCATCTCAAGTAGGGGGATTGAGGTTGACCGGGAGAAATCCAAGTCATATCTAATTTACCACCACCCACTAATATAAAAGGGGTAAGGGCATTTTTGGGTCATGCCGATTTTTACCGACAGTTCATTAAGAATTTTAATGTCATCTCTAAACCATATCTTAAGGCTTTTAATGTACTAAAAAACAAATTAGTTGAATTCCCGATCTTGTTGTCACCTGGTTGGTCATTTCCATTTGAGATCATGTGTGACGCAAGTGACTACGCGGTCGGGGCCGTGTTGGGTCAACGGGTAGATAAGAAGCCCGTTGCCATACACTACGCGAGCAAAACCCTTTCCGATGCTTAAATTAATTACACCACTACAGAAAAGAAGTTGCTTGCGGTAGTATATACACTTAATAAGTTTCGATCTTACATTTGGGGTGCAAGGTTATTGTGTTTTCAGATCACAGCGCAGTCAAGTACGTGATGGAGAAGAAGGATGCAAAGCCACGCTTGATCAGATGGATTTTACTGCTCCAGGAGTTTGATAGGGAGATTCGTGACAAGAAAGGAAATGAAGACGTGGTAGCGGATCATTTGTCAAGACTTATGGGACAAGAAGAGGAGGAGGAAAACGAGAGGTCCATCAATGAGTCGTTTCCAGATGAGCAATTGTTTTCAGTTTCAAGATTGCCATGGTATGCTGACATTATTAATTTTCTTGTTGCAGATTCAATTCCGGAGATTTGGCCAAGAAAGAAGAAGCAGCACTTCCTCTCGCAGGTAAAATACTATGTGTGGGAAGATCCGGATTTGTTCAAGGTTGGAGCGGACCAAGTGAAGGGGCATTGCATACTGGAGGAAGAGATTAGGAGTGTCTTGCATCATGCCCACTCATCGGCTTGTAGAGGCCATTTCAACGGCCAGAAGATAGGACATCGCGTGCTTGCGTGCGGATTCTTTTGGCCTACCATCTTTAATGATGAAGTAGCGTTTGTTAAGAATTGTGTTAGATGCCAACAAATGGGGGGTATTTCAAAGAGGGACGAGATGCCCATGCAACCAATCCTCGTTGTCGACATCTTTGATGTTTGGGGGATTGATTTCATGGACCCGTTCCCCAATTCATTTGGTAATCTTTATATCTTGGTGTCGGTTGATTATGTGTCTAAGTGGGTACAAGCAATCTCCACCAAGACGAATTACCATACCATTGTTTGTAAGTTTGTCTAATCTAACATGTTTTCACATTTTGGTGTCCCCCGCATTATCATTAGTAATGGGGGTTCACATTTCAAAAACTTCAATTTTGGAAAACTACTTAAACCGTATGGCGTAAACCACCGTATCGCCACTCCATATCACCCTCAAACGAGTGGGCAAATGGAGGTTTCTAATAGGCAAATTAAAGAGATTTTACAAAAGACTGTAAGGCCCGATCGGAAAGATTGGTCGAATAAACTAAATGATGCTTTATGGGCTTACCGCACCGCTTATAAAACACCTATCGGAACCACCCCTTATCGGTTGGTTTACAGGAAAGGGTGTCATTTACCTGTTGAGCTAGCCCATCGTGCATTATGGACGGTTAAGAATATTAACCTAGATTATGAGTGTGCAGGTAAACAGAGGAAGTTGAATATATGTGAGTTGGAAGAGTTGAGAGATGAAGCTTACGAATGTGCATCCGCTTATAAAGATAAGATGAAGAGAGTGCACGATTCTATGCTAAGAAGAAAGACATTCGAAGAGGGACAATGTGACATCCGTGGCAAAACCGAGTACACCTTAGTATTCATATATCGAATAAGCGATTAAACGCTTATTGCGTAACGAACGAACGATTAACCAAATGGATCTGGTTATGACCCATATATCCCGAGGGGCCATATATATAAGATATATGTCTATTATAAGCCAACATATTGATAATATGGCCTTATTTCGATAGCAAACAAGTTAAACGAAAACATGCTCGTTTAACTACCCGCTATAGAGTTAAACGCGAAAGATAGTTACAAACCAAGCATTGTATCATCCGTTAAGCCGAAAAAGACTTACCAAACACTTATTTGAAATGCTTTAAGCGATCTGTGAAAATATTTTTGATTTTTACAAACATATAGTATGTGTTTATAATTTTACACAAAACTAGCCGAAAAACACTCGTTTTCGCACTGTTTGTCGAACCCGATATATTTTTCGTACCAAAAACCGAACCCGAAATAAATTTGGACTCGGCATTTCATGTTCGGGCACATAAATCGAGAAAAGTGGGCCAAATGGGCCCAAAAGGGGGCCCAACAAGCCCAGCCCGCCAAAGAAGACTTTTCCCCCCTTAAACCCTTTTCATATTTAAACAAGTTCTAAGATATTTTGTGACATATTTTTCATGAGAATTCTGGACACAAGCTGCTCTCCATCAAAAACCATCAAGAAACTAGGTAAAAATGTCATAAATAATCGATTTTCGGCTCGTTTAAACTCGATTAATACCATATAAACATAGCTTGATTGCCAAAAATCATTCCTAACCATGTAAAAACCCTAAAAATGGTCCATAAACATGTTTTGATCATACACATGGTGAGGAACCTGGTTTGATAGTTTTTTTGGCCATAAACACGGATTAAAGGGTTGAAATGGCGTTTTTATGGTTCAAAAGTTCGTTTTTGTGCACTAGCCGAAACCCTAAGTTAAGGGTTGTTACGTTGATGAAAATTTGCTTGGTTTGTGATATAGGAATTTTATCGAGCCTACATAGGAGCACAAGAGCTTGAAAAGTTGATTAGAAAGGCGGAAACGAACCAAAACCGCTAAGGTAATGCCGAAACACTCGCTTACGGGCTGTTTAGGTTAAGGTTGTGATGTGTATATTATTAGGACTTGATATTTTTCAGGGACTTCAGGTACCATGTCATTGAGTCCCTGTTCAAATTTGGTAATTTTTCGACCATCCGAGAATATTTGGCGAATTTATTACCGAATTGGGACGTTTAATGGGGAAAAATAGTTAAAATGCTCCAAAATTTATGAAAATTTTGTGGAAACTCATATTTTATGTATTTTGATCACATATGAATTTTGAGATCATTTGGAGAAGTCTAAAGGTGTTTTGTACATATGCGTTCGTGCGAATTTTTATAGCCGAATTTGGGCCGGAAAGAATATTGAAAAAGCTTTTTACATTCTGGAATTAATACAGGTTTTTTTGGGACAAGATTTTAGTATTCAGGAATTTTGGTGGAATTTTTGGAAATTGTTTGGGATAAACGGACGATTTTGAGGCGAAATATAGCTGATAAAATAAATTTTTATAAATTAATAAATCAGTAAATAATTCCAAAAATATTTTTATGAAAATCTACATATTTTAATTGATAAGTGGCTAAATTTTCATAATTTAATGATTAATGGTTAATTAATTATGATAATTTGAAGATTAAGCAAATTTAATTTTTATAAAAACCGGCAAGTTCGCGATTAACGAACCTGCGGGAATATCAAAACACCAAGAGTGATCAAAAATCATATTTTTGGATTAATTAAGTAAAAACGAACTTTTCTATGAGAAACCTGGACAATCCGGATAGATTGTGCGCGTTTCTTCTTAAATCAGACTAAATAAATGGAAACGGGCCCCGAGGCTAATCCGGTACCCCAGTGTGTGATCCTTCTTTATAACTTAATCATTTTATTAACCAATACATTTACCCAATACATTTACCTTTCTCTTTCTTCTTTTCTTTTTCCAACTGTTCCTCTGCCATTTTATAATGCTCTGCAGTGAAGAAAGAAATCCCCTAAATAGAATGGTTCTTCATGTATAAGTCGTGACATTCCTCGGGAGTAACATATTCCATCTCTACATCATTATAACAAGTATCCCCATACGGAATACTTGGATCAACTTCTACATCTCCAACATCCTCAACTTCAACATCCACTCGTGTCTCCAAATCCTCCACATCCTCCTTGTTCATATTCAATAAAATGGAGATTTTTTCTTTCTTCAAACCATGATCAACAAACTTGCCTTCTTCTATTTTGTCTCCATTAACCATACTCATAATAGCCCCAGTCATATTAACAAATAGGTTAGTCTTATAGGTCTTAACTTTCAACGCGTTAACGGGTTGTACTTAGGTAGAATCTTGATAAACCACAACTTGTTTTCCACTAGACTCCCCCTCAGTAGGCATTGGACCAGATGTTGAGGCACTTGGTTGCTTATCAAATTAGCCCGCTTCAGGATCATTATCATGATCCCGATACTTCAATTTATTTAACATATCTTCTTTACATTGCAATTGAAGGATCGGTTCATCTTGTTTCTCTATATTCTCTCCCTGAGCAGTCACCAGGGCTCTCAACTTATCAATTTCCCTATTCAAATTTTGTATCCCCCTCATCATCTTCAACTAATCAGTCCGTATATTTTCTTGAAACACATAATTAACATTCATCTGTGTAGCTTGTAAATGAACAAGGTTTGTAAGATGAAACATTTGTTACCGAACTGATAGATTATAGAAACCGAAAGGAAGTGGCATCAAAGTACCTTGCGGTCTATTGAACTGCATAAATAGAGGAGTGAGCATCATAATAGGTCTTGCCACAAATCCAACAGACACTGTGAGGCTTTTTCAGTTGTAGTAGCTTGTTGTGGAGGAGAAATAGGAGTTTGTATTGGTCGTAAGCTTGATTGAGGTATCGATGAGAATCTCGGATATGTCAATGCAATAGTCACCAGCGTAACCACTAGAGTACTTGGAGTAGTAGTAATCACAGGTGTAGGAGGAGTAGTAACAGGAATAGTTCTCGGAACAAGCTGTTCTGGTTCTTGTCTATATACACCAGTACCCATTCGTCTTCTCTTTGGACGGTCATCTGTAGCAACGGCCTTTCCATTTGCTTTTCGTTTATGTGTCGCGACACCACCATTACCACCATTAGGCCCACCATCACCACCACCACCACCTTGATTGTCTTCGCGTTCAAATTCTGAATCATTGTGTATACAACGATCATTTGGTGGTGGATGGTGTAACTCACTGGCCAGATGCCCAATCAAACGTTTAAACTTTGGCTTTGTCTTCTCATTCTTGCCATGATAAATGATCAACCTCTTTATTGTATCTTCATTTATATGTTCCAAGTTGATTCGATCATCAGTAACTTCTGGATTCTTAGGCAAGCTTGTCACTAAATGATCAATAACCATTTGAAGGAATCGAGGATATATCAGAAACTTGTTTGTCTTTGTCGTGTAATATTCCTTCAAATGATAAAATAGCAATCTCTTGTTCAACACTAAGGTAACCATAGCAGATTGCAACATTATGCGGCACTGGTCAAAACCACCTCTAATAGTTCTGTTATACATGGGGAGATTTATTGTTATGGCTCGGTATATTCTTGATCATCGTAAAAATATAACAAAATATCTGAATGTTGCATGATCCGAGAAGTTTTGACCCAAAAATGCCACTATGTTGTTCTTAGGCTCACCAACTCACCCAGCTACGGTAGGTTGATCTTCTTTTTGTTGTGGTTCAGCAACAAGAGCTTCAAGTTGTTCCAAGTTGATTCGATCATTAGTAACTTCTGGATTCTTAGGCAAGCTTGTCACTAAATGATCAATAACCATTTGAAGGAATCGAGGATATATCAGAAACTTGGTTGTCTTTGTCGTGTAATATTCCTTCAAATGAAAAAATAGCAATCTCTTGTTCAACACTAAGGTAACTATAGCAGATTGCAACATTATGCGGCACTGGTCAAAACCACCTCTAATAGTTCTGTAATACATGGGGAGATTTATTGTTATGGCTCGGTATATTCTTGATCATCGTAAAAATATAACAAAATCTCCGAATGTTGCATGATCCGAGAAGTTTTGACCCAAAAATGCCACTATGTTGTTCTTAGGCTCACCAACTCACCCAGCTACGGTAGGTTGATCTTCTTTTTGTTGTGGTTCAGCAACAAGAGCTTCAAGTTGTTGCTATTGTATAATACTAGTTTGCTGAACATCGGGTTGTTCTTATTTGTTAGCACATAGTTTTACGTCTCGGTCTTTATAAAGTATTATTATATTAGAATTTAATGTATAGGGGTAGTTTTGGTAATTATAAGCCCATTTGTTATATTATGTAGGGAACATTCTTTATAGCTTCACAAATGTGACACATTCACTAAATGTAAAGCTCATTCATTAAAGCTTGTCAACGAATGAGATAAACAAATGTGGGCCATTCGTATTACTTAAATATATTTTGTAACGAATAAGTGTCATTCGTTAAGACATGTTTAATGAATGACCTCATTGCCTACAAATATTCCTGTAAAGTATTCTAAAGTAATGAGAAGTTATGTTATTATTGAATCCTCTCGTTACTCTGCCGAAATCACTCCAGAAACACACACACACACACACAAACACTTTGTAAACCTAATCGTATTCCTAATTGTATCATCGAATCAATTGTTGTCATCAATGAACTAGATCCTTAAAAACGATTATGGTTTCTCAATTGGTATCAGAGCCTATCGTTCAGATCTGTGATTGATTCGTGTCTCACTAGTATCGTATTGTTTTCAATTGATCAATTAACTCATCAATTGATTGATTAAACTGTTTTCGGACTTAATCGTTTCGAACAATTGAACTAGTAATCAAGTATAATTGAGATTGAAATGGCTAAGGATTGATTACGAGTGTTAGTTCTTAAGGTTAAACTGGTTTAATTGTATTAGATTTCAGTGATTTGAAAGTTTGAAAGTTTTGTGTTAATGGTGGGAATGAGGTTTGAGTTTGAATGTTGAATTGGATTGGTTTGTGGATTCGGACGAGTACAGATTGGTTTTAAATGAGTTTGCGAGTAGTTTGACTAGATTTCAGTGGATTTGATTTGGCTTGGTAATTAGTTTGGATTTCTCGACTTGTTTGAAGATATGAATGTTAATTCGTTAACATGAATGCTCATTCGTGTTAGTTCATTCGTTAGATGGATGTAACAGAATCTGGCAGCTGTCATCCACTAATAATTGCCTATTCGTTATAAATCATGTCATTAGTTATGATGTTATTCATGTCCTCATTCGCTTATTAATTCATTCGTCATACTCATTCACTACCAGGAACTCATTCATTATCTGATTCATTCGCTATACTCATTTGTGTTCTTTCCTATTTGTGTCATTCATTCGTATCCTTCGTTCGTCTAAATGGTATAATTCAGTTGTCATATAAAGTATTCTCATTCATGTCATTGTCTCATTCTTCATAAGTCATTCGTGTCTACAGTACCAAGTCTCATTCGTTAAAATATTTTTCATCCTTTGTCAAGTTTAGTCCCTGTTGTTTCAAAGTTTGTCAAAATCTTCCAAAACATGACAAATTATTATGCATTAGCGTCTCAGAATGCGATGATGCGGCATATGTTGACGATGGAGAACGATTTTGGTTCACATAAAAAATCTCCCAAGTTGTTGAGTGTGACATCCGTGGCAAAACCGAGTACACCTTAGTACTTAGAAAACTCGAATAAGCGTTTAACTGTTTATTGCGTAGCGAACAAACGAATAACCAAACGGGTCTGGTTATGGTCCGGATATCCTGGGGTGCCATCTATAAGTGATATACGATCTATGCAAGCTAAAATATTAGTAATATGGCCTTAGTTCGATAGCAAACAAGTTAAACGAAAACATGCTCGTTTAACTATCCGCTATAGATTTAAACGTGAAAGATAGTTACAAACCAAGCATTGTATCATCCGTTAAGCTGAAAACGACTTACCAAATACTTAATTGAAATGTTTTAAGCGATCCGTGAAAATATTTTTGATTTTTACAAACGTATAGTATGTTTTTATAAATTTACACAAAAATAGCCGAAAAACACTCGTTTTCGCACTGTTTTTCGTACCCGATATATTTTTCGTACCAAAAACCCAACCCGAAATAAATTTGGACTTGGAATTTCACGTTCGGGCACGTAAATCAAGAAAAGTGGGCAAAATGGGCCCAAAAGGGGACCCAACGAGCCCAGCCCGCCAAAGAAGACTTTTCCCCTTTTCTTTTCCTTTCACATATAAACTAGTTTTGAGATATTTTACAACATCACTTTCCTGAAATTTCTGGACACAAGCTGTTCTCCAGCCATAACCAGCAAGAAACTAGGTAAGAATGTCTTAAATAATCGATTTTCGGCTCGTTTAAATTCGTTTAACAACATATAAACATGTCTTGATTGCTAAAAATCATTCCTAACCATGTAAAAACCCTAAAAATGGTCCATAAACATGTTTTGATCATACACATGGTAAGGAACCTGGTTTGATAGTTTTTTTGGCCATAAACACGGATTAAAGGGTTGAAACGGTGTTTTTACGGTTCAAAAGTTCGTTTTTGTGCACCAGCCGAAACCCTAAGTTAAGGGCTGTTATGTTGATGAAAAATTGCTTGTTTTGTGATATAGTACCTGTATCTAGCTTATATAGAAGCACAAGAACCCGAAAATTGGATTAAGAGAGCGAAAACGAACCAAAACCGCAAAGGTAATACCGATTTACTCGATTACGGGCTATTTATATTAAGGTTGTGATGTGCATATTATTAGGCCTTGAAATTTTTCAGGGACATCAGAGACCATGTCATTGAGTCCCTGTTCAAATTTGGTAATTTTTCGACCATCCGAGAATATTTGCCGAATTTATTACCGAATTGGGACGTTTATTTGGGAAAAATAGCTAAAATACTTCAAAAATTAAGAAATTTTTCTGGGAACTCAGATTTGATGTATTTTGATCACATATGAATTTTGAGATCATTTGGAGAAGTCTAAAGGTGTTTTGTACATATGCGTTCGTGCGAATTTTTATAGCCGAATTTGGGCCGAAAAGAATATCGCACGAGCTTTTTACGTTCTGGAATTGATACAGGTTGTTTTGGGACAAGATTTAAGCATTCAGGAATTCTGGTGGAATTTTTGGAAATTGTTTGGGATAAGCGGACGATTTTCAGGTGAAATATAGCTGATAAAATGAATTTTTATAAATTATTAAATCAGTAAATAATTTCAAAAATATTTTTATAAAAATATACATATTTTATTTGATAAGTGGCTAAATTTTCATAATTTAATGATTAATGGTTAATTAATTATGCTAATTTAAAGATTAAACAAATTCAATTTTTATAAAAACCAGCAAGTTCGCGACTAACGAACCTGCGGAAATATCAGAACACCAAGAGTGATCAAAAATCATATTTTTGGATTAATTAAGTAAAAATGAACTTTTCTATGAGAAACCTGGACAATCCGGATAGATTGTGCGCGTTTGTTCTTAAATCAAACTGAATAAATGGAAACGGGCCCCGAGGCTAATCCGGTACCCCAGTGTGTGATCCTTCTTTATAACTTAATCATTTTATTAACCAATACATTTACCCAAGCTTATTTTCCCATAATTGTTTTCTGAACGCGTAAACGAACAACTTGGCCCAGCTGGGAAAACGGGAATCTGAGCAAGTTCGGTTTTAAGTATTAGACATTGAACAACATCACAACCTAAGCTTATTGCCACTTTCTGGGCGTTCCAGCTATACCCAGATTAGTTATACAGCCCAGTTTAGTACTGAGATTATAATAATATTAAAATATTAATATTATTATAATATGGACTATAGGGACTAAGTGATAGCAAGGGAAACGAACCCCGAGCTGACCTCGCACTAAGTGCCTACAAAACTGTGAGTTTCATGACCCCACTCTTTAAACTAATTTACGAAATTTTGGGGTGGAAAGCATGTTTATACACGTTATCTATCTGAAAATGGATCAGGATATAAAATATCTGAACATTTATATATGAAAAGTCCCTACAAACATAATGATTGACTACGTGCTGATGAAAGATGATTATTATCGTTGATTGATATATTGAGTGGAGATAATACGAATTGCAAAACATAATGAAATTACACGTGACAGCATGTTTATACAAACACGTTATGTAATGTTAAACATAACTAATTTGGGAGACAACGTGGTTTGTAATGGCCATGGGGATAATGTGGTCTGTGATGATTATGGGGCTATTGTGGGCGGAAGGGGGGCCACAATAGTAACAAACTAAAGTTGAGTATGGCCTATGAGCCAAGTTCTGCTGCAACTTATAAACTAAAGTTGAGTATGGCCTATGAGCCAAGTTCTGCTGCAACTTATTAAACGAACTAACTTGATTATGACATGAATGTTAAGAAAATAATGTGATTCTGCGTATTGTGGTCGGATGGGGAGCCACAGTATTTGGTGATACGTGATAAATACTATAAGTGTATATGTGTCTATATACATGCTATGTGATTAGCCATAGGAAATGCTATGTGTAGAATATACTAATTATTTGCGTGTACACTATATAATGTTTGAGTTTACGTGGAATCATTGTGGGTGGAAGGGGGACCATAGTGGTTGATGTTAACGCGAAACCGTTGTGGGCGGAAGGGGGGCCACAGTGGTTGAGTTTATGTGGAACCGTTGTGGGAGGAAGGGGGTCTACAGTGGTTGGTTAAACACGGAAATTGGAAGCAGGTAGTACGAACAAACAATCACGATTTTACCGACATTTCGAATTCATATTATAAACTTACATGTGTGCATATGCACACACAAGGATATGGCTGTACATATTTATACAAACGTAAATACATATTTTTACATACGCGCGTACATACAAACTATGACTGTGTGGTACGCAGAACTGATTTCGTTAAACTTATGAAACTCACCGACTATTCGTAGTTGACCTGTTTTAACATGCTTTTCAGGTAATCAGATATGAGAAGTAATTTCCTGTGCGTTACGTGTCTGACTGATGATTGATGTCGTGGGCATTTGGGTAGAAGTAAAGTAATTGAAGAACCGGTTTGATTGTATCACCTAGTTTGTAAAAGAGATTAGAACGATGTAATATATTGTAAATTAGTTAGTAATGTTACTTTATGAACAATGTATTTGATACCAGTTGTATCTGTTGCATTTCCGTTTTACGCTTCCGCAAATCGCTTAACGGGGTGTGACAGACAACAAGTGTGGTTGTACAATTCAAGATTGAAGCTTTTTCTGGGCAAATTGAAGAGCAAGTGGACGGGACCGTATCAGGTTAAGAGAGTTGGAAAGTATGGAGAGGTTGAGATTGAAGATTTTGATGATCATCTGTGTCAAGTGGTGAATGGTCATCGTTTGAAGCCTTATTTGGAAGATGCAGATTTGAACAAAGAGATACATGAGTCGGAAGTTTGCTTCTTGGTGGATGAGCTGATGTGTGTCTAATAACCCTATAATAATGACCCTCACAACTAATCTTTAAAAACGAAAACCCTAAAACCACACACAACCAGCAAGTGTACCGATCGCAAGTAGTATAGACTTAGGAAGTCCGAGTATCGAACACGTGGACACGTCAGAACGCTAAAGATCACTAACCCTAGACAAGACCAACCTTAGAATAATAATTATATTGATTTTTGATTTTTAAATACTTAACTGAACTAACTAGACTGACTGACAAAACTTACCAAAAATAGAAAACTTAACGGGGAACTAACTGTGTTAACTTAGGATGGAGAAAAACGTCTACCTAGGTCTGAATCAAATTGTAGGCCTAACAAGCTAATGGATTGAATGATATATAGACACCGGTCCCTAAAGATGACACGACTAAGGATCGATCGGGCTCACTGGATTACCTCTCGGTCTCACACAACAAACCCTAACTACTCAAAATCGGCTAAAACAACCAAACCGGGAAATAATTGCTAACATGTTCTAATGCTAGATCACCTCTCGGTCTCACCAACACTCGACCCTAATGGCAATGAATACTACACAACCAAGGATAGAGGAACAATTCAACTTAAACCAAAATAGATTAACTAGTCGCTCAAACACCTAAACCTGACAAGAAACAAACTCGCTCTCACGCAATCCTTATTCTAGCATGCAAAGGCAATGAGACAACCCTAACTTCCTATCACCTCTCGGTCTTAAGGAAGGTGTTTAACCGCTGTACTTAATCCAATTAATCCCGCAACAAAACCCTACGGCTGTTCCTACCGCAAACAAACCCTAAACACAAAGTCTAGAATCAAACAATGCACTGATCAATCAATACAAAACTAATCAATCAATACACGGGGTTTATGCAATGAATCACCAAAATTTCCAGCCCTTAAACACAACCTATTTCATGTCTAAATCAAACTTTACAATAGCAATTCAAGTCTATCAATCAAACAATCCAACAAGCTCATCAAAACCTAACAAGAATCATCATTCCTAGGTAGACCTAACAAGATTAGCCGAGCATATTTTTTGGACAGCAGCAAACACTTAACAAAATCATCATTAAACTCATACCAATCATCATAATAATCATCCAACAATCAATACTAACCAATAACAACTCAATCCTTAAAGCAATTGCAAAACTAGTTAACAATTCAACAGGTATAAGAAAGATTGATGAACAATAGTTGAAAGAAAGGATATGAGATGGTATCCGGGTGTTCTTTGCTGCTGTAAAACTGATGTAAAACCTTCCCGAGGCTTGGTTCTTGCTTGTTCTTCCTTCCCTAGCCGCCACAAGTCCAAACCCTAGCTCCACAAAACTTTTTCTCTTCTTTTCCATGAACCCCCTGCTGCGATCGGAACTTAGGCCAGCCCCTAGGGTTTTTTATTTTTTTATATCTTATAATATAATAGGGTCTTGGGCCTCCATGATGCATACGGGCCGGGCCTTGAGCTTTGTCTTGAACTTGTATGCGTAAAAAGGCTCGTAGAATGCTCGAAAAGTCTCGGTTTCTTCTTTCTTTCACCCAAAACCTACAAGATTAATAAATGTAAGTAAACCTATCTAAAACGAGTTAAAACATATAAAATATAATATAATACGTAGATAAAACGTGCGGAAAATACGTGTGTTTTACAACACATCATGAGCCGACGTATTCGGTTGATTGAAGGAACAATGGGATGTCGAGCTGTAGACATTTAATTCAGCGCTTACCGGGAGGCAACCCGGCACTTGTAAGTTGTATCTTTGTATATTGAGTCTAGTTAGCTAAAAGTTTTCTTCAAAACATGCAGTGTAGAGCAAGGATCGAGTGTGGGGAAGCGACAAGTCGATCATCATTGAAAAGAATTAGCAAGCACATGCGTCGCTATAGGGAGCCCCGGGTACGTAGTGATTGGTATATGTCGACCGAAGTTGGTGACGGGGGAAAACAACTCAAGAAACTTAAAAGATAGATATTTTTAAACAACAAAAATCGTCAAAAATTGCCTGTAATAATGCATCTTCGCGTGACGCGAAGTTGCATAGATCTGAAAAAAAAATAAAACCTGATTTCCAATCACTTACACCACACATTCTCTTATCTTTAACCCTATCCACACACAAAAATCCGGCCACCATCCCTCCTGTCACCACCGTCGCCGGCCGCCACCGTCACTATTCTTGATTATTTTTATCATCTACATTCACTCCGATTGAAAGGTATGTGGTTATTTTCGTTTGAGATTGATTTAGGATTTGATTATCTCTGATTGTTTGGGGGTATTGAATGCATGTTATTGGGTGTTAGGTTGTTGGTATTGGGTGAGTATTTGGTCGGGTTGAAGGGATTTGCTTGATTAGTGGGTGTTTGATGTCGGTTTTGACCAGGTTGGGTTCATCGGATTATTGAAAGTTTGGCCTGGATTTTGGAATTGTTAGTTGTGTTTTTAAACTGTTGGCCATGTTTTCAAATTTTTGGTAACCAGAATTAATTTTCGGCAAGATGTCGGGTCGAAGTTTTGAAAAGTTTAACGAAATTTTGAAAAATTTATCAATTTTGTATGTGTTTTGGGCCAGGATTTTGATTCATTTTGGTAATATGTTTTTTTTTTTTTGGTAATTGACATTATTTTCCGGCAAGGTGTTAGTGGAAAGGTTGAAAATTAACGAGTATGTGTGTCGGTTTGTTGGGATTTTGTGAGTTAAAGGTGTTTTGTTGGTTCGATTGGTTTGTTGGATATTAAAGATTGTCGGGTATGATTTTTGAAAATGACAGGTTATGCTCATGTCTTGATTTTGCACGTGCGGTTTGAGGATTTGTTTTTTTTTTATTTCTTGTCTTTTGAGTTAAAAAAAAATTCAAAAACTTAAAAATATTTTTTTTTTAGTTACTATGTTAGTTAGGTTATTTTTAGTTTTGATTTTAGTAACTTCCTTATTGGGGACAATCGCGACTGAAATGCTATACGGTTGTCGCCCGTAGTTGTTTCGACATGAACTCATTTGATAAATTTATTTTCAGATGTAGAGGAAGAGATCCAAAAAGCAGCAGACATTTGATTATGCTTCTTAGCAATATATGTGAGCCCCGATTAGATTTGAGTTCGAAGAGATAGAGGTTCATGGTGCGGTAGTCGAGGATATTACCGGGGGAGATGATGAGGATCATATCATTTTACGGTTTCTGCCCGGTTGTCCGGAAAGGGAGGTTTTCGACCAAATTCGTAATATTCGGTTATTGAGACATCGTACGGTTGATTGGGGTTTGTTGACTACATTGGGGCAGGATAGGAGAGTTACTAGATACTTACCAGAATGTTGGGCCGATGTACTGAGGTTTGAGGAAAAACAGTACGTGGAGTTGGTATACGAGTTCTACTCTACTTTTAGACACCAGACTGGGGATTTCGATGAGGCACATGCTGTGAGTTTTGCTTTGGACAGGCAATTGCACCAAATGACAGTGCATCGATTTGCTGTGGTGGCAGGTTTATATGGAGAGCATGAGGTGGATGGTCCTGAGGTTAGGGAAAGTATTCGAGGTTTCACCACTGGTTTACTAGTTCTCGTCCTCAATGGATTTCTACTGATGAGGTGGCGACTTTCTGGAGTACAATCGTTGATGGGCCACATTCGAGCAATGCTATCTCATCAGCCATACGGGACCCTATCCACAGGTACATGCATAGGGTGATAGCTTCCACTTTCGTGGGCCGACATTCGGGTCACGATAAGTGTAATAATATTGATTTGATGTGTTTGATGGCCATGGTTAGAGGTAGGAATGCTAATATGGCCACTTTGTTGTTGAATTCTTTGGGTCGGGGTGGTTGCCGAGTGAGTTCGGTTGCGACCTGGTTTTCATTGGGGCCTATTATCACGAGGATTTCTAAATTTTTGGGTATTTTTGGACAATATCCGGTCGAGTATTTTGAGGAGGGATCGGATACTAAGGTTGTTACTCTTGATGATGCCCAGAAGGCAGGCATTGTTACTTATGATGATCCACCACAGTTGGTGGACGCTAGAGGTTCAGGGAGTTCGAGGAGGCAGCGAGTGGAGAGGCCACCTGCCCAGCCACGTCAGACACGGCAGCCCCGATAGCCTAGTCCACCACCGGTGCAGCACCAGTACCCACAGCCCATAACTTTGGATTATATGTTTGAGCAGCAGTTGGAGATGCGAGATGAGTTACATGGGTATAGAGATGAGTTTCGGGAGTATAGGGATGAGTCGAGAGGATATTTCAGGACTATGTTTGATCACTTGAGCATCCCGTTTCTGGATTCATTGCAGCAGCCACCGCCAGCCACTGGTGGCTTTGGTGATATAGGTGATGCTGGATATGGCTATGGTGGTTCTGGTATTTATGGGAACGTTTTGGCTGCAGGATATACTGGTTATGGAGGTTATGGCATGGCTGGTTATGGTGGAGAAGCTGGAGGATCTGGAGCCGGTAATGATGATGAGGAGGAGGAGGAGGATTCCGATGATGTGCAGTAGGTCATGATGGATGCAGCCGCCCTAACCGATATTTTGGGTCTTATTTTCATTTTTCTTTTATTATGTTTTTATTTTCATTATGGGTTGTACTTATATAATTATTACTATGCTTAATGGGGAAATGAATCGGGCGGTTCGGTTGGGTAACTAAAAAGGGACTTATTTTTCTGGGTGGTAGCTTGTATATTTTGTTGTAGTTGAACTTTGTGGGTGTAGTTCACTATAAACCCTCACGAGACCATACTCCTCCACCCGGGCTACTGGGGGGTTTAAAGGGCTTGTTGCATACGCTAAATGCAATCGTGATTCCTACGAAAGTGAGTTAGGTCTTTTAACATTTTTATTACTAGTGTAACAAATTTGGTTATGAATTTAAGTAAGACTGGTTGGTAATTTAAAATTAAAGGTTTTGCAAACGGTTTAAAAGACCTACATTTTTAGCATTTGTGAGAAGCGTGCTTCTATATGTTTGAGAGTTTGCAGATTTTGTTTTGAGAGCTGACGAGGCAAGTTCACCGACGGCACGAGATTTGCACATGAGAGTTATATTTTCTATCATTTCGTTTTCATAACCTTCTTTGTTCTATTAGTTTTTGTGTTAAGAGTGTAATTGTATTTTTGTATATTTAGTTATAACCATCACATTAGGCCCGGTTTTTAAAACTGTCTAAGTAAATTTTAATCACGTCCCTATTTTTTATTTGTTAAATTTTAAACATTGAGGACAATGTTTGCCTCAAGTGTGGGGATGGGGGAGAAATTGAAAATTTTAAAAGTTTTAATGTCTCTTGAATTAAGAAATTTTGCATAATAAATGGAAAATGATAGAAAAATCGGGGGTTATTTTTCAAAATTATCATATAATATAAGATAAATAAAACGGGAATACACTTAATTTGGGATGTGTCGGTAGGCTCAGCCTCGAGAATGAAATGATGGATTGGTTGTAAACTTAATTGAACTTTAAAATGCTTGATTTTTAGTGGGAAACGCCCTCAGGGTTTTGTTTGTGTAGCTAAGCCTATGTAAGGACAGGAATGAAAAATTAGGCCACACTCAACCCTTTTATTAGATTTTATCACCAAAAATAAAATTTTAAATATGAATAGTTATTGTACAATGCTTGGATAGACTTAACCTTAGGGCGCGTTCGTTTCATGGATTTTTTTTTAAAGGATTTGGAATTGGAATTGGAATGGAATGGAATGGAATGGAATGTTTGAGAATCCCTATCATGTGTGTGGTTGGTTAATATGTATTGGAATTGGAATTGGTTTCGAGCTGACACGAGTTTTCGCACTAGACGGGTTGGGTTTTGGTTTCCTTTGTTTCTTTTTGGTCGGTTTCGGAGCACTGGACGGGTTGGGTTTCGGTTTCTTTTGTTTGTTTTTGGCTAGTTACGGATTCGTTTTCGGCCATTTGTTTCATTGTGGTCGGTTTTTTTCAGTTTCATTTCTGTTCGGTTTCAGTTTTTTTGTTTCGTTTTGATCGATTTTTTCGATTTCCATCTATTCGGTTCAGTTTTGGTTTATGTTTCGTTTTCATCGACTTTCGGTTTCGGCTCATTTTTCGGGTTTTTATTTAAGAACGAGGGCAAAGGCGGAAACGTTTTAGTTATTTTTACATTTTTCGTTTTTTATTTATAGTGTGAGTTATGATTTTTTTATTAATCTTTTTGAATTTTTTTTTGGAGGGGCTTTTATTGTTAATAAGAAAATCCTTTATTTTTCATAACAATCCTTTCAAATAGGTGGGATTTTAAAATCCCATGAAATGTGAGATTTGATTGGATTTAGTTTCCATTCCCATTATTTCATTTAATGAAACGAACATATCAATTCATGGGATTTAAAATCCCGTTCCTTATAATTCCTTTCAAATCCTTGAAACGAACATGACCTTAGAGTATGCTAGATGGCTTGTGATATAAACCTAAATGAAAATACTGCTAGTTTAAGTGGTTAACACTTCATAGGCGTATGGTTTTATGGCCTTAAATCCTGTATTGATGGGATGTTCCGTGGTTCGAAGACCATGGGTCTGTATGCGTTTCATCATCTGGGTATGCATATTTCCTAAGTAGATTTATTTATATTAAATAAGCTTAAAAAGAGCAAACCCGCAGTTTATCTGCCAAATCACAAGTCATTAAACATGATCACTACGTACTTTAAAAAGTATAAATTCACTACTGACTTGATCATACACGCTATTAGTCATATGGGATCCCCGTGCTCGCGTCTCATTACCATTAAGAAATGGACCACATGGGACACGTCATATGTAAGCCTACAGATGAATTCGTGCCTACTCACCTATGGTGATGAACTTTGGGGTATTGCTTGATAACGAGGGTATGTCATGTAGTGGGGGCTATTTGCTAGTTAGTTACTTAATTGCACCTTAATTGTATCTAATGGCCATTCTGGTAGACTTTGATGCTTAAGTTTAGGTTTTGGTTCGATAAAAATATCCATGATTGTCTTAGCTATTACATATGGGCTTAAAAATTGTACACGTGTGCAAAATTTTGATCATCTAATTTTAAGGTTTAAGTCAAGTTGGAGTGGTCTGGTTCGATAAACTATAATGAAGCATAGTAAGGCGGCTTCAGGGCTTTGAGGCGTGGGTTCCATTTTAATCATATGAACTAATAAAACTGTCACACCTTATTTTTCCCGGTAAGTATTGAGGCATGGGTTTAAGTGGACAACAATATCGGCAATCGCGGTTTTTCTGTTCCTTGTGTTTAATTAAGATAACCTAAAAAGCATTTTATAAAAATAATCTCTAATTCTGATTCCATTGCAAAGCCTTTTGCGGGACGAAAAAGGATAAGTGTGGGGATGTGATGGTTGGGTAAAAGTTATATATATATATATATATATATATATATATATATATATATATATTAGTTAGTTTTAGATAAATAAACGAGTGAAAATTGGTACTTCAAGCATTGTTATGTGTTTTCATGGAATTGGAAATTAAGGAGCTTATCGGGAATATTTACAAGCTTGGAACGAAGACTTAAAAGTGTGAGATTGGAAGTGCACGCATGACGAGGCAATTAAATAAGAGAAAAATAAATCTGCTGGAATTTTTGTCCTTCGCGCGACGCGAAGTTGCAATTTTATGAGCCCGGCTATTTTTTCCTTAGCGTGACGCGAAGATGAGGCCCAAGACAACTTCGTGTGACGCGAACCGACTTAACACCGAAAAAATCTAGGTTAATCACTATATAAACCCATTTACCTCACCATTTTTCATATCACGACTTCCAGAGGCAGTAGAGGTTCCCAAGGAAGACTTTCAGCCATCCCAAAGCTTTCGGTTCCATCATTGATCATATGTCATCAAGATAAGTGTTTTAATCGATATGTCGATGCTCGGATAAGTTCCCGTGTTCATTCTAGGCTAGGGTTTGTGCACTTTAACTTTTGATCAGATTCAATATGCTTAAAGATTAAGAGTTGGATTAAGTTTATGATTTGATCTTTCTTGTTTATTGCTTTGATTGTTTAAACAATTTGTGTTATTGATTATTAATTGTCGCATCACTTGTTTGGTTGTGTTCATCAATACTTAGGATTAGCTCTTTTGTTTCATTGAACTAGTAATCATCGGTCCTTACAAATTAATTGGTTTTCATAACATAATTTGGTAATTGGGTAGACTAAGTTCAATTGTGTCAACAATTCGGTTAGGGTATCGTTTGTCATCACAATCAAACTAATAAGTCTAGCAATTACTGCGCAATCAAGTTAGTTGAATCTGTGATTAAGTTGAGTATCACATTACCTGAACCTAGAGTGAATACTTTTCATTAATATTGTTTACAAATCTTTTTAAGTAATCGTTTAGTTTTAATTAATCTTATTCAAAAACTGCCTGACGTCGTCTGTCCGACTTTAATTCATAATTATTTTAGTAATATTAAATTAGCACTTTCCTTGAGTTCCTGTGGAGACGACCTTACTTACCCGTACTAGTTATAGGTATTTAAGTATTTTAATTGATTGTTTGAGTAGATTGCGACGGCGTACGTCGTCGCTTTCCAAGAATCATTAAGGATATTGAAACCTAAAATATCGTTCTCATTAGTTATTTAAATAATTTAAATGCTATATTAACTTATTAATTTTGTTTTTATACAAATACAATGAATTTGGGTTATGTTAGTGTTACCTGTTGTTTAATACATAATTAAAGTGTTTATTATGGTTTATATTCAAAATAATAAAGCTATACACAAAATTAATATATATATATATATATATATAGTTATAACATTTATTATAAAAATATGTTATAAAAGTTCATTAAGATTCGCACATTAATTATAACGTAATTTAATAGAAATATTTATTATTATTTTTTTAATTTTTAACTAATCATGTTCATCCTTACATTTCAAGGACATTCCATTTTCACATTAATTTAAAAAAAATAGTTAATACGGTTAAAGTCATTTACCATGCTTCTATAAAATCCGAAATCTTTGCTTCTTTATTTTTTTTATAAGTTGTTAACACACACACGCGTACACACATATAGAGGCAATGCATAGAATGAAAACCCATTTGAGTTGAGTAAACCCGTAAAAACCCTATGTAACATCGTTTTTTATATATGTAATATATGTTTTTACATTTAATACAAAATATCAAAAAATTTAAAAAAATGTTTTGCTATTTTTCTAAATTTTTTACTAACTTTTACATTTATTTTCAGAAGAGAGAAAAAAATATATTTACCTTTACATTTTTTTATTAACTTTAATTGTGTACCAAAATATTCAAACTTTAATTAAAAACATGTGGACAAGAATGAGTATGTATGTATATATATTGATTAGTTAAATATTCCTAACCGTATATATATATATATATATGTATGTATGTATGTATGTATGTATGTATGTATGTTGATTAGTTAAATATTCCAACAGCTTCCCATGATATTAAATAATAACATGGGAGTAGTATTCAAAATTTAAGCATTCTTTATCTAATACTTTCAACTATTATAAATAATAATCACTAACTTCACTTTATTCAACTTTAAATCTTCTAATATTCTGCTAACTCGAAATAAACATTTTTGTTTGAACATGGTTTTTGTCACACCCCGACTAGCACAATGCGGAAGCGTAAGACGAGAATGTAACAGACACATCTGGTATCAACACATTGTTTATAAAGAAACATTACAAACTAATTTACAATATATTACAATTCATTGTTCTATCATTGTTTTACAGTCTAGGCGATACAAACAAAACTAGTTCGTTAACTATACGATCTTACTACTAACACCATTGCTTTTATTCACATAGCATCAACCACACACCTTGGGCAAGTAATAGATCACCAAATCATTCCGATAAATTTAGGTACACCTGAAAAGCAGTTTAAAACGGGTCAACTACTAGAGTTGGTGAGTTTCACGAGTTTCAAGAAAACAGTTATGAGTATTCACAAGTTAACACTTGTAACCATGAAATAAGTATGTATGTATGTAAATGATATAATTATGCTAAGCTATAGTGAAGCCTTGACTATTTGTGCTGCGTGCATCCATTTTCCACGCCCAATCAACCACTGCGGCCCCCTTTCCGCCCACAATATGCCCCAAGTAGCTATGTCTAACACTACATAGCGTGTTGTATAATTACGATCATGTGCAAACGGGGTAAAGTCTCAGCAACACATGCCGGCTCCGTTTGGGTTTGTCAAACCAATAGTACTATTCACAAGCCACCGGCTCGAAGTTAATCACTGTGTTAGTGGGGACTTTCGGGTGTTAGCACTTAGATAATTCACATCAATATATGTTTCAGGTATGTATATGTAATCAAACATGCTTTTCACCTCAAAAGTTCGTAAAACAGTTTATAAGTGAGGTCATGAAACTCACTGTTTAGTAGATAATCAGTAGCACGTTGGTTCGAGGTTTGTATAACTTGCAATCACGGTTTCCTATAATCAATATTATAATAATATTAATATTTTAATATTATTATAATCTCAATACTAAACTGGGCAGTATAACTAGTCTGGGTATAGCCGGAACGCCCAGAAAGTGGCAATAGGCTTAGGTTGTGATGTTGTTCAATGTCTAATACTTAAAACCGAACTTGGCTCAGATTTCCGTTTTCCCATCTTAGCCAAGTTGTTCGTTTACACGTTCAGAAAACAGTTATAGGAAAATAAGCTTGGGTAAATGTATTGGTTAATAAAATGATAAAGTTATAAAGAAAGATCACATATTGGGGTCCTGGATTAGCTACGGGGCCCTTTTCCGTTTATTCAGTTTGATTTGAGAAAAAACGCGCACAATCTATCCAGATTGTCCAGGTTTCTCATAGAAAAGTTCGTTTTTACTTAATTAATCCAAAAATATGATTTTTGATCACTCTTGGTGTTTTGATATTCCCGCAGGTTCGTTAGTCGCGAACTGACCGGTTTTTATAAAAACTGAATTTGTTTAATTTTCAAATTAGCATAATTAATTAATCGTTAATCATTAAATTATGAAAATTTAGCCATTTATCAATTAAAATATGTAGATTTTTATAAAAATATTTCTGGAATTATTTACTGATTTATTAATTTATAAAAATTCATTTTATCAGCTATATTTCGCTTGAAAATCATCCGTTTATCCCAAACAATTTCCAAAAGTTCCAAAAAAATTCCTGAATATTCAAATTATGTCCCAAAACAACCTGTATCAATTCCAAAATGTAAAAAGCTCGTGCAATATTCTTTTCGGCACAAATTCGGCTATAAAAATTCACACGAACGCATATGCACAAAACACCTTTAGACTTCTCCAAATGATCCCAAAATTCATATGTAATAAAAATACATTAAATCTGAGTTCCCAGAAAAATTTCATAATTTTTGAAGCATTTTAACTATTTTTCCCCATTAAACGTCCAAATTCGGTAATAAATTTGCCAAATATTCTCGGATGGTCAAAAAATTACCAAATTTGAACAGGGACTCAATGACATGGTCCCTGATGTTTCTGAAAAATTTCAAGGCCTAATAATATGCACATCACAACCTTAACCTAAATAGCCCGTAAGCGAGTGTTTCAGCATTACCTTAGCGGTTTTGGTTCGTTTCCGCCTTTCTAATCAACTTTTCAAGCTCTTGTGCTCCTATGTAGGCTAGATACAAGTCCTATATCACAAACCAAGCAAGTTTCATTAAATAGAACAGCCCTTTAACTTAGGGTTTCGGCTAGGGTATAAAAACGAACTTTTGAACCGTAAAAATGCCGTTTCAACCCTTTAATCCGTGTTTATCGCCAAAAAAGATCATGATTCTGATTTGAAACTAGGTTTAGCATCAAAGTATGTTTTTGAATGATTTTTGATGGTTTTACATGGTTAACTATGATTTTTAACAATTAAAACATGTTTATATGGAATAAAACCTAATTAAATCATGTTAAAAATGATAAAATTAAGCAAATTACCTAGGGTTTCTTGAAGGTTTGTTGAAGAAGAGTGTTTATTCCATAATTTGATATGTGGAGGAGTGTGCAAAATATCTCTAATATGTTTAAATATGAAAAAATCAAAAAGGGGGGGGGGGTTCCAAGGTTGCGGTCGGGAGAGAGTTTGGGCCCCCTTGGGCCCATTTTGGCCCAACAACTTGATTTTACAAGCCCAAATACGAAAACCCAGGTCCAAATTTACATCGGGTTCGGTTTTTGGCACGAAAAACTTATCAGGTGCGTTAAACAGTGCGAAAACGAGTGTTTTTCGGCTAGTTTTGTGTAAAATTATAAAAACATACTATATGTTTGTAAAAATCGAAAATATTTTCACGGATTGCTTAAAACATTTCAAATAAGTGTTTGTTAAGTCTTTTTCGGCTTAACGGATGATACAATGCTTGGTGTGTAACTATCTTTCGCGTTTAAATCTATAGCGGGTAGTTAAACGAGCATGTTTTCGTTTAACTTGTTTGCTATCAAACTAAGGCCATAGTACTAATATTTTAGCTTATATTAAACGTATATCACTTATAGATGGCCCCCCGGGATTTCTGGGTTATAACCCGACCCGTTCGGTTAATCGTTCGTTTGTTACGCAAAAGGCGTTTATTTGCTTAATCGGTAAATACGTACTGAGGTGTACCTTGTTTTGGCTCAAATGTCACAGTTTTTTTTGTTATTTTCTTGGCAATTACATTCGTATGAAATGAAACAAATCATTTCGTTATATTTTAATTTTCGGTTGTATATATTGCTTAATTATGCAATTGTTAGTTGTAAAATATAAAATCACAAGTTTATCATGATCAATTAATTTCAAATTCTAATGATTCTAAGGGTGATTATATCATCAAAGTTCAGGTAATCTAGTATTTGGGATAATATGTTTTTTAGATAAACATGAGCAAATGATTTCAAAAGACATCATATTAATTGATTAAAACAAGTATTATGTCCCCGAGTTGTGGCTGAACAGGTTAAATGCATTACATGTTCAGAAACTACAGTGCGCTGCGGCGTTAAGCATTGGAAAGTCGATCGGAATCAATTCAATTTGTTATACTAAAATTATACTAAAAGTATTGTGACAAAAGTTTCAGTACCAAACTCGATGGACCAAAAAGTAAAGCTTTAAGTTCTATTAACAAAGTTGAGAAATCAAAAAGTATATATGTGAAACTTTTGTGACAGAAGTCTAATAAATCAAAGTTTGTAATTAAAGTAGAGGAGTCAGAAATCATATTTATTAAATTTGCATGACAAAAGTTTAGTGAACTAAATTTTATTAATTAAAGTAGAGGGCCAAAAAATATATTTATTACATTTGTGTGACAAAAATAAACTAAAATTTATAAATCTTAGTGCATGTAGAGACTTGTAATATACGTATAAAGTTTGGTACATTTGATGAATAGTAATAAATGTGAGAGAGGACATTTTGGTTTTTAATATATATATATATATAAAACGTATGATATTATGTGAATGAATATTTTTTTTTGTTAGTTTCATGGATATATTATCATTTATGTAGGGTTGATATGTACTTAAAAAACCTTATTTGTCACACAAACAATTATACGTGGCTATATATCAAGAGTTATAAGCAGACGTTTATGTTACCTAATCAAGAATTACAAACAGACATGGACTAAACATTTTGATTTTTACATAAAAAAAATGTATACCGACCAATACAATCACAAATGTAGTGTACAAGGAAGTTTTTACTTATTTATAACATATTTGTGTAGTCTTAGTTATGTAAGTTCTATAATTTTAATGTAAATTGCAATTGTATAAGCAATATATGATAATTTTTTTTACTACATTTCACTTAATGATTAAATTTTAAAATTCTCCATGTAATACACGGGCTTTAAACCAGTAATGTAATAAGCCATTAATGATGCCTGCAAGCTTATCTAATCCTTAACCACCATGCATAATCTTGCATGCTATTCAATCCAACACAAATAATTGAGGTTCGGTCATATATATAGATTTACATTATTTGTCATCATAACCCCACCCTTTTTCAAAAACACCTCACCAACCCAACCCAACCCAACCCAACCCAACCCAACCCAAACTTACATGTGGTATTGGTTCAAGTGCATGTACACGCTTTTTGTATTCATAAGTACTATCATTATTTGATTTATTTCTATTTAAATAAACTCTCTATGATGTCAAAACAAATCCTATCTTTTGAGCCCAGTTTACTGATATAGTGTCCACCTTTTTAAAATAAAGATGGTGAGCTTAAATCCTTGCAAGTGCAAGATTTAAGAGATTTTAGGTGAAAATAAAATTTGCAATTCATAAAAAAATAATAATAATAATAATAATCTTATCTTTTGATGCTATCACCTAAGCTTTTGGGTACGCAGCAACTGAATTACATTTAGATCGTAACTGAATCAAGTCCTTCTAAACTACTTAAGATTAACTTGCTAACTTCTCGAATCAAACCAAATTTAAAAATAAAAATCTATCATGTCGATTAACTATTTATTTAACTATTAAGATTATATTGTTACACAAGGAAAGCTGTAGAGCTTCCTAAGTACCTGCTAACAACAACTACACTGTTAGCCTCATCACATTAGGGAGCTAATTTGATCACCGAAAAGATGGTTCAATTTATTTGGTTAACTTAGTTAACCATTGGTTTTAAACATAAATGAATTCAATTTAATTTCAATAAATAAATCTAGTTATATATTGATCAAATAAAATACTATCGATCCATTTAGTCTATAAAATGTAATAAGTGATAACTAATATGCTATTTTTAAAAAACATATTACAAAACTTTTCGAGTAAATGACGTGTTATATTTAGAAAAAAAAAAGATTGGTTTATCTCTTTGGTCAATCCAATTATATATTTATACTAGATTTTATCCCCTTGTTTTACATTATTTGTTTTTAATATTTATATGTATATATTTAGATTTTAATTATATTTATTGTAAGAAAGTTAATAATTAATATACTTAAGGTTTGATGATAAAATGGTTTCACAAATAAATGATATGTTATAATCCGGTTTAAAATCTATCTGGGTTTGGTGATACTCATTACCCGTTTATTTTCTTTATTATAAAATTGTTTCTTAATTATAAATAATATACTTTTTTAAATAAAATAGGATATTAATTTTTAGTATATCCCTATTTTATAGGATTTTCATATCAAATATTTGATGAGATTAATTTTTAATATAATAAGATGTTATAACCCGTTTAAGAGCTATCTGAGTTTGGTAAGACCTTTACCCGTGAATTCGGGTTAAATGCGTGAGAAACCTTCATTTACAAATAAAGCAATCTGATGGATTGAGAGTGGTTGTTTTACATTTTTCTTTTTTTAGTATTTAATTTTTGGATTTTAATTTTCTTTATTGTAAGAAAGTTGATAACATGCTTAAGGTTGATGATAAAAGGGTTTTATAAATAAATTATATGTTATAACCCGTTTAAAAGCTATCTAGATTTGGTGACCCATGACCCGCTTATGTTTTTACTATAAAATTGTTTATTAATTATAAATAATATCTTTTTCTTTTTAAATTGGATATTAAATTTTAGTATATCCCTATTTTATAGGATTTTTATATCAAATAATTGGTAAGATTAATTTCTAATTTAATGAGATGTTATAACCCGTTTAAGAGATATCTGGTTTTGGTAAGACCCATACCCATGAATTTGGGTTAAATCAATAAGAGGCCTCCATTTAAAAATCAAGCAATTTGGTGGCTTCCATAAAAAGGGGGAGCGACCACATCGCAACACTTAAGATTTTAACGTTTTCATTTATATATATTATTGACTAGGTTAGAACCCGTGTGAAACACAGACTTGTCAAAATTTAGACTAAATTGTAATTATCAACAAATATACAAAAACATGATCCCGTAAACCTCGAGGAAAATTAGCGAATAAAAGGAATGCAAAAAAGAAATAACATATTACAATATCCGTTCATGCATGTGTTGAACAATATTCGTCATTGAAAAAATAATTGCTAAACACTAAAAATGGCTATTGAATTTACGTACAAAAAATCGTTCGCCAACAAAAGAAATTGATGAACCAATCTAGTGATCCACTGGAAAAAAAAAATGAAAGCCAGATAACATAATTATAGGGATCTCACGATAACATAATTATTGGAGTGTTTATCTTTATCCTAATAAAGAATTTTATAAATGATAGGATTAAGAGCATTCGCATTAGCATTCGTATATTTTTCTTTTAAAATTTATTTCTAATAAATTCTAAAGGAATGGGCTCGGTTCAAGGCGGGCCGGGTTAGGGATGTTGATTTAAAAACAACAATTGAAGAGATAAAACAACAAAATAATGAATGTTTTTTAAAAATTGCACTTGAAATTCAGGTTAGAATTTTTTTCTTTCGAAGCTGAAAACCAAAACCAAATTCAAGAAGTTTAAAACTGAAACAAAAACCAAATAGAATTTGGGTTGATTAATTACTTGAAATCCGGATATACCATATTCTGCACAAAAATTTTAGAATCAGGAGAGCAAACATTGATTATGAAGTATAAAGATAATATAAAAAAAATATGATGTGCATGAATAATTTACAAACAATTGATTGAACCTGCATCAAATGTTAAATACTTTAAAGCCAATAAAAGCACTTGAATATAATTGAGTATCCACATGATTTGAGAGAGGGGGGTGGGGGGTTGACATTTGAGCTCAGGCTATATGGGGGTTTTTACATTTGTTATTACCCATGTTGCAATTTGTGCAAATTTAGCTTGTACCAGTTGTTGATGAGACTTACAAACAAAATGAACTAAATTTGCACAAACACTTTAGACCTTAGATATGAAAGTGACAAAGTCAATCATTATAACTTAAATTTAGGTCAAATGATAAGTTGACCCGAACTCATTTTTCTAAGAAACCATATTGACCCGAACCAAATTGATGTTTTTTAAAAACGACCCATTTTGACGGTAACTCATTTTGCTAAGAATCCATATACGAAATCTGCAACTTTGACCCGTTTAGCATTTTGGTCAAACTTATTCCTTATTCTTAATGTTGACCTTCTTTAACATATATTTTTCAACATTATTAAATTATGTTATCATTGCAGCTGATAATCTGATTTGGGTTGTGATAACTTTTAAAGTAGATATCCAAACACCCGCATAGTAGGATTTATTAAATGAACGACAAAAAGTTAAATGAAAAAATAATTACCACGTTACCAGGTGCCGAGGGTCAGCAAGCATGGGGGAGAAGACCTCTAACCATAAGTGTTGGCCCTAATGAAAAATAAATAACATTAAGCTTCTAGTTCAAACCAATTTACCTCTAAATTGTCAAATAATACATAAATTAGAAACATCATACCTAACTAAATGTCTTATGGTAGATTGTTTACAGTTCCTAGCGCCACTATGGCTACTAGAGATGGCTGAGTTAACTGGATCAGAGATCACTCCAAACATCCAACCAACAACCTATACACTAGTATCTCATAAACGATACCAATAATAAAAATTATATTTAACAATGAAGGAAATAATATTAAACAAAGTTACTATGATTCTTGGCAACACTATGATTCTTGATGACAAATTTCTTTATTTTTTACTGTTGCTACCAGAAATGATTGAGTTAACTCGAGATCAGAGATCACTCCAAGCATCCAACCAGCAGTTCCATCACCGCCTACAACCTATACAACCTATACACACACATCTGATAAGAGATAATAAAAATAATAGTGAAAACAAATAAAAAATAATGTGCATAAGACGCATGAGTTGGATCTTAGAGATTGACAATCAAGATTCGTACCTAAGAGTGTCACACTCACTATCAACGAAACAAATCATAGTTTCTATTTCAAAAACCAAATTGTATACCTGAAAAAAGAAAATATATTCATAATACTTACTAATAGTGAAAACCATTTGCTATAAATCTAGAGCTATACTATAAAAATTGATTAACAAATATATGTTCAATGTGGGGATGGTAAAGGTTGATGAGCAATTCCATTTTGGTTCACAATTCATCAGATTGCAAAACTCAAAGAACACTATTTAGGACAACTGACAAACAAAATTTCCTCAAGTATAGTTGGTGAACTATAAAAAATAAAATAAAGCTTCGATCAATTCAAATGGGCATAAATTAATGATCGATTGAGGGCACAAATCAAAGATCGATCGGATCATAAACCATTATTACCTGCAAATGAATCTTCAAAATCAATTTCAAAGGTTTAGACTAAAGAGTACCCATACCTTAATAGTGAATCCGGCAAAGATGGTGGAACGGAGCCTGAATAATATATTGGAATCTGTAAATTGAATTTGTATAGTTGTAAATAGAATTAGGGTATAAAATCATCATAGAATTAGGGTTGAATTTGTAAACTGAATCTTTGAACATAAGCATAAGTTTCGACATCAGATGAATCAAATTAGGATGCAATCGGATCACATATGAAACGGATTACCCATGAATCGGTTTGTTTAACGATGACATCAGATGAATTGGATTACATATGAATAGGGATGAATATGGTCTGTACAGAGGAGCCCGCGTAGTTAGTTTATTTATTTATTTTGATTAATGAAAAAAAGAAGGAAAGATTACATTATTAGGAAAAAATGCCATGTGACAATTTGAAGCTATTTGATGAAAAACAAGAGTTTGATGAAAAATCCATTGTTTTATTATATAGGGAGATTTGAATAATGAAAAAAAAAAGGAAAGATTACATTATTAGGAAAAAATTGTCATGTGACAATTTAAAACTATTTAATGAAAAGTAGGAGTTAGATGAAAAATCCGATGTTTTATTATATACATTATATATTACAATATATATACACATTATATATATATTACAATTTGCAACTTTCTGTCGGCTTGCTGGTTGTACATAATGCTTCATGATTTGTACAATCATTCCACGGCTCTCTCTCTCATATCTTCAACCCACTGCTTCCACCCTACAGGCTCTAGAAATTAATCAGCACCGGCGACCGATTTTGTTTGTGATCGACGCCGATGATGAATTCGCACCGGTGTTGAGTTAGGGTACAATTCTTATGTATGTGTTTTAACACCCACCCACAGCTTGAGACACAGGACTTAATTCTGTCTTTGAGAGAGAAGTCGATGATGATTAGAAATTGAAGACATTACAACATTTCTCCTTCAATGGAAAGAAGATTACTACTTTACATCAAGCCTTTTTAACCAAAAGACAAGATCGGGTAAGCTAGAACTTTTAAATTCGAGAACAAAGGGTAGATATAAATGGGTGCTTGGTTGCAAAATATATGACATAGGGTTGGAAATTTCCTGTATGAAATTAGCAGAGACCACTACCATATTTAATTTGGATTTTTGGTTTGAGGTGGGTGCATGAGTTTTTATGATCCACCAAATTGATGTCAATACATGTGATTTACAGTTAGGTGAGTAATGTTTTATATACATTACCATGAATTTCATCAATATTATGAAATTTGTATGCATGAAATGTCAAAATGAGTGTTGTGTAGATATATAAAAATACAGCCACACCAAGTGTTTGATGAAATGACCCAAAGAAGTTAAATTTGATACAACTGATGATTTCATGATGAATGTATGTAGATGAATGTTGAAAAACATCATGCACGTAAATCTTTTCTTCTTCCTAGCAGCTAGCCGTTGTATTTTCATTATGATTCTTTGAAGGGAAAATTGTGCGTGGAACAAATTATTTGTACTGTTGACCTCAAGCTAGCATCAAGCATTAATTTTTTGGAGTTGTATGACTTAGTAGCAGACTTTCATGATGCATTTTTTGTATTGTTGACCTATTTGTTGGTTGAATATATTGTTGATAACATATGTTTTATTTTTTTACTATAACAGCTACCGTATTGTCTTCATTTCATGACATGTTTCTTTTCTTTCAAGCTATTTGGCAGCTCTTTATTTAAGGTATGTGTTTTGCACTTTCTGTGTTTATGTTTCATCCTATATTTAGTTATGTTAGGTCTATGAATTGTTATGCTGAAGTAGGTGATTACCCAATGCGATGCGATGCGCCAGCATTTTGTTTTGTATGCATCTATTGTTGTCCACGCTCCATGGTTAAGTTAAATTTTAGATGTACAAATTGCTGTAACAGCTTACTTTGTAGATGTTGTATGACTTTTCTTTCTTTTTTTTTTGGTTGCTTCAAATACTAATTCCCAATTGTTTCTTTTAAGTGACTAAATTTTGACTTTGACATAGATGTGTGAGAAATCTTTTGATGATTAATGATTTCCACCAACCTATCTGGATAACAAATTGATGATCCGCTTATGTTGCAGAGTAGGTTAAATGATAATCTTTATTGTACTAGCTTAATGTTGGTCAATGGTCAACTCAACCCCGCCGCAACGTGCGGGCTGCTTTCTAGTATATATACATTTACGGGTGAACATGTGCATCATTTATTGTACTTTCTGGAGCCAAACTTGTACCATCTTTTCTTGCTTTCGATTGGACCTCCAACAGTCCAATTCCACTTTCATCTCCCTCTGCTTCTCTATCTTGCCATTTGTTCTTCCACACGATGAAAGTCATGTTGTTCCACCGCCTCTCGCCACCACCTCTTGCCAACATCGTCTTATTGCTCTTCCACCATCGTCATTTTGACTGGTGCCGGGTTCCATTTAGGAACCCCAGGTGACAGCAGTTGTCACAGTGGTGGAAGTGTGACGGTGGTGTGCTTGGCTTTGATTTTGACTGTTGTCGGGTTCCGATTAGGAACCCTAGGCGACGGCGGTTGTCTATGGCGGAGGTGGAAACACAACAGTGGCAGATTTGTCTATGTTGTTGCCGAGTGGCTATTCGGCTGTCTATGGTGGTGGCGTCCTCGATGGACCTGTAATTTTGTCCACTGAATAACATCTTTGGATGATAAAGGTTGTGATTACCCATTATTTTCCCTAGCCACAGCGTTCGATTTCTAAACCCTAGGTGGTTGTGGTTGTTAAAGTTTTACTGATGCCTTTGAGGCAATGGGTTTTTATTTTTATCAAATTTGAGATTTTTACATGTGTTGGCGTTGTGGGTGAGGTTTTAGATTGATCTATAATATTTTCTAATATATGTTATTATCGAGACCGTAATATTTGAATCTTGGTTTAAACCGTTTGTTTGTGTTGTGCTACAGATTATATGGGAGAAATGATAATGGTCTTACAAGGGACGGCCATGGCACTGTGTCAGTGAGTGAAATGCCCTTGACTTATATTTACAACATAATGCAACGTCTACATGGATTCGGGTATGCGTGTTAAATGCTTTTCAAGGGCACTTTGCAAAACAGATTGTAGCTTTACAAACATATAGTAATTACATGCAATAACATATTGTTGTTTTGGCAATTAAATGGTTTTGAAGTGCAGCAAGTACATATAGCTTTGGTACTTAAATGGTTTTGAAATGCAGAAAGTACATGTAGCTTTGGTACTTAAATGGTTTGATGTATAGGAAAGACTAATGAGATACCTTGAGCTTTTTACAAACATTCAACATTTAATTACTTTCTCTAGATTAATTGCATTGTTGTATTTTTACTTAAAATAAAAATCTATAAATTTAGTTTAGAGTTTAGTGATCCTCTGATATGATCAAAGGGTAATCTTATTGGTCATTGATTTCAATGGTTTTGTGAAAAACCTACTTAGAAACAGTTTAGGTTAAATAGCACCCATGTCAATTTTGATTTTGAAATTTGAATTTCTATGTTTGTCCCAAAAGGTCCAAATTACATGAATCATTTTTAACCAAATATGAGCTCCCTTAGAGTTTGTAATTGATTATTGTTGTTCGTAGATGTTAGGCTGCAATGCTGCGTTTGAGCAATTTAAGTTCTTATCTATAATGGGCATCCAAATTCTTGCAATTATGACCCGTTTGTTATTCCTGCTGACTGCAGGTGGATCATAGCCGTAGCGAAAAGGATGATTGAAAAAAGAATGAAAAGTATGAAGAACACAGAAGCTGGGTTTAAGAATATGATATCATATTCTGGTAACTTTGTGATTCTTGCTATTACTAGATTGGTTTATGTATCATATGAATGCATTTAAATTTGTGCAAGGCCTGTTTTCGTAAATATGTTTTTTTATAAAGTCATTGATTAACGTTAAGTTTCACCCTTGCATTCTTTCACATTTTTAGTATGTTCATCAGTTAATATATGTTTTGTTTTGATTGAACATCTAAAGCTATTTTCTTTTTACAGGTTTTCTCAAAATAACTCTTTGCAATGGCAGAAAACTTAAAATTTCCAACTTTGCCTACATATGTATAATTATGCTTACCATTTACATAAAGAAAGAAGTGTATTTTCTTTTTAGTTTGTGAAATATATGGTCTATCATTGTCCCCTCAAGCACATGCGTAGGTGACTCCCGCGCAACGCGCGGGTGGTAACAACTTGTATATATACAATTTGCAAGTTTCTTAGGCATTGCAAGTTGTACCTTATGCTTTAATGATGTTTCACGGCTCTCTCTCTCTCTCTCTCTCTCTCTCTCCTGTTTCTTCTTTGGCCTCTCTCTGCTCTGCTATCTTCCTTTTCTTTGTCAAAAAACCTTCATTGCTAGCATTCGCCTGAAAATACCGTCCATGGCTGTTCGACCTTTTTGTGGTTACGATCTACTGTCGTCGTCAGATTCTATTTAGGAACCCTACGCGACTGCAGTTATGAGGATTCTTCACGACGCAAAAGAGAACCCATGGCGATTAAGGAATCTGGGAAAGAAGGAAACGTGGACGATGATGACACCAGAAGGCTTGGAAGGGATTAGATGGAGGCCTGCATTCAGTCAATCCTAATCTCTGCTTCAGGTTGGTTGAACTATTGACTCAGGGTTTCCTAATTTTTAGCTAATTGCTTTAACTATGGGGGGTTTGTGCAGTATCGTTAGAGTGTGTGATTCAGTGATTGAATTGGTTTAGTTATACCAAAGTCAGGTATATTATAGTACATACTACATTAGAATTTGGATGAGTATAAATTTAAGAACACATGTATTAGGTTCACTCCTGCATGTGTCCTAATTCGTTTTGCTCCAAATTGGTCATTAAATTATGAGAATTTTTTTTCTTTGTTTCTATTTGATACATTTTAAGTTATTAACCTGTTACATATTTTATTGTTTCAGAAAAATTACAACAACGGGATGTTAACAAATGTCTAACATTAGAGACCTGACTTAAGACTTTAAGGATGCAATCAACGGGGTGGATTTGTCTTTTTGGCATAACGAGGTTTGTTTTTTATTTATAAAATGTTATGGAATTGATTGCATCACTGGCGTCGGAATTCCACCGCTTCAATCATGTATGGAATTTCTCTATTAATTCATATATTGATATTAAAGTTTGTGTGAATGAAATTAGGCAACAAATTTGATCCCATAAAACATCATATTGCACCAACAATCAGTGTTCTACATAAGACATTTATATGCATCATTGCAGCTGTTCCATGTGTTGTCGACCAGGTTCCCATTTTACTAAATTTGATTTTTTTTCAACTTGAGATGTTACCAATTCTTATAACTAATAATCCTCTTAAAAATATCATAATAATACACAAGATTATCAAAACAAAATTAGAACATGAAAGAACAAATATATAGGGACATATGCAAGCAGTGACACAGTATTTAATCCAAACGTTATTTGGTTCTCTTCATTTTAGTGCAAAAAAACCCAAACAAACATTAAATGGGCCATGAGCACAAGAAGTAGCTCCTTGGTTCCAATTTCAAGTGTTCACATCCTCATAAGAAGGTGTGATGAGGAGCATACATTAAGCGGTCAGTGCACAAATGTGAAGGTTATTTTAGATAATTGAAAAGCGTATAATTTGAATAAAATACAGTTTAGAAGATGCATACTTTTGTTGGCACTTTACCTAATGACAGATCCGCAATTTTGGTAAATTCACGCGGTATGGTTTGTAAATTCAAATTTTTAAATGTTATTTCATTACAAAATATGAAGCCAAATTGACTTTTATTTATAAATTGGTTGACTTTTTTCAGTCAAAGACTGGAAAGTACAGTATCACTGAGAAGAAATTGGAACATGCCCCTGTCATCAAGTTTCTTACAGGTAGCAATAATTAAAACATGTTCTTTCTTTCATTCTATATTCTTAAATTTGTTTATAATGTTCTTTTATGGTTTGCCATATTATTGTTGTTTATGTAGCGAACCTATTCTAGCTTTTGATGGAGTCGAAACACATTGCACATGCATGTATGGTTCCTGAGACAAATAGAAAGAAAATGGTAACTTAAATGTCTAATCATACATGTTATGTTTTGATTTGTTGAACTTTGTACGTTTGATCGACATTTGAGATGAGGAACCATAGTCAAGTTTACACCGATTGTTTGTAATGCTCGATAGAATTCAGTCAATCCTGGTATTTTAAATTAATAGGGGTGTTCACATACGGTTGAAACCGTCTGCTAAGCTTAGCACAGTTGCACATGTTCTTTTGTAAGCTGCAACATATATCAATTATAAATAGCTATTATAACACCTATGAGGTATCAACTATGGTCTCTGAATTTTACCAAGCGTAGGCTTCTTTTAGTCGATTTTAGTGTTAACTTACAAAGATCTGCCGCAACGCGCGGGTTCTCTTTTCTAGTTATATACATACATCAGGGTCGTCTCTGAGAATGCTTGGCTCTTCATAGACCTTGTGCGAGTAAAAAAAATGGGCCCTAATAGAACGATAAGTGTGATACCATATTAACATTAAACAAAACAATACTATTGTACCTATTGTAGTTAAATGTGTTGGACTTGGTCTGCCCAAGACACATATTATAATTGATGTGGTTAGTACGTCATGATCCAAGTCGGGTCATACCCAATAACAAGCTAGACAAACACCAATTATATTTGCTTATTGATGGTGTGATCATAGTAAATAAATATTAACACTTATGTTATTTGAAAAAAGTTTCAAAAATACATTGTACTTGTGTAATAAATAAATCATATGGATAATTTATATTTTGAGAGAAGACATTACATAGTGTTATTTAAGTTGGTTAAATAACAATATGTAAATCCTAGCTAGACACACAACTCTCTCTCTTTCATTACACAAGACATAAAAATAATCTCTCTTCCTTCCTCCTCCATTGAATTCGGCCAAGGGACAAAAGGCAAGAAGAAGGTGTTTTGAAGTGTAAATCATAGCTAGATAAGGGTGTTAGTCGAAAGCTTGGGGTATGCAAGCTTGAGGAACTCCTCATTTGAAGTTCTTGCCTACCATTACTATCATCTTCTTCACCCTTTTGGACTCTTGAAAGGTAGATTATACATACATGAACTTATTGTGATTGCATGTGCTTGTAAGTATGTTTTTCGTATTTGGATCTGGGTTTGAGTTTTGCATGTATAAAATCGGTTTTAAAATTAAAACCTTTTCCGCTGCGTTTTTCATAAAAGTAAGGTTTTATAGCTTTGATAATCTTGTTAAAACCCAACAAAATGATATAAAATTAAAATACTTACACGAATCATGACTCTTTTTTTTCATTTTTAAAAACTGGATAAGTGTTCGGGAATCATAATTTTGGTAAAACATACAAAATCATTAAGCTAAAATTTCAAAAAATCAATGTAGAGTGTTTAAAAGACCTAATTTTGAAAAAAACATACAAACTCATTAATAATTTCAACTTTCAAACGAATAATTTCAAAACAATATATACCTACCATTCACAATTCAAAGCATGCTTCAATTCCAGAATATCAGAATTTAATAATGAGAAAATTACCCTTTTAATATCAGACATTATACACCTTTAACATTTTTAAAATCGAAACCTGTTTTTTTACTTTATTAAAAAAAAAAAAAAACATTAAGCACCTTCAATTTCAATTTCAATTTCCCGTTCCCTGCTGGGCCAAACTTGGTTTTTTATTTTGGTTTTTTTTAACTGTTTTACATCCCTTGGGCCAGACTAGTTTGTATTGACAATTGGGCTTGTACATTAACTGGGTTCACTTATCAGCTTTTGGACCTAACTGTTGTTTAATATAAAAACTATGGGCCCCTCGGATTTAATGGGCCATGTACGGTTGCATAGCCTGCACAGGCCCAAATCAGGCCCTGACATACGTAAAGTAACCAAATAATGAAGTCATTATCGTAGTCATATACAAAAAGACGGCAGAAATAGGGAATTGAATGAAAAGAAAAGGTGCAAATTATTGCTTTTGATGGATGAGATTCCTTTCGTAATCGTTGATTATATTACATTGACCAACTAAACATTCATTTTTCCATTCTCTTATTAAAGTCTGTTTCATTTCGCCTATCACTCTTGTGTATCTAACGCTACCTGGATCCTAGTTCTAAGGTGGATCGATTTATCTTACTATTTTCACTTGGATTATTTCGGTAATCTAGAATTTTAATATGTTATTGTATTTTATGATGCGGGTATTCCTCATAAACCTAAGAATACAAGTAAAGGAACAAAGGCTTGACGCCACTTCAAGATTTATGGCGTAAAGAAAGTCAATATGCATGCTTAATATTTAGGATACATCGAATGCAGTTATCAAATAAGTATAAAACACAGCCTTCTTTTAGTTCCGATATCGTAACAAACATGACGGACACCAATAGAATTCGCGTAGACTCATCGCGCTTTGTTTTAGTTCTGGTATCATAACGAACGTAACAAAAACTAACCGAATGCCAAATTTGTTTTTGTATTTTTTTATTTAGTTATGCTGTTCTAGTACTGTAACGAACGTGATGGAAACCGACCGAATTTGCATAGACTCACCTCCTCAACACCTGGAATCTACAACATTCAGGTTTTACCCCTACTCAGGTTTTACCAACCTGTCTCGACACAACGTGCTAGACAAAATACTAGTTAAATCTAAAAAGAAAGAATAGGTCGGAGGTACTCATGCCAAATGTGTCTACTTAATCAAATTTAGATGGATGTATACTTAAATGATAGTTAGTATTAAGTCTTAAAAAGGTTTAAAGAAACTAATTGAGAGGTATTATTGTCCCAAAATAGGGATGTATATGTAACATCACTATTAACTTTTTTTAGTTGATGTGATACTGAAAATAATTTTATTTTTCTTTAAACGTCCTATTATTTAATATGATTACACATAGAAATCATTTTTATATAAACTATATAAGTTTTATACCACTATGAATCTTAAAAAACTTAAAATAAAGTTCATAGTTTTTTTTATAAACTTTATACCTTTTATAGAATTTTTTATACACTGTCATTACTCTTAAAATTATTCTAAAATTTAACACGTCTATCGTTGTGTAGAATAACAACTTATTAATATAAATTAACTAGTATTTTACCCGGCACGTGCGTCTGGACAGGTTGGTAAAATTCGGGCGGTGGTAAAATTCAAGCATTATCGATCTCAAGCGTTGAGACGGTAAGTCGACACGAATTTTGTCAGTTGCGGTTACGTATGTTATTGTACTAGAACTAAAAAAAATTAATCTTAAGGTGGACCAATGGGGAGGAGTCAGTTTGTAAACCTCGATCGTTGTTAAAACCCAGCTGTCAACGATCCCGGAGGTTGAGCCGGTCAGTCTAATTCGGTTGGTTTCCGTCACGTTTGTTACCAAAACTAAAAAAATCAGTATTCGGTTGGTTTTTGTTCGTTACGGTACTAGAACTAAAACAAAATGTTGCGAGTTTATGCGAATCCGGTCGGTTTCCGCTACGTTCGTTACGATACCATAACAAAAACAAAACAAAACAAAAACAAAATTGGTTTAAGATCGATTTTTGTTACGTACGTTACGGACTTGAAATAGAAAAGAAAAACAAATCAAAACAAAATAAAAGTAACAAAATGCTACCATTAGGGTGCCGTAAAGTGTAACACCCCGTAACCGCAGCGGAAACGTACACGGGATGCAACAGACACATCTGATATCAACAGCATTGCTTATAAAGAAAATACCACTACATTAATTTATAACATATTACATCGTTGCGAGTTGCGTTACTGTCTAGGTGTTACACACATATATTACCAATAAGACATTAATATATATTCATTACAAAATACAGAGCAGCAAGCTTCCAACAGGTAGCACAGATAGTTAAGCACATATCAATCATTCCAACTTGGGCATACCTAGAAAGCATGTAAAGAAAACGGGTCAACTACGAATAGTTGGTGAGTTTCACTAATTTAAATAAACCATAGATCAGTATAAAAATCATATGTTAATGATGAAATTATGCTAAGCCCGTTAATGAAAACTCTATTAACCCAAAAACACATTAAATGACCCCTGGGGACACTGTTAACCCAGAACAAATCCAATAACCCCTGGGGACACTGTTAACCCAGTACATATCAAATAACCCCTGGGGACACTGTTAACCCAGCGCATATCAAATACCCTCTGGGGACACTGTTAACCCAGAACCATATCCAATAACCTCTGGGGACACTGTTAACCCAGAACCATATCCAGTAACCTCTGGGGACACTGTTAACCCAGAAACATATCCAATACCCTCTGGGAACACTGTTAACCCAGAAATATATCCAATAACCCTCTGGGAACTAAGTTACCCCAGAACAATTCCACCCGATAAACAAATTATCTATTCTATGCATCATACCATGTAACATCCTAAAATTTTTATAATGTTAAATAAAAGAAAGTTATGTTTAGTGATTTCACGTTTTAGTTATTTAATGTCGAGTAAGGAACGGGTCATGGGCTTAGATTACGTAAGATGGGTTAAATGAGAATGGGCCTTGGGCCCGTGGGCTTGAGAGATATAAATACCCATCCCAAGCCCAAGATATCATTTTATTTCCATCTTTCTCTTTTACACACTCAAAAACACACACATAACCGACCGAGATCCGAAGTCGAGACCCGAGATTGTGCTGGTAGATCTGAGTTGGAAAGGTAAGAACTAATCCCGCAAAGCTAATATTACTGAAAATGGTTAGGATTTGACGGGTTAATCGGACCCGAAACACAACTGCCCAAATCGGACCCCTAAAACGTCGATTTTAGGCCGATTTGATGGTTGGGATTTGTAGGCGCCGATCATACGATTCTGTGGGTACCAAAATCGAGTTATTTGGCTAAGAAACGAAGGAGTTATGGGCAAACAGATCTGCAGCGCGACAACTTCGCCTTCATCTGGGCAACTTCGCCTTCAAGCGATGAACTTCGCCTGCAAGCTAAGTTCGCCTGATGAACTTCGCCTGCAAGCCAAGTTCGCCTGATAAGTTCGCCTGAAGCCAAGTTCGCCTGATGGCAACTTCGCCTGATGGCAACTTCGCCTAAATGGTAACTTCGCCTAAAAGCCAAGTTCGCCTGATGGCAACTTCGCCTAAATGGTAACTTCGCCTAAAAGCCAAGTTCGCCTGAGGTTTAACTTCGCCTAAAAGCCAAGTTCGCCTAAGGTTTAACTTCGCCTAAAAGCCAAGTTCGCCTAAGGTTTAACTTCGCCTGAAGCCAAGTTCGCCTAAGGTTTAACTTCGCCTGAAGCCAAGTTCGCCTAAGGTTTAACTTCGCCTAAAGTGAAGTTCGCTTAGAAAATAAATTAAAAACCTAATGGAAAATGTGTTAAGGCAGTTATCGAAAATAAAATTTTTCCAAGCTGACCTGGCAGCTTAACCCCAGCCAGGGGCTCTGCCCCTTGGACCCCGCTAGGGGCTGCCGCCCCTAGAACCCCGCTGCCAGGGGCGCTGCCCCCGGACCCCCGTTCGTTGTGGGTCATATATAGATAGAAATACAAAACGAGAAGTAGTAGTTAATTGATATGTGTAAATATTATACAGTTAGCCGAGCCCAGTTAAAGAAAGGAATTACGATCAACGGCGAGCGTAACAGGATCCAGGTGAGTTTCTAGCCCCATTCCTTGTTATGTTCTCGGGGCTGTGTGCATACTTGATGTGTTGTTAATACATTTATCCTAAGTGATAAGTGTATGCCATATGTGATATATGTGATAGGTATGAATGATTGCTTGATGGTACGTGAACGATCTTCGGATATTGCACGTACTGTCAGGTTGTAACGTTATAAATATGGTAAGTATGATATGTATGAATGATTGCTTGATGGTACGTGAACGATCTTCGGATATTGCACGTACTGTCAGGTTGTGACGTTATAAATATGGCAAGTATGATATGTATGTTTATGTGTATGAACGTAATAAAGTTAATAAAAGAAGGAAATAACGGTTGTATGGCTGTATGGTTACGAAAAGGGTACCGAGCCCTAATAATACTCGAGGTATGATGTATGGTTGTATGGTAACGAAGAGGGAATCGAACCCTACTAATATTCGAAAACTAGGGACCAGACCCTAATAATATCTGTGATGTTAGGGACCAGACCCTTATAATATCTGTGATGTTAGGGACCAGACCCTTATAATATCTGTGATGTTAGGGACCAGACCCTTATAATATCTGTGATGTTAGGGACCAGACCCTTATAATATCTGTGATGTTAGGGACCAGACCCTTATAATATCTGTGATGTTAGGGACCAGACCCTTATAATATCTGTGAGGTTATAGGGCGAAAGGCTCTTTAAAACGTATGATTATGAATGTAAAGAAAGTATGTAAGTAAGAATGAAGGCATGAGTACTTATGTGTGTATGAAAGAAAGTTATAAGGTTAAGTACGTATGTATGTAATATGGTATTGTATGGTATTGTATGATTAACTAGAACTCACTCAGCGTAGCTGACTTTTAGTATGCACGCAGGTGAGTAGGTTGAGACAGCTGGCTTGAGTGGAGGACACATGGCAGAAGACTAAAGCCTGGCATCTGAAGATCTGATATGTTTATTAAGTTATGTTTTGATTTTGAAAGACAAGAGGAATGTTTTAAGACATGATTATGAATCGATATGTAATGTTTTATGAAAGTTTTATATTCCGCGTAAACTTTTTAATTAACTCTGATATTTAGAACTGTGTTCATGAGTAAATCCAACACGAAAGTAGGGTTACCGGTAACGGGGCATTACATACCATATATATATATAAAAATATACAAGTGTTTCCATACGATCGGTATGTACTTAGATAATTTAACACAATCATGCTTTCCGCCCCGGGAAAATATTTAAAACAGTTCGTTAAAAGGGGCTCGTGAAAACTCACCTTTCTGTGAGTCGGTGAGTAATATAAGGAACAGCTACGTGCCTGGATCTGTAATATAATATCTAGTCGTTACTATATAATTCCCATAACTTAAATACGTATCAATCGGTACATCTGGGAACATTGTTAACCCAGTACTGTACTCGATTCGGGGACAATGTTAACCCCGTGACACTTCTAAGGACTCAGATTGTGACATTGCTTAGAGTTTGACAGTCAATTTAGTTAAGGTGATGAAATTATAGCTCGGTTTGACACCCCGTTTGGCCGTGGGGCCCGTTTCCGGTATTTCGGTGCCGGAAACGGTAAAATCGGGTAAAATTACCCAAATCATCCGAATTATTTTCGGATGATTTATTTTTACCTAAATTACTTAGATTTATGAAATAGTCCATTTTTAGAGTTTTCATGTACCAGTCAGCTCGCTTATGCGAACTTTGCCGGTTTACACGTTTTAAGCTTTAAAAACTTGTTTTTATGTTCTTTTTAGCACAAATAATTACCCGATTAGTCTCGGGTCTTGAAATTTTGTACAAAACTTAATTTGACAGTAAGGAATTTTGTAAAATTTTTCCAGATTTATTTTCTTATATTTACATTTTTTTATTTATTTTTAAATCCTATTAAAACACTAAATATATCAAAAATATCAAAGCACTTTAGAAAAATCCCAAATTTTTCTGGGATGATCTCTATCATCCTCATAACTCTCTGGAATTTTTCCATATTTTAAAACTTATTTTTCAAGCCATTTTCACCCAAAACCGAGCTAGAAAGCCCTAGAACTCGTTTCACCGAAAAGCCTACTTAGACTTTTCCAACTGAGCTCAAATTTTGTGGGTGACTTTTATATGTTATAAAAAGCTTATCTTAAATTTTCCGGAATTGTTCATCATGTTTTGCTATTTTTCACTATTTTTGACCAAAACCGAGCATTAAATTCACCAAATATTCATCTTTTATCCAAAAATTACCAAAAATTCACAGATCTCATATTTTCATGTGTAGATCATCTCTGTGAAATTTCGTGACCCGACTCTAAGCACACGAAAATCTGTCCAAATCTCATATACGCACTAAAACCGAACTATCTTGTGTTTTCTAGCTTTAGATCGCAAGGATCTCGGTTTCTAGCCTTTGCTAGCCGCTAGATACAACACTTACAAGCCCCATAACACTATACCAAGCAAACTATACCAACAATCAAACCATTTCTTTCATAGTGTCGGTTTTTAAGTAAAAACAAAGGTTTTAACCGTAGAAATCCATTCCCGACTCTTTTTACTCATTTCTTGGACCATGATCCCTTGTATAACATGTATACATCTCTTGATCATGCAAGAGTCGATTTCATCTCGGGTTTTCACCCGTCTTTCACATGGAAAACTCATTTGACAAGATTTCAACCGTAAAAATTCATTCTAAACACTTTTAACTAATTACTTGGATCAAGATCCTTTGTATAACTTGTATACATCCCTTGATCACACGAGAATCGGTTTCATCTCGGGTTTTCACCCATTTTTCATATGAAAACCTCCTTTTCTCAAGAATTATGAAATTAGAACAAGAATCAAGCTTCAAAACATGTATATACCTTGGAGATTTTGGTAGAAATCAAAGGGAATAGGATGGATGAAGATGAATGTTGAGAGGATTTGGAGTTAGATAGTTTAGAAAAAAGAAAAATGTGATGTGTGTGTGTATAACCATAGGGCCGGCCAAGTTGTGGTGGGGGGGTGGGGCCCTCTCATCAATTCTAGGCCACATATTTGGATTACACAATCCAGATAATGTTGTGGATAATCTGGTTCAGTTCGTTTCTCGTTTAAACACGTAATTCGGCTTAAAACGAGCCTAAAATGGTCGTTTTTCGGGTCAAAATGAAATTTACATAAAACTGATTTAAAAACTTTAAAAACTTAGCCCATGACATTAAAACATCATATTATTAATAATTACGCATCTTTTTCGGCTTGATTGATCGTCTCTTGCTTGGTTTGGTGTTAAAGGTTTCGTTTAGCGTACCGACGTACCATTAAATCGAAATCCTTTTTCTGTGCTATAATTCACCTATCCCGAAGCATTAATACTTCGTAAATATCACTAAACATTATATACTTCGTCTATGATGAAATTCCCGATTCGTTCGGGTTTCAATAACCGATCATTGATTAATTGTAATTCCAATACGATTCACTATATAATTGAGTATGATTCATACTGTGAACCATATATATTCGTATCAATGTGTTATAACTCATATAATCATTATTAAATAACACGTAAATAGTATATTCCGGCTAGGGTATACCTGGATTTGCCGGAATCGTTACATTCTCCCCCCGTTATAAAAATTTCGTCCTCGAAATTTTACGCGTCAACTACTTCCTTTTGAGGAAATAGGTGGGGGTATTTCTTCCGAAATTCATCCTTTCGTTCCCAAGTAAATTCTGGGCCTCGTTGCGAATTCCATCTAACTTTGACCAACGAGATCTTATTGTGTCTAAGTTGCTTGATTTTACCGTCCACTATTTCGACGGGCTCCTCTACGAAGTTGAGCCTATCACTTATTTGAACACCCTCTAAGGGTAACACCGATGTCTCATCCGCCAGACATCTTTTTAAATTCGACACATGAAACACGTTATGAACTGCACTTAATTCATCAGGCAGTTCTAATCGGTAAGCTACAGGACCGATTTTTGCAATAATATCGAATGGTCCGATATATCTCGGGGCTAACTTCCCCGCCTTGCCAAATCTAACCACACCCTTCCACGGTGATACTTTTAAATATACCTTTTCGCCCTTCTTAAACGACAACGGTTTTCGACGGGTATCGGCATAACTCTTCTGCCGGTCCCGCGCGGCTTTTAGGTTGTTCTTAATTTCAAGAATCTTGCTGGTCGTCTCCTGGACCAGATCCGATCTAATGACCTACGAGTCACCCACTTCAGACCAGCAAAGTGGTGATCGGCACTTCCGCCCATACAACGCTTCATAAGGTGCTGCCTTTATACTGCTATGGTAACTGTTATTATAGGAAAATTCAATGAGTGGGAGATGTTGATCCCAATTTCCCTTAAAGTCCAGTACGCAGGCACGAAGCAAATCCTCCAAAGTTTGAATGGTCCTCTCAGACTGACCATCGGTCTGAGGGTGGTAAGCCGTGCTTAGGTCAATACGTGTTCCCAATGCTTCTTGAACAGCTTGCCAAAGTTTGGAGGTGAAATGGCTATCCCTATCGGAGATGATCGAGATGGGGATGCCATAACGAGACACTATTTCATTTATATAAATTTGCGCGAGTCTCTCGGTGTTATAATTGTTTCTAATTGGAATAAAATGTGCCGATTTGGTTAATCTATCCACGATTACCCAAATTGCATCATTTCCCCGGGATGTCTTAGGGAGGTGTGTCACGAAATCCATTGTGATTTGCTCCCATTTCCATTCGGGAATCTCCGGTTGTTGTAACATCCCCGAGGGTTTCTGGTGTTCCGCCTTAACCCTCGCACACGTCGTACACTTGCCGACGTAGGTGGCTATATCCTTTTTCATACCTGGCCACCAGTAAAATTCTTTCACATCCTTGTACATTTTATCCGATCCCGGATGTATGGAATATTTCGATTTATGCGCTTCGTCCATGATTAATTCACGAAGGTCATGGGGGGTCAGAATCCAAATCCGACTTTCGAAATAGAGAATTTCGTCCACACGCTGTTCGAAATTCTTCTCGTTCCCGAAAAGTCCTTCTTTATCCAATTGGTCCCCTTTCAACGCCTCGCGTTGAGCGACTCGAATCAAATCCGAAAGGCTCGATTGGACTACCATTCCCAACGCTCACACGCGTAGTGGCTTAACTCGATCTTTCCTACTCAAGGCATCGGCTACAACGTTAGCCTTGCCGGGGTGATATCGGATGTCACAGTCATAGTCACTTAGTAACTCGACCCACCTTCGTTGTCTCATATTCAGTTCTTTCTGATCGAATATGTGCTGCAAACTTTTATGATCAGTGAAGATGGTGCACTTTGTACCGTAGAGGTAGTGTCTCCAGATTTTAAGTGCAAAGATGACTGCTCCCAGTTCCAAGTCATGAGTAGTGTAGTTTTTCTCATGAACTTTCAACTGTCGAGACGCATAGGCTATGACCTTTTTATTTTGCATCAACACGCATCCTAACCCTTGACGGGATGCGTCACAATATACAACAAATCCATCGTCTCCGTCGGGGAGACTTAAGATTGGCGCTTGGCACAATCTTTGCTTTAGCGTTTGAAACGCCGCTTCCTGCTCTTCACCCCAATCATACCTTCGATCCTTTTGGGTCAGCAGGGTTAAAGGTTGGGCAATGCTGGAAAAATTCTCAATAAATCGACGATAGTACCCAGCTAAGCCTAAGAATTGGCGGATTTCCTTTGGAGATTTAGGCGCTTGCCAATTCTTAATAGCTTCAACCTTACTCGGATCAACGTGTATTCCTTGGTGGTTTATAACATGACCGAGGAATTGCACCTCTTGTAACCAGAAGTTACACTTGGGGAATTTTGCATACAACTTCTCCTGATCCAAAAGCTCCAAAATTAACCTCAAATGTCGCTCATGTTCTTCTTTACTTTTTGATTAAATCAAAATATCGTCAATAAATACAATGACGAATTTGTCGAGGTAGGGTTTACAGACTCGGTTCATGAGATCCATGAACACCGCTGGCGCATTTGTTAGCCCAAAAGGCATAACTAAAAATTCGTAGTGGCCGTAGCGAGTCCGAAACGCGGTTTTTGGGATATCCTCCTCTTGAATTCTAACTTGGTGGTATCCCGATCTAAGATCAATTTTTGAGAAATAGCTCGCACCTTGTAGTTGGTCGAACAAATCATCGATTCGGGGAAGAGGATACCTATTTTTGATGGTTAATTTGTTCAATTCCCTGTAGTCAATGCACATTCGAAAGCTTCCGTCCTTCTTTTTCACAAATAGTACAGGTGCACCCCACGGGGAATAACTGGGACGTATAAACCCCTTATCCAACAATTCCTGCAACTGGTTGGATAGTTCTTGCATCTCGGACGGTGCAAGTCTGTAAGGGGCCTTAGCAACAGGGCCAGCCTGAGGTAACAGATCGATTCTGAATTCGACCTGTCGGGTTGGCGGCAATCCAGGGAGTTCCTCTGGAAAAACTTGTGGAAATTAGCGTACCACGGGAATATCGTCCACCCGTTTTTCCTCAGAATCATCGGCCGTCAGGCTCGCTAGATACGCCACACATCCCTGACGTATATATTTCAACACATTGAGATGGGATATAAATGGTATCATGGTGCCGGATTTTTCTCCATGCACTAATAGCTCCTCGTCATCTGACACCCGGATCTTGACGGTTTTCTTTTCGCAGTTTATTTCTACCCTGTTACGTGCCAACCAATCCATTCCCACTATCACGTCAAAACTACCCAATTCTACCGGTAACAAGTCAATCAGGAAGGATTGTTCGCTCAGAATAAAAGGGCAATTCCGAACAATCCGATTAACTATCATGGTTTTACCGTTAGCGACTTCTACGGTGTAAGGTTCTATGGTTTCACCAATAGGAAGGTTTGCTATCGAAAGGAATCTAACGGAGACAAAACTTCTATCGGCGCCTGTATCAAATAATACAGAAGCGTAATGATCAGAGACGAGGAAGGTACCTGTCACTACGCTGGGGTCCTGGCGCGCCTCGTTCGCTCCCATCACAAATGCTCGGCCTCGCGCCGGATTGGACGCCGATGGCTGACCCGCGAGTTGTCTCCCGTTTCCTCCCTGATTCAGTTTCGGGCAGTTCCTTTTGAAGTGATCCGTGCTGCCGCATTCGTAGCAAGCACGGCTAGTGGTCACCATCTGGTTTCCTTGCGGGTTCTGCTGTCGGGCTGGTTGAGTTCTAAATGGTTGCGCACGAATAGGTTGCGGTTGACGGTTCAGGTTGTTCAGATTTGTCTTACAATTTGGTGCGTAGTGTCCAACCCTGCCACACCGGTGGCACACCACCTCCTTGCACACGCCACTATGGTGGTAACCACATTTCCCACATTTAGGAAACGTTCCCCTCTGCGGTTCATGCCTTCCGCCCGAACTAGTCATGGCGTAGTTCTGGGCAGTAGGTCTAGCACGCTTACCTTGCTGTTTCTCTCGGATCCTATTGTCATACGTACCTCGCTTTCCCCCAGCCGACTCTCCTGTTGCCTTTATCGATCCGCTCCTTAAGAAATCATACGTGACAATACCAGCCTGTGTCACTGCACCCTCATACGTCTGGTGCCCTCCCGCGTTAACTATACTCCTCACTACTGGAGTAAGTCCCCAAATATAACGTTCCACCCTCTTTGACTCTGGGGTGACCAACCACGGCACTAATCGTGACAGTTCATTAAACCGGTTGGTATATCCCAAGTGGTCCGCCCCATGCGTCTCTAGGTTCCACAACTCATGTTCCAGTTTCTGCAATTCATTCTTTGGGCAGAAATGTTTCAAAACAAGATCCTTAAGCTCTGTCCAGGTCATGCGGTTTGTCGCCGCCTGACCTCGAGTCTGTACTATGGTGTTCCACCATGTCAAGGCATGGTCTGTGAACGTACAGGTGGCGTACTTAACGACACAATCCTCGGGACAGTTGCTGATATTCACCACTGACTCTATTTTCTCTAACCATTTCACTAACCCATTCGGTCATTCCGACCCGTTAAACTCTAAAGGCTTGCATAACATAAAGTCCTTGATTGAACAACCCCTGGATGGTCCAGTGCGGTTGGTCTCTACAGTAGGGATAGGGCCATTACTGTCGGTAGTGACCACCGTAGGCGGTGCGTCATTACTCGGCATAGTGTTGTCATTCCTTGGAGGATTAGCATTTTGTTCCCCGTCATTATTTATGGGCGTTTGATTGCTCGGAGGGGTTGGATTGGTCGAGTTATTAATACTGGCGGCGATGCGCGATACTATATCCGGTATCGCCGCCTCCAACTGTTGAGCAATCAAACGGCTCACATCTACTTCCGATATTTTCGTTGATCGTTTCGGTGCCATTCTACACAATCATCAAAGAAATATATATAATCAATACCATCTCAAAATATAAAACACAATACATACTTCATTCATTAGTAAACATTGATTCATATTACACAAACATCAATTTACATACTTTCAGTCAACATTACATAACTAGTTTCATTACAAGGGCCCTATGTCGGTATCATCTCGACATAACCCGTAAAGGGGTCAGTGCTTGAATGATACCCAAAAGTATCTATAGTGATATGCCCTACAAGAAACCCACCCTAGGGGCCAGTGGTTATATCATAACTAACCAAGATTCACTCCGTGTTAGTATCACCACTAACTACTTACACAGAGTATCAAAAAGAAAATGGTCCCTGACTAACCCCAACCAAACATAACTACTAAACACGGTGGTATGCCCACCACATCATCACTGCCACCATCGCCACCACTACTGCCACCACCCCCCGGAGCCACGCCTCCAACCGCTGAACCATCATTAGGGAGTACGAGCTCTCCCTGGTCAACCGGTCGATTGCATACTGGCAATCCAGTATGCGGTCACCAAGGTACACTCGTCTCTGTACCCCCACGGTCAGGGCGGCTGAGTGCTCATTTACTTGCTCTGTGAGCACTCGTAGCCAGGCTACCGAATCCCGCTCTGTCTGGGAAGGCCCCAGACAGGTAGAGCCATCGGCTCGGTCTGGGATGAGGACTCTCCCCGACGAGTAGCAGGTCGGGGTGGGGGAGAGGTCGGTGGGACACGCGGAATGCTGATCCGCGCCGTAAGGCGGGGACCAAATCCCGGAGGGACAGAGGTGGCCTGCGGTGCGAGGGGAGTAGGAGATCTGACGATCCGGGCCGGGGAGGACTGACTCGAGCTCCTGTGACTCGCCTCGCTAGGCTCGGAGTCGGATGACACATGTAAGCTCCCGGAGTTTCCGGGGCTAACCTCCTCCGGATCCTCCTCTACAGATAAGCTATGCGGGCTTGACATTTTTACCTGCACACAAGTTAACAAGCATATAGTCCTTTCCATAGTGTAATTCATAATTAAATTAACACATACTTATTTATACAACTTTACCACATAATAATATTATCATATATTTACACATATGTTGCCAATTTTACCTATTTAAGTCCCCCGTGACTTCCCCTGAATTTCCTCGTGCAGACAAGTCTGTTATTATGTTCCGGACCATAATAACCCACTTGTCCATCCAAGTTCATCCCGATCTCGTCACAATATATTATTAGTTGATATTCAGATCCTATAATACTTGAGCTACTGGTTATATTTTAGGTATCTTTTAAAGACATCCTAAATCTTTATAACCAATGGCTCTGATACCAAGTTCTGTAACACCCCGTAACCGCAGCGGAAACGTACACGGGATGCAACAGACACATCTGATATCAACAGCATTGCTTATAAAGAAAATACCACTACATTAATTTATAACATATTACATCGTTGCGAGTTGCGTTACTGTCTAGGTGTTACACACATATATTACCAATAAGACATTAATATATATTCATTACAAAATACAGAGCAGCAAGCTTCCAACAGGTAGCACAGATAGTTAAGCACATATCAATCATTCCAACTTGGGCATACCTAGAAAGCATGTAAAGAAAACGGGTCAACTACGAATAGTTGGTGAGTTTCACTAATTTAAATAAACCATAGATCAGTATAAAAATCATATGTTAATGATGAAATTATGCTAAGCCCGTTAATGAAAACTCTATTAACCCAAAAACACATTAAATGACCCCTGGGGACACTGTTAACCCAGAACAAATCCAATAACCCCTGGGGACACTGTTAACCCAGTACATATCAAATAACCCCTGGGGACACTGTTAACCCAGCGCATATCAAATACCCTCTGGGGACACTGTTAACCCAGAACCATATCCAATAACCTCTGGGGACACTGTTAACCCAGAACCATATCCAGTAACCTCTGGGGACACTGTTAACCCAGAAACATATCCAATACCCTCTGGGAACACTGTTAACCCAGAAATATATCCAATAACCCTCTGGGAACTAAGTTACCCCAGAACAATTCCACCCGATAAACAAATTATCTATTCTATGCATCATACCATATATATATATAAAAATATACAAGTGTTTCCATACGATCGGTATGTACTTAGATAATTTAACACAATCATGCTTTCCGCCCCGGGAAAATATTTAAAACAGTTCGTTAAAAGGGGCTCGTGAAAACTCACCTTTCTGTGAGTCGGTGAGTAATATAAGGAACAGCTACGTGCCTGGATCTGTAATATAATATCTAGTCGTTACTATATAATTCCCATAACTTAAATACGTATCAATCGGTACATCTGGGAACATTGTTAACCCAGTACTGTACTCGATTCGGGGACAATGTTAACCCCGTGACACTTCTAAGGACTCAGATTGTGACATTGCTTAGAGTTTGACAGTCAATTTAGTTAAGGTGATGAAATTATAGCTCGGTTTGACACCCCGTTTGGCCGTGGGGCCCGTTTCCGGTATTTCGGTGCCGGAAACGGTAAAATCGGGTAAAATTACCCAAATCATCCGAATTATTTTCGGATGATTTATTTTTACCTAAATTACTTAGATTTATGAAATAGTCCATTTTTAGAGTTTTCATGTACCAGTCAGCTCGCTTATGCGAACTTTGCCGGTTTACACGTTTTAAGCTTTAAAAACTTGTTTTTATGTTCTTTTTAGCACAAATAATTACCCGATTAGTCTCGGGTCTTGAAATTTTGCACAAAACTTAATTTGACAGTAAGGAATTTTGTAAAATTTTTCCAGATTTATTTTCTTATATTTACATTTTTTTATTTATTTTTAAATCCTATTAAAACACTAAATATATCAAAAATATCAAAACACTTTAGAAAAATCCCAAATTTTTCTGGGATGATCTCTATCATCCTCATAACTCTCTGGAATTTTTCCATATTTTAAAACTTATTTTCAAGCCATTTTCACCCAAAACCGAGCTAGAAAGCCCTAGAACTCGTTTCACCGAAAAGCCTACTTAGACTTTTCCAACTGAGCTCAAATTTTGTGGGTGACTTTTATATGTTATAAAAAGCTTATCTTAAATTTTCCGGAATTGTTCATCATGTTTTGCTATTTTTCACTATTTTTGACCAAAACCGAGCATTAAATTCACCAAATATTCATCTTTTATCCAAAAATTACCAAAAATTCACAGATCTCATATTTTCATGTGTAGATCATCTCTGTGAAATTTCGTGACCCGACTCTAAGCACACGAAAATCTGTCCAAATCTCATATACGCACTAAAACCGAACTATCTTGTGTTTTCTAGCTTTAGATCGCAAGGATCTCGGTTTCTAGCCTTTGCTAGCCGCTAGATACAACACTTACAAGCCCCATAACACTATACCAAGCAAACTATACCAACAATCAAACCATTTCTTTCATAGTGTCGGTTTTTAAGTAAAAACAAAGGTTTTAACCGTAGAAATCCATTCCCGACTCTTTTTACTCATTTCTTGGACCATGATCCCTTGTATAACATGTATACATCTCTTGATCATGCAAGAGTCGATTTCATCTCGGGTTTTCACCCGTCTTTCACATGGAAAACTCATTTGACAAGATTTCAACCGTAAAAATTCATTCTAAACACTTTTAACTAATTACTTGGATCAAGATCCTTTGTATAACTTGTATACATCCCTTGATCACACGAGAATCGGTTTCATCTCGGGTTTTCACCCATTTTTCATATGAAAACCTCCTTTTCTCAAGAATTATGAAATTAGAACAAGAATCAAGCTTCAAAACATGTATATACCTTGGAGATTTTGGTAGAAATCAAAGGGAATAGGATGGATGAAGATGAATGTTGAGAGGATTTGGAGTTAGATAGTTTAGAAAAAAGAAAAATGTGATGTGTGTGTGTATAACCATAGGGCCGGCCAAGTTGTGGTGGGGGGGTGGGGCCCTCTCATCAATTCTAGGCCACATATTTGGATTACACAATCCAGATAATGTTGTGGATAATCTGGTTCAGTTCGTTTCTCGTTTAAACACGTAATTCGGCTTAAAACGAGCCTAAAATGGTCGTTTTTCGGGTCAAAATGAAATTTACATAAAACTGATTTAAAAACTTTAAAAACTTAGCCCATGACATTAAAACATCATATTATTAATAATTACGCATCTTTTTCGGCTTGATTGATCGTCTCTTGCTTGGTTTGGTGTTAAAGGTTTCGTTTAGCGTACCGACGTACCATTAAATCGAAATCCTTTTTCTGTGCTATAATTCACCTATCCCGAAGCATTAATACTTCGTAAATATCACTAAACATTATATACTTCGTCTATGATGAAATTCCCGATTCGTTCGGGTTTCAATAACCGATCATTGATTAATTGTAATTCCAATACGATTCACTATATAATTGAGTATGATTCATACTGTGAACCATATATATTCGTATCAATGTGTTATAACTCATATAATCATTATTAAATAACACGTAAATAGTATATTCCGGCTAGGGTATACCTGGATTTGCCGGAATCGTTACATTCTCCCCCCGTTATAAAAATTTCGTCCTCGAAATTTTACGCGTCAACTACTTCCTTTTGAGGAAATAGGTGGGGGTATTTCTTCCGAAATTCATCCTTTCGTTCCCAAGTAAATTCTGGGCCTCGTTGCGAATTCCATCTAACTTTGACCAACGAGATCTTATTGTGTCTAAGTTGCTTGATTTTACCGTCCACTATTTCGACGGGCTCCTCTACGAAGTTGAGCCTATCACTTATTTGAACACCCTCTAAGGGTAACACCGATGTCTCATCCGCCAGACATCTTTTTAAATTCGACACATGAAACACGTTATGAACTGCACTTAATTCATCAGGCAGTTCTAATCGGTAAGCTACAGGACCGATTTTTGCAATAATATCGAATGGTCCGATATATCTCGGGGCTAACTTCCCCGCCTTGCCAAATCTAACCACACCCTTCCACGGTGATACTTTTAAATATACCTTTTCGCCCTTCTTAAACGACAACGGTTTTCGACGGGTATCGGCATAACTCTTCTGCCGGTCCCGCGCGGCTTTTAGGTTGTTCTTAATTTCAAGAATCTTGCTGGTCGTCTCCTGGACCAGATCCGATCTAATGACCTGCGAGTCACCCACTTCAGACCAGCAAAGTGGTGATCGGCACTTCCGCCCATACAACGCTTCATAAGGTGCTGCCTTTATACTGCTATGGTAACTGTTATTATAGGAAAATTCAATGAGTGGGAGATGTTGATCCCAATTTCCCTTAAAGTCTAGTACGCAGGCACGAAGCAAATCCTCCAAAGTTTGAATGGTCCTCTCAGACTGACCATCGGTCTGAGGGTGGTAAGCCGTGCTTAGGTCAATACGTGTTCCCAATGCTTCTTGAACAGCTTGCCAAAGTTTGGAGGTGAAATGGCTATCCCTATCGGAGATGATCGAGATGGGGATGCCATGACGAGACACTATTTCATTTATATAAATTTGCGCGAGTCTCTCGGTGTTATAATTGTTTCTAATTGGAATAAAATGTGCCGATTTGGTTAATCTATCCACGATTACCCAAATTGCATCATTTCCCCGGGATGTCTTAGGGAGGTGTGTCACGAAATCCATTGTGATTTGCTCCCATTTCCATTCGGGAATCTCCGGTTGTTGTAACATCCCCGAGGGTTTCTGGTGTTCCGCCTTAACCCTCGCACACGTCGTACACTTGCCGACGTAGGTGGCTATATCCTTTTTCATACCTGGCCACCAGTAAAATTCTTTCACATCCTTGTACATTTTATCCGATCCCGGATGTATGGAATATTTCGATTTATGCGCTTCGTCCATGATTAATTCACGAAGGTCATGGGGGGTCGGAATCCAAATCCGACTTTCGAAATAGAGAATTTCGTCCACACGCTGTTCGAAATTCTTCTCGTTCCCGAAAAGTCCTTCTTTATCCAATTGGTCCCCTTTCAACGCCTCGCGTTGAGCGACTCGAATCAAATCCGAAAGGCTCGATTGGACTACCATTCCCAACGCTCGCACGCGTAGTGGCTTAACTCGATCTTTCCTACTCAAGGCATCGGCTACAACGTTAGCCTTGCCGGGGTGATATCGGATGTCACAGTCATAGTCACTTAGTAACTCGACCCACCTTCGTTGTCTCATATTCAGTTCTTTCTGATCGAATATGTGCTGCAAACTTTTATGATCAGTGAAGATGGTGCACTTTGTACCGTAGAGGTAGTGTCTCCAGATTTTAAGTGCAAAGATGACTGCTCCCAGTTCCAAGTCATGAGTAGTGTAGTTTTTCTCATGAACTTTCAACTGTCGAGACGCATAGGCTATGACCTTTTTATTTTGCATCAACACGCATCCTAACCCTTGACGGGATGCGTCACAATATACAACAAATCCATCGTCTCCGTCGGGGAGACTTAAGATTGGCGCTTGGCACAATCTTTGCTTTAGCGTTTGAAACGCCGCTTCCTGCTCTTCACCCCAATCATACCTTCGATCCTTTTGGGTCAGCAGGGTTAAAGGTTGGGCAATGCTGGAAAAATTCTCAATAAATCGACGATAGTACCCAGCTAAGCCTAAGAATTGGCGGATTTCCTTTGGAGATTTAGGCGCTTGCCAATTCTTAATAGCTTCAACCTTACTCGGATCAACGTGTATTCCTTGGTGGTTTATAACATGACCGAGGAATTGCACCTCTTGTAACCAGAAGTTACACTTGGGGAATTTTGCATACAACTTCTCCTGATCCAAAAGCTCCAAAATTTACCTCAAATGTCGCTCATGTTCTTCTTTACTTTTTGAATAAATCAAAATATCGTCAATAAATACAATGACGAATTTGTCGAGGTAGGGTTTACAGACTCGGTTCATGAGATCCATGAACACCGCTGGCGCATTTGTTAGCCCAAAAGGCATAACTAAAAATTCGTAGTGGCCGTAGCGAGTCCGAAACGCGGTTTTTGGGATATCCTCCTCTTGAATTCTAACTTGGTGGTATCCCGATCTAAGATCAATTTTTGAGAAATAGCTCGCACCTTGTAGTTGGTCGAACAAATCATCGATTCGGGGAAGAGGATACCTATTTTTGATGGTTAATTTGTTCAATTCCCTGTAGTCAATGCACATTCGAAGGCTTCCGTCCTTCTTTTTCACAAATAGTACAGGTGCACCTCACGGGGAATAACTGGGACGTATAAACCCCTTATCCAACAATTCCTGCAACTGGTTGGATAGTTCTTGCATCTCGGACGGTGCAAGTCTGTAAGGGGCCTTAGCAACAGGGCCAGCCTGAGGTAACAGATCGATTCTGAATTCGACCTGTCGGGTTGGCGGCAATCCAGGGAGTTCCTCTGGAAAAACTTGTGGAAATTAGCGTACCACGGGAATATCGTCCACCCGTTTTTCCTCAGAATCATCGGCCGTCAGGCTCGCTAGATACGCCACACATCCCTGACGTATATATTTCAACACCTTGAGATGGGATATAAATGGTATCATGGTGCCGGATTTTTCTCCATGCACTAATAGCTCCTCGTCATCTGACACCCGGATCTTGACGGTTTTCTTTTCGCAGTTTATTTCTACCCTGTTACGTGCCAACCAATCCATTCCCACTATCACGTCAAAACTACCCAATTCTACCGGTAACAAGTCAATCAGGAAGGATTGTTCGCTCAGAATAAAAGGGCAATTCCAAACAATCCGATTAACTATCATGGTTTTACCGTTAGCGACTTCTACGGTGTAAGGTTCTATGGTTTCACCAATAGGAAGGTTTGCTATCGAAAGGAATCTAACGGAGACAAAACTTCTATCGGCGCCTGTATCAAATAATACAGAAGCGTAATGATCAGAGACGAGGAAGGTACCTGTCACTACGCTGGGGTCCTGGCGCGCCTCGTTCGCTCCCATCACAAATGCTCGGCCTCGCGCCGGATTGGACGCCGATGGCTGACCCGCGAGTTGTCTCCCGTTTCCTCCCTGATTCAGTTTCGGGCAGTTCCTTTTGAAGTGATCCGTGCTGCCGCATTCGTAGCAAGCACGGCTAGTGGTCACCATCTGGTTTCCTTGCGGGTTCTGCTGTCGGGCTGGTTGAGTTCTAAATGGTTGCGCACGAATAGGTTGCGGTTGACGGTTCAGGTTGTTCAGATTTGTCTTACAATTTGGTGCGTAGTGTCCAACCCTGCCACACCGGTGGCACACCACCTCCTTGCACACGCCACTATGGTGGTAACCACATTTCCCACATTTAGGAAACGTTCCCCTCTGCGGTTCATGCCTTCCGCCCGAACTAGTCATGGTGTAGTTCTGGGCAGTAGGTCTAGCACGCTTACCTTGCTGTTTCTCTCGGATCCTATTGTCATACGTACCTCGCTTTCCCCCAGCCGACTCTCCTGTTGCCTTTATCGATCCGCTCCTTAAGAAATCATACGTGACAATACCAGCCTGTGTCACTGCACCCTCATACGTCTGGTGCCCTCCCGCGTTAACTATACTCCTCACTACTGGAGTAAGTCCCCAAATATAACGTTCCACCCTCTTTGACTCTGGGGTGACCAACCACGGCACTAATCGTGACAGTTCATTAAACCGGTTGGTATATCCCAAGTGGTCCGCCCCATGCGTCTCTAGGTTCCACAACTCATGTTCCAGTTTCTGCAATTCATTCTTTGGGCAGAAATGTTTCAAAACAAGATCCTTAAGCTCTGTCCAGGTCATGCGGTTTGTCGCCGCCTGACCTCGAGTCTGTACTATGGTGTTCCACCATGTCAAGGCATGGTCTGTGAACGTACAGGTGGCGTACTTAACGACACAATCCTCGGGACAGTTGCTGATATTCACCACTGACTCTATTTTCTCTAACCATTTCACTAACCCATTCGGTCCTTCCGACCCGTTAAACTCTAAAGGCTTGCATAACATAAAGTCCTTGATTGAACAACCCCTGGATGGTCCAGTGTGGTTGGTCTCTACAGTAGGGATAGGGCCATTACTGTCGGTAGTGACCACCGTAGGCGGTGCGTCATTACTCGGCATAGTGTTGTCATTCCTTGGAGGATTAGCATTTTGTTCCCCGTCATTATTTATGGGCGTTTGATTGCTCGGAGGGGTTGGATTGGTCGAGTTATTAATACTGGCGGCGATGCGCGATACTATATCCGGTATCGCCGCCTCCAACTGTTGAGCAATCAAACGGCTCACATCTACTTCCGATATTTTCGTTGATCGTTTCGGTGCCATTCTACACAATCATCAAAGAAATATATATAATCAATACCATCTCAAAATATAAAACACAATACATACTTCATTCATTAGTAAACATTGATTCATATTACACAAACATCAATTTACATACTTTCAGTCAACATTACATAACTAGTTTCATTACAAGGGCCCTATGTCGGTATCATCTCGACATAACCCGTAAAGGGGTCAGTGCTTGAATGATACCCAAAAGTATCTATAGTGATATGCCCTACAAGAAACCCACCCTAGGGGCCAGTGGTTATATCATAACTAACCAAGATTCACTCCGTGTTAGTATCACCACTAACTACTTACACAGAGTATCAAAAAGAAAATGGTCCCTGACTAACCCCAACCAAACATAACTACTAAACACGGTGGTATGCCCACCACATCATCACTGCCACCATCGCCACCACTACTGCCACCACCCCCCGGAGCCACGCCTCCAACCGCTGAACCATCATTAGGGAGTACGAGCTCTCCCTGGTCAACCGGTCGATTGCATACTGGCAATCCAGTATGCGGTCACCAAGGTACACTCGTCTCTGTACCCCCACGGTCAGGGCGGCTGAGTGCTCATTTACTTGCTCTGTGAGCACTCGTAGCCAGGCTACCGAATCCCGCTCTGTCTGGGAAGGCCCCAGACAGGTAGAGCCATCGGCTCGGTCTGGGATGAGGACTCTCCCCGACGAGTAGCAGGTCGGGGTGGGGGAGAGGTCGGTGGGACACGCGGAATGCTGATCCGCGCCGTAAGGCGGGGACCAAATCCCGGAGGGACAGAGGTGGCCTGCGGTGCGAGGGGAGTAGGAGATCTGACGATCCGGGCCGGGGAGGACTGACTCGAGCTCCTGTGACTCGCCTCGCTAGGCTCGGAGTCGGATGACACATGTAAGCTCCCGGAGTTTCCGGGGCTAACCTCCTCCGGATCCTCCTCTACAGATAAGCTATGCGGGCTTGACATTTTTACCTGCACACAAGTTAACAAGCATATAGTCCTTTCCATAGTGTAATTCATAATTAAATTAACACATACTTATTTATACAACTTTACCACATAATAATATTATCATATATTTACACATATGTTGCCAATTTTACCTATTTAAGTCCCCCGTGACTTCCCCTGAATTTCCTCGTGCAGACAAGTCTGTTATTATGTTCCGGACCATAATAACCCACTTGTCCATCCAAGTTCATCCCGATCTCGTCACAATATATTATTAGTTGATATTCAGATCCTATAATACTTGAGCTACTGGTTATATTTTAGGTATCTTTTAAAGACATCCTAAATCTTTATAACCAATGGCTCTGATACCAAGTTCTGTAACACCCCGTAACCGCAGCGGAAACGTACACGGGATGCAACAGACACATCTGATATCAACAGCATTGCTTATAAAGAAAATACCACTACATTAATTTATAACATATTACATCGTTGCGAGTTGCGTTACTGTCTAGGTGTTACACACATATATTACCAATAAGACATTAATATATATTCATTACAAAATACAGAGCAGCAAGCTTCCAACAGGTAGCACAGATAGTTAAGCACATATCAATCATTCCAACTTGGGCATACCTAGAAAGCATGTAAAGAAAACGGGTCAACTACGAATAGTTGGTGAGTTTCACTAATTTAAATAAACCATAGATCAGTATAAAAATCATATGTTAATGATGAAATTATGCTAAGCCCGTTAATGAAAACTCTATTAACCCAAAAACACATTAAATGACCCCTGGGGACACTGTTAACCCAGAACAAATCCAATAACCCCTGGGGACACTGTTAACCCAGTACATATCAAATAACCCCTGGGGACACTGTTAACCCAGCGCATATCAAATACCCTCTGGGGACACTGTTAACCCAGAACCATATCCAATAACCTCTGGGGACACTGTTAACCCAGAACCATATCCAGTAACCTCTGGGGACACTGTTAACCCAGAAACATATCCAATACCCTCTGGGAACACTGTTAACCCAGAAATATATCCAATAACCCTCTGGGAACTAAGTTACCCCAGAACAATTCCACCCGATAAACAAATTATCTATTCTATGCATCATACCATATATATATATAAAAATATACAAGTGTTTCCATACGATCGGTATGTACTTAGATAATTTAACACAATCATGCTTTCCGCCCCGGGAAAATATTTAAAACAGTTCGTTAAAAGGGGCTCGTGAAAACTCACCTTTCTGTGAGTCGGTGAGTAATATAAGGAACAGCTACGTGCCTGGATCTGTAATATAATATCTAGTCGTTACTATATAATTCCCATAACTTAAATACGTATCAATCGGTACATCTGGGAACATTGTTAACCCAGTACTGTACTCGATTCGGGGACAATGTTAACCCCGTGACACTTCTAAGGACTCAGATTGTGACATTGCTTAGAGTTTGACAGTCAATTTAGTTAAGGTGATGAAATTATAGCTCGGTTTGACACCCCGTTTGGCCGTGGGGCCCGTTTCCGGTATTTCGGTGCCGGAAACGGTAAAATCGGGTAAAATTACCCAAATCATCCGAATTATTTTCGGATGATTTATTTTTACCTAAATTACTTAGATTTATGAAATAGTCCATTTTTAGAGTTTTCATGTACCAGTCAGCTCGCTTATGCAAACTTTGCCGGTTTACACGTTTTAAGCTTTAAAAACTTGTTTTTATGTTCTTTTTAGCACAAATAATTACCCGATTAGTCTCGGGTCTTGAAATTTTGCACAAAACTTAATTTGACAGTAAGGAATTTTGTAAAATTTTTCCAGATTTATTTTCTTATATTTACATTTTTTTATTTATTTTTAAATCCTATTAAAACACTAAATATATCAAAAATACCAAAACACTTTAGAAAAATCCCAAATTTTTCTGGGATGATCTCTATCATCCTCATAACTCTATGGAATTTTTCCAGATTTTAAAACTTATTTTTCAAGCCATTTTCACCCAAAACCGAGCTAGAAAGCCCTAGAACTCGTTTCACCGAAAAGCCTACTTAGACTTTTCCAACTGAGCTCAAATTTTGTGGGTGACTTTTATATGTTATAAAAAGCTTATCTTAAATTTTCCGGAATTGTTCATCATGTTTTGCTATTTTTCACTATTTTTGGCCAAAACCGAGCATTAAATTCACCAAATATTCATCTTTTATCCAAAAATTACCAAAAATTCACAGATCTCATATTTTCATGTGTAGATCATCTTTGTGAAATTTCGTGACCCGACTCTAAGCACACGAAAATCTGTCCAAATCTCATATACGCACTAAAACCGAACTATCTTGTGTTTTCTAGCTTTAGATCGCAAGGATCTCGGTTTCTAGCCTTTGCTAGCCGCTAGATACAACACTTACAAGCCCCATAACACTATACCAAGCAAACTATACCAACAATCAAACCATTTCTTTCATAGTGTCGGTTTTTAAGTAAAAACAAAGGTTTTAACCGTAGAAATCCATTCCCGACTCTTTTTACTCATTTCTTGGACCATGATCCCTTGTATAACATGTATACATCTCTTGATCATGCAAGAGTCGATTTCATCTCGGGTTTTCACCCGTCTTTCACATGGAAAACTCATTTGACAAGATTTCAACCGTAAAAATTCATTCTAAACACTTTTAACTAATTACTTGGATCAAGATCCTTTGTATAACTTGTATACATCCCTTGATCACACGAGAATCGGTTTCATCTCGGGTTTTCACCCATTTTTCATATGAAAACCTCATTTTCTCAAGAATTATGAAATTAGAACAAGAATCAAGCTTCAAAACATGTATATACCTTGGAGATTTTGGTAGAAATCAAAGGGAATGGGATGGATGAAGATGAATGTTGAGAGGATTTGGAGTTAGATAGTTTAGAAAAAAGAAAAATGTGATGTGTGTGTGTATAACCATAGGGCCGGCCAAGTTGTGGTGGGGGGGTGGGGCCCTCTCATCAATTCTAGGCCACATATTTGGATTACACAATCCAGATAATGTTGTGGATAATCTGGTTCAGTTCGTTTCTCGTTTAAACACGTAATTCGGCTTAAAACGAGCCTAAAATGGTCGTTTTTCGGGTCAAAATGAAATTTACATAAAACTGATTTAAAAACTTTAAAAACTTAGCCCATGACATTAAAACATCATATTATTAATAATTACGCATCTTTTTCGGCTTGATTGATCGTCTCTTGCTTGGTTTGGTGTTAAAGGTTTCGTTTAGCGTACCGACGTACCATTAAATCGAAATCCTTTTTCTGTGCTATAATTCACCTATCCCGAAGCATTAATACTTCGTAAATATCACTAAACATTATATACTTCGTCTATGATGAAATTCCCGATTCGTTCGGGTTTCAATAACCGATCATTGATTAATTGTAATTCCAATACGATTCACTATATAATTGAGTATGATTCATACTGTGAACCATATATATTCGTATCAATGTGTTATAACTCATATAATCATTATTAAATAACACGTAAATAGTATATTCCGGCTAGGGTATACCTGGATTTGCCGGAATCGTTACATAAAGTGACCCAACAGAAAACTTTGCTTTTAAATTATAATATATAATAATAATACCTCTTTACAAAATATATCACTGATGTAACATAAGTTGAAAGTTATCTTGATGATTTTAGTCTATCAAATTATTTTGGATTTGGGAGCAACACCCTCTGCGTGGTGGCCTCGTGCGCCTCATTGCCTAGTCAGCAAGTGGTGTATAGTGTGAAAAAAAAGTTAGTATAAGTTTAGTGGGATGATAAATGGTATTGGTTTGGATGACAAGGGGGTTCTAACACCGGCCTCAGGGCTACAAAAGGGCGACAAGTGAGGGGGCGACATGTATTTGTCGCCGTGGTGTGTTTTGAGTTTATATTATTCTACTACTAGTTTTTGAGTCCGAGTAATATACGAGATTTATTAAATAATAAAAATAAGTAAGGTACATTTTTTTTTGAAAGAAATAAACAAAATTAAAGGTAAGAAGAAAATAAAATATATATTACAAATAATAAGAAGTCCGTAATCTCAAATTTAGAAATTAGAATGAGATGAACCATTATGTTTACAGCAATATACAACATTTGTTAAAATTGTTTTGACTTATTACCAATGGATAACTATAATTAATGAGATGAGATATTAAAAAATTAGAAGGGAAATTATAACGCATTTGTTAAAATTATTTTGACCCATGGCGGATATGTAGGATAAATAAGATGAGGAATTAGAGAATTATAAAGGAAATTATAACTCTTTTGTCAAAATTATTTTGACCCATGACTCATGAATAGATAGGATGAATTGGATGAAAGATTAGAAAGAAAATTATAACCCATCTAACAAAATGGTTTTGCCAATAACCTATGGATAGTTAGAATATATGAGAAGAGAGATTAGACCAAGAATGAATGTGGGATTGCAACATCATCTCATTATTTTCTTTTATTAGTAAAGTTAGATTAGATATGTGTGTAATATATATAGGGTTGGGTTAAATTAAAAACCCACTTGAGTTGTGAAAACTCTAGAAACCCATTCTCAACCATATGTTTTTAATTAAAGATTAAATTTTGTGGTCTATGATTAAAGTTAATAAAAAATATAAAAGTTAATTTACACTTTCTCTCTCCTGAAAACATATATAAAAATTACTAATAAAATGTAAAAAAAGTAACCAAACATTTTTTAAAAAGTTTTTGATGTTTTTTATTAAATGTTACAATATATATTACGTGTGTAAAAAAGCAAAACAAAAAAAAACGATGTTACATAGGGTTTTCACAACTCAAATGGGTTTTCATTTTATACTTTGCCTATATATATATATTAGACGGGTGCCCGCGCGATGCAGCGGGCGCAAACCCTGTGAATCACATAACAATTATGAGTATTCATGGTTCGGTTAAAAACCTTTAAACCTTTTAAACCGGTCATCAGTTTGGTTTCAAGGTCGTTTTTGTTTTACTTTCACTCGGTTGGCTGGTTTCAAGATTTTCAAACCGTAGCGAACAGTTTGGTTCGCGGCTTATGCTGAAAACCGTCCATATGAAACCAGACCAAACTTTAAATGTTGTATGCATATGCATTTTAATCTCTTATTATTATTTAGTATTTGATATGTTTTATTATATATATATATATATTTGAACAAAGTCCTTTTTAATATAAGTAAACTTGACTATTACAACTTTTAATTTACATAATTCCAGCATGAGTTTTTTAGTCTTCGTTCTTGTTATAATTTCGCATACTATGTCTTCCAATAATCTTTACTATTTATGTTGATAAAATTATCATTTTTCCTATTTTATTATATATAAGAGACCGTTGGTAACGATTCGGTTTCAATTTTCAAGGATTCAATTTTGGTTTAGGACAACGAAAAATTGATACTAATGGTTAGATACACAAGTTTAACTTACAAACCATCAAAAACCGACATTGAGCACCTCTACGTAACATATTAATTTTATAAAAATTGCAAAAATTATAACAATATCATACTCAAATTAAAGAAAATAAAATACTCGATTTTATGGCGCACTTTTTTTTTACAAAAATATTAACGTGCGAAAAAATTATGGTCTTTTAAAAATCGTGGTGGGAAGTTAGTTTAAGATTAAAATTAAAAACATAATATGGTTAAATATGACGGGGCAAACTTGTAAGTTAGGTAAATTGTGTTTAAAAGACAAGTTTACCCTTTTTTACACATGTACTTTATGCATTAGCATTTGTAAAACTCTTAAATCAAATGTATTAATTTACCCTTGTCTCATGCATTATATATATATAGGACTAGGTTCATTTCAAAAAAGCATAAATATTCAAAAGTTATGATTTGTAAGTTATAATTTATTTATTTGATTATATGTTAGTGTAAGATCTAATTTTGTTCTTTTTTCACCAATAAACAACTTTTAATTTATAAGATCTAAGCAAAATAGTATCTTCATCATTGATTACTCTATTGAAATAAATAATAAATTGAATATTTGTAAGACGGAAAAAAATGTGTACGAAGAAATTGAAAATGTGTAGGAAAAAAAATAAGATGTGTATGAGAAAATTAAAGATGTGTAGGAAAAATTTGAAGATGTGTAGGAAGAAATTAAATATGCGTAGGAAAAAATTGAAGATGTGTAGGACGAAAAAAAAGTTTAAGACGAATGTAGATGTGTAGGAAAAAAAAATATGTTGTGTATGAGAAAATTAAATATGTGTAGGAAAAAAATTAAGATGTGTATGAGAAAATTAATGTTGTGTAAGAAGAAATTGAATATGCGTAGAAAACAATTGAAGATAAAGTAGTTGTGTAGGAAAAAGATATGTTGTGTATGAGAAAATAAAATGTGTGTAGGAAAAAAATTAAGATGTGTATGAAAAAATTAATGTTGTTTAGGAAGAAATTGAATATGTGTAGGAAATAATTGAATATGTGTAGGACGAAAATCATAGGTACGAAGAAATTGAAAATGTGTAGGAAAAAAAATTAAGACGTGTATGAAAAAATTAAAGATATGTATGAAAATTTTGAAGAGGTGTAGGAAAAAATTATAGTTGTGTAGGGTGAACTCAAGAGATAGGGTAAAAACGATAAATTTATTGTATTATAGATTTATTGATTTTTTAAATCTTTTAGTTATTGTGATTAGATTAATATATTAGTAAGAAATGTAACTCATGTGGTTTTTAATTATATATATTAATTAGAGAAAGAATACATTTATATTACTTTAATACCCTTTTCATATACTTTTAATGATGAAAAATTGAAATTTAGATGAGTGGCCCAGATTGACTTCTCGCACTTCTCACTATAACTTGACTTCTCACCAGATCCATCCCCTATATATATATATATATATATATATATATATATATATATATATATATATATATTACATATAAAACATTTTAGATGGACGAAATAGTAATTTAACCTTTATCACATTCTCTCTCATGGAGACGTCGCTATATTTATTACACCCTCATCAGCCGACGAAATATTCCCTTCAATCCCTAGGTTACAATAATCTTCTGGTAATGTTAATTGCTCCTTCAATTGTATCTTTAACATCTTTGTCATCCAATCAATGATCTCATCGGTTTCAATTTAACTCCCAAATTCTCTCTCTAGCGACCACCCACGAATTCTTTAGTTAATGTTCGATCATAATCAAAAGTTCTTGCTGGCCGACTTTATCAACTCCACGCGATCGTATCATCCCTCTAATTCGTCCACGCGTCTCCCTTTGCACGCAGGACCATTTTGTTATAAGTTGAAAAGGGACCCCCGATCCGAGTATATTGGTTTTTACCAACTGGAAAAGACCTTACATGCGCGATTATCCGAGTACGTTGGTTGTAATGACCTTACTTGCTCAATTTGCACATGTCTCTTGGAATTGTATGATTTTTATATTATACATATCAAAACTTGTGTGAACTCACCAACTATTCATTTAGTTGACCTTTATTTTATATATATATATATATATATGCTATAGGTATATTCATTAGAGAATGAGACTTGGAGAAGACAATAGAACTTAAGTTATATAATAAATGGGCAAGTTGTTTAATTGTTCTTATAATTTTTCTTGCATTTCTTGTTACAAACTTGTATATAGATGCTTAAATTAATTAATGATAATATTGTCACTAATAGTCTCACATGTGTTTTGAGCAATCTGTACGTCACACTTAGGCGTTTCTACTTAAGCCGGGGTGTTACAATTTAGCTTTGAATCACTTACAGAAATATATTGATTTGTACTAATTTTAAACTTTAATTGCAGTTTGTTTGTAATATAGGCGTATGATGCGACTTTGTTACACTTGTGTGGGAACCATGGTGGTAGCACCATCTACTAATGTACATTTCGGGTTTTCCGTACTCATATTTGTATTTGTTTATCGGGTTACGAGTATTATTCGGATCCTTCTTATTAATAAAATTATGCAACTATTAGTGAAATAATTATTTTTATTTATTTTATAATTCCTTAACTTTCATTAGTGCCAAATAGCTTTTAGAAACTCTTAAAATCGCTTAAAATAGCTTAAAAATGCATTTTTGGAACTACAGGGACTAAAACTGCCAGAAATGAAAATCTAGTGGAAATTTCCTCTTCACGCGGTGCGAAGGATGAGGGGTGAATCCTTCTTGCGGCTCGAAGCCCCGTCAGATCAGCTATTTTTGAGTTCGATCTTCGTTTAATGCTAAATCTTTCCCTAATGACCATAAATCACAAAAATTGAGCAACAAGTTATTGTATATACTAGGGAATGATGTCTAGATTCATACTCTGTAATTATATCAATATATTGATGGATTCAAGACCCGATTTCATACTTAATTGTATGATTCGGTTACCAAAATCGACCCATTTCTTGTCCAACAAGTTGATTTAACCCTTATATAAACACCTCATAACTACAAACCCTAGAGTTTACTGAACTCAAGTATTTCCAGCTGTCACATACCCTATACCTGACGTTTCTTGCTCGTTATTGCTCGTTTAAGTGAAGATTCGTTAGCTGCAGTTTGACTTTACCGGTTCTATCATCTTTGACCTTGATTTCCTGTGAATCTAAGCATATTCCATGTAAGTTGTTAGCTGATCAAACATTCATTAATACTCACTTGTCGATAACCCTCAATTAATTTATGAGATTGAGGGGTATTGATGGGTCAATTAGAGTCAAACCCATTTTCTCATACTTCTGGTCGGATTCAACATTAGGTCCAGAAGACTTTTATTCTCGTAACGAAGTTTTAAGGCTACTGACCAAAACCCGACTTCCGACTCGCTGTTCGGGTTTTGGTCAGTACTAGCTCGCTAAATCTTAAAACAAACGTAACTTGAGTTCTAAACGTCCGTTTGGATTGATTCCTGTAAGGCCCCGATCCCCGGGAACCCTACAGTTGGTATTCACACAAAGTACTTAAGAAAATATTTAAACTTGAAAACGGTTTCTTCCATTAAAACAAACATCTCAGATGTAAATTCAGCGGAAAACATAAATAGTGAAGTAAGTTCCCTAAAACCCGGGAATTTTGCCCAAAACCAACTTTAAAACATAATTCATGAAACTATTTAAAATAAAATTGTTCAAAGTACATTCTTACATCCACGTATGCCCTTCACCGACCAAGTAGCTTCGCGCACGTCCAAGCGATAAGGCATCCTCTTCCTAACCTGAAACTCACACTAACATGCACACAAAGTCAGCTTGAGCTGAGTGAGTTCAAGTTTTAAGTAAATAATATCGGTAATAACAAATATGATAGACATACCAAAAGTTTTTAAAGTAAAAATAGTGCATCCATTAAGTCATCATTACCGAAGACTAAACATTCTCATACATACATATACAAAAGATATATATATATATAAACATCCTTTCAAGTACATCCCTATATATATAACAATATATATATATATATATATATATATATATATATAACATCCACGTATAACATCAGGGTCGAGCAAACGTACAACCCAAACACTTAACATCAACGCATGCAAACACAAAGTAAGCATATGCAACATCCGTAGTCGAAACGACTACAACTCCGCCAAATATAGGCCAAACAATAATGTATATATGTATATTTATATATATATATTTTTTTAACATCCCAAGGCCTACCATATACTAGCAAGCCTATATAAAATCGTTTAAAACATTTCATCAAGTAAGAAAAACACTTAGGTGTGCATGCTAGCCCAAAACTTGAAAAGAGTGAAAAGGGGCATCATGAACTCACCTAACCCAAGACGCGGATTCACCACGAGCTAGAGAATCCCTAAGAAATCCCAAAACTCAAACACCTGTCGGTTTACATTCAATCAATACTAATGACATCAAGATGACTCGACCTCATCAAACCGAGTGTTCTAACATGGTCCGGGTTACCTACACCCTCGACCTCATCAAAATTACTCACAACAGCCCCCGAGGTCTCACATTCACCAAATCGACCCTTAGGTACTCCCGGGAATAAAGAATTCCCAAATTACCCCCGGAAGCACTAGGTGATACCGATACGCGCGTTTAAGAGTCGATTAGGCCATTAACATCCAACTCAGCCCCGTGTGGACCCAAAATGATAAAATCACAGCCAACAAGTCCACACGACGCTACAGGAGTCAAATTGGTCGGTAACTCGCAAGTACAACGCACCAACTACTCAATAAACGCAATTGCGCATTGTACCGACCCGTTGGAGTAACCGACAACCAATTCAGCCCCATAACTTATAAAAATGAATTTTGAACAGCCCGTACATCAAACCAAGTGTCCCCGAGCTGAATTGGTCGTTAATCACTTCAACCCTCGCGTTAAACGCACCAAACTACAATTCTAGTCAACCGAACACTAACAATCAAGCTACAACTAGTTGACCAATCTAACGAACACCAATGAACAATCTAATGGGACATACCTAGGAAGATTGGGGTGCAAAAACTCACTTCAAACAGCCCCGACAAGAACACAATTGAACATCCACCGGTTAAGCCTAAAACGAACTTATCGATCAATAACGAGTAAAACGTGTAGATTTTAGCATGCGAAGATGCATTTAATTACATAGGATAACCTTTGAAATAAATTATTAAATTTTTACCAGACTTTAATAAATGTCTTAGGTTTACAGAAATATTTTTATTATATTTTTCTATTGGACACAAAAATTATAAAAATTCCTCCAACACAATAAGGTACGTGCAGCTATTTCAGTAAGCAACAAAATGGTTTTATTTTTATAAAATTCATTACCAAACCAAATTAAACGATTCAAATTGGGTTTGATTCTTAACTCAAAATATTAAGTTCCAGAAGTAGAACCAACTAATTTGGACTTGTTGAAAAAGAGTTATGATGTCGGGAAGACAGACCAGAATCCATCATCCCGCATCAGCTTTGACACTCGATCTTATAAAATTCATAAAAACCATTCAAATCTCATCCAAAAATTACATATTATACCTTTCTGGAAACTAGACTCAAAGTAGAACATCATGGAAAGAATAATCTATCAAAAACAATGGATTATAATTGCTTTACAGACCCTACAATAAACGTATACGAATCTGTCAACAAACTGTTATCATCAAAACTCAATCCTAACGTGTTCAATAACGGGTTTAATGGTGAAAAAGACATGGGGAATCATAAAACCGACCTTGAATTGAAGTTTTTACGGTTCAAACTTGGCTGCACAGAAGATAAATCGCCAGGGGGGGGGGTCAGGTCCGATCGGCTGCGCAAATGGGTTTAGGGTTAGGGTATTTCATTATTTTATGATATAAAATAAATGTTACACATTAGCCCTCAAAGTTTAAGGTCGATGGTAACTTAGGAAAGGTTGGATAATTTAGCGTACCGAGATGACGTAAAGGCTCCCGAGAAAGGTCGGTTAAATCCCGAGAATAATACATACTTTACAAGCTTTAACTCTTGGAACCGAAATTAACGGGCATTACAATTCCAGTGGCAACGAGTTTGTTTTTATTTATACTATCAAATCCTAAAATCTCAGATTCTGAATTTTATTTAGTGAATGACTCGCTTATTCATAGCTCGTTAATCGCATTTATTGATCTCTTGTCATTAATCTAAGTTGAGTTTGATCATTCCCCTTTTTATACACTGTTTTCAAACGTTTTGGGGACATATGCATACTTACTCATATTTTCTATCCTATATATCCACACAAACTCACAAACATAATCATTGTATGAATATCAGTTGAATGCTATTTGCTAAGTGCGACATATTTAATTGCTTACTTGAAAACATTTGGAGAGGTCCAACATATCCCCTTGTATAGGGTTCTCATTAGTATGATCATATGTCCGTCTTAGTAACCAGAACCCGATTCGCTTGGCGAAGGTAAACCGACAATTTTAGTCATTGTAATTAATGCCCGATTCGCTTGGCAACGATTCATTGGCATACCAATACAACTTGATTATGGTTTGTTAAGATTTGATTGATTATTACCACATAAATTTGTTTGCGCATTTAACACTTATCATATATCATTTATCTATTATATATATTATTTTTGTGTCAAAATTTGGTGATCATCTCACTCAACATGTGTAGTTGACAAATTCTGTTTTCTACGCATATGCAGGTTGTTTGAGTTGAAGTATGGACACTTAGAAAGACCTTAGGGTTATAATAAAGACAAATATGGATTTAAACTTGTTATATTTATTTATTTGAATTATTTTGTTGTATTTGAATATTGTGTGCACAATTGAAATAAAATAATTAATAGATATTGTCACATTTATATTATGATAGTATCTTCGAGCTGTGAGCAATCGGATCTCGCCTTGGCATTTCCGCATTAAGTTGGGGTGTGACAGATTGGTACCAGAGCTGAAGGTTATAAGATAGGTCGTTAGAAATTGTCCTAAACGTATGTTAGAAACCCTATACGTGCTTATCTAAACTGCCTTATGTGCTATTTAATTGTTTACAACTTAATTAGATTAATTATTTTATTGTATTGTATTTTATTTATTTATTGCACACACACACAAATTCCGAAGCTATGCCTCACATTCAAAATATTTTTCTAAATCTTTATTTTGGTAGATTATCTTTTATTGTGGGAAATTCCTTAATAATTCCCGTGTTTTGTTTCGCTCCTTCACCTTGAAGCATGGGGGTATGACAAATGTCGTACAACCGTAACTTTAAGTGGTACCCGTAATCGGCTAAATGGCTGCGTGGTAAACATAACCGGCTAAACAGTTATACTTCCAAATTGTGTTTTTAGTTATTTTAAATTTATTTGATTCGTTGATTCGATATTTAGTTGGGTTGGTTAAATGCCATGTAACGCTCATGGTCCGAACAACTCCATTGATTCGATAATTCGTTAATTAGTTGGGTCAGTTAAATGCCATGTACATGCTCATGGGCTGAGCAACTCAATTGTTTATTACACGTTATTTGAATTGGGCCATCAAAATGCCATGGAACACTCATGGGAGGCAAGTTCACAAACTTTATGTTGCTTTATGTAGTTGGGCCATTCAAATTACCATGGAAAGTTCATGGGAGGTCAACTCGTTTGATATGCTTGGTTATTTTATTCTTAGAAAATTTTATAAAACATTATTTACCTAAATGCTTTAAACTTATACACATTATTTTAAATTCCGACTCGTCCTCGAGTCATCATGTGCACAAATCTATTACACTTCTCTATTGTTCCACATTGACTCATTTCCACAACTTACCCATCATCTTATAAGGTTTTATCTTTGGTCCTCATAGAATGTCTTTCCTAGGAATCAATCATCGTAATCAACGTCGTTCACCTGCTTCTCGTGATTGCCGTTCGATTACTAGAATCAACAAGGAGTTGCTGCTATATTCCGTTAACCAAACGACTGCCAATCTCGACAAACTAAAATACACCGAATAAGAAATCTTATACTAACTCATATCCGTCAAAATATTATTTAAATCATTTTTTCTTATTTATATCCATATTCTCAAACTATAAATTTTTAAGTGCATTTAAATCCTTACCCTCAATTTTAACTATAAATATTTTATTACTTCCTGTCTTTGCTCAACTTCATGTTTGTTTTCACAACTTACTTTTCATTTTATAAATCTTTATTATTAAAATTCAATTATGGTAAATTTTATTATTATCCTCTAAATTTAATTTTCATTTTTAAATTAAAAATCATCCATTAACTAATTTAACTTTATCATTAAATGGACATTTTGATAAATCTCCATTAAAACCCATCAGTCACTTTATTTATTGATTAAGATCGTTATTTAGTTGAAAATGAAAGTTAGTTCATAAATATTTCAATTCCCCACTTTGATTTTAATACACCTTGAAAATTTTGAACGTTTTAAATGATGAATTCGTAGTTGTTAGAATAGTCATGGTGATTCATGCATTTCTAGCCTTGCATTTATCTTATTTTTACACACTTCACATTTTATTTTTGTTATCACAATTAAATTAAAATTTTTTTATTCACTTGAATTTCCATTTTCAATAATTCAATTTACTTATTTCCTAATATTTATAACAATTTTGTGAAAAAAAAATCCACGAATTCTCAATTTAATCTAATTTAATATCTTCAATTACCCACTTTATATTTTATCTAATTTTAAAGATTTAATTGGAATAGGACTATCTTGGTGGTTCGGGAATATCCATTTCCCAATTTAATCTATTAATGATTTATTTGAATACGTAAATTTTTGCATTTTCATTAATAATTAAATTATTAATTACTAATTTTTATAATATTTTAGAATATCTTAATCGAATTAATCTCATCTCAATTCACATTTGAAAGGATATAAATTTTACATTAACTTCTCTTTAATCTCATAAGTTCTTAAACTAACTAAACTCGACTCAACAAAATCTTCGTTTAAATTTATACTCTCGATCTTAAGATTTGTTATAAATTAAACTTTTACGCATACCATCTCATGAATCAAGTTCCTTTATCTATCATGGTTAACTTCATATTCTATTCTTAGCTTATTCTCGATCATCATAATTCATTTCAAATGTCTGCTTCAAGAAATCCATTTCAATCTCCAAAATATGTAAACTTTCCAAATCAAAAGATATAATAGAAATCACCTGGTTTTATTAATCAAATCCGAATATTTAATAAGTATCTCTTGAATTTATATTTAAAGTTATCAAAACGTGTGTTTCTTTCAAAATGATGATTTTAAATGTGTTATAACCCACATGATGTAACGAGTTATGCGGACCATCCGACGATAAGAGTAATTATGGTCCGGAACATAATTATTCGAGTCATCGCATGGAAATCATAATACGTACAATTGTGTGTAATAATTTAGAACCTAAGGTAGCTTGGGTAACGGTATGAATGATGAGATGATAAGGACATGGTAGATACGCCACTGGTACATTCTATATATAAGTGCCCTTATCGGATTATCATTTGAAGCGTTGCCTCGGTTATTAGAAGTTCCATGTTATGATATTTTCCTTAAAAATTAAATTATTTTCAAAACGATGATGTTTTAGTTTTCCTTAATTTCGGGACGAAATTCCCTAAAGTATGGGAGACTGTAACATTTCGGGTTTTCCGTACTCATATTTGTATTTGTTTATCGGGTTACGAACATTATTCGGATCTTTCTTAATTAATAAAATTATGCAACTATTAGTGAAATAATTATTTTTATTTTATTTTATAATTCCTTAACTTTCATTAGTGCCAAATAGCCCTTAGAAACTATTAAATTCACTTAAAATAGCTTAAAAATGCATTTTTGGAACTACAGGGACTAAAACTGCCAAAAATGGAAATCTGGCGAAAATTCCCCCTTCACGTGGCACGAGGGATGAGGAATGAATCCTTCGCGCGGCTCGAAGCCCCGTCAGATCAGCTATTTTTGAGTTCGATCTTCGTTTAGTGCTAAATCTTTCCCTAATCGACCCTAATCACAAAAATTGAGCAACAAGTTATTGTATCTACTAGGGAATGATGTCTAGGATCATACTCTGGAATTATATCAATATATCGATGGATTCAAGACCCGGTTTCATCCTTAATTGTATGATTCGGTTACCAAAATCGACCCGTTTCTTGTCCAACAAGTTGATTTAACCCCTATATAAACACCTCATAACTACAAAACCTATAGAACTCAAGTATTTCTAGCCATCACATACCCTATACCTGACGTTTCTTGCTCGTTTAAGTGAAGATTCGTTAGCTGCAGTTTGACTTTACCGGTTCTTTCATCTTTGACCTTGATTTCCTGTTAATCTAAGCATATTCCATGTAAGTTGTTAACTGATCAAACGTTCATTAATACTCACTTGTCGATAACCCTCAATCAATTTTTGAGATTGAGGGGTATTGACGGGTCAATTAGAGTCAAACCCGTTTAAGGGCAAAATAGTTAATAACTTTGACTATCCGTTTTCTCATACTTTTGGTCGGATTCAACATTCGGTCCAGAAGACTTTTATTCTTGTAACGAAGTTTTAAGGCTACTGAACAAAACCTGACTTCCGACTCGCTGTTCGGATTCTGGTCAGTACCAGCTCGCTTAAATCTTAAAACAAACATAACTTGAGTTCTAAACGTCCATTTGGATTGATTCCAGTGGAAACGAGGTTTTTTTTATTTATATTATCAAATCCTAAAATCTTAGATTCTGAATTTTATATATCGTTTGACATGTGGTGGACGACTCACTTATTCATAGCTTGTTAATCGCATTTATTGATCGCTTGTCATTAATCTAAGGTGAGTTTGATCATTCCCCTTTTTATACACTGTTTTCAAACGTTTTGGGAAAATATGCGTACTTACTCATATTTTCTATCCTATATATCTACACAAACTCGCAAACATAATCATTGTGTGAATATCAGTTGAATGCTATTTGCTAACTGCTACATTTTTAATTTCTTACTTGACAACATTTGGAGAGGTCCAACATATCCCCTTGTATAGGGTTCTCATTAGTATGATCATGCGACCGTCTTAGTAACCAGAGCCCGATACGTTTGGCAAAGGTAAACCGACAATTTTAGTCATTGTAATCAATGCCCGATTCGCTTGGCAACGATTCATTGGCATACCAATACAACTTATGGTTTGTTAAGGTTTGATTGATTATTACCACATAAATTTGTTTGCGCATTTAACACTTATAATTTATCATTTATCTATTACATATATTATTGTTGTGTCAAAATTTGGTGATCATCTCACTCAACATGTGTTATTGACAAATTCTGTTTTCTACGCATATGCAGGTTGCTTGAGTTGAAGTATGGACACTTAGAAAGACCTTAGGGTTATAATAAAGACAAACATGGATTTAAACTTGTTATATTTATTTATTTGAATTGTTTTGTTGTATTTGAATATTGTGTGCACATTTGAAATAAAATAATTAAATAGATATTGTCACATTTATATTATGATAGTATCTTCGAGCTGTTAGCAATCTGATCTCGCCTTGGCATTTCCGCATTAGGTTGGGGTGTGACAACTAACACCTCAAATCAGGTTGGTAAACTGTAGTGCAGTTATTGTTATTAAAATGAGAAAATTTATATCAAGATTTGTGTAAGCTGATTTATTAGTTTCGGTTGAAATAGGTATAAAAAGTATGTTCATGTCTAACTTAGGTTGACTAATAACCGAACCGAAAGCGTTAGAATCTTAAAACTGACCAAACAAGCTAACCACCAAACCCTAACATTTTAGAAACATTGAAGTACATAAAAATGAGTCTAAAATAGTTTAATTGGTCAAATAATGCGCTCGACTCAATATTTGCATAAGCTTACGTTTACCTACACGGTTAATGCATTTCAAAGTGTGAAAATGGGTTTTTGCTACCTAAACGGGTCTGGATAGTTTTCACGGACTATTTTTATGTTAAAATAATGTTTTAAATGATGAAAAACTATTGTGATATGCCTTGGGCCAGTTAAAGAGTTATATGTGTGTTTAAACGTTATATGAATGCATACAACCACTCTTTAAATGAGTCAGAATACGCATTTTCAATAATGTATTGTATGCACAGATTTTAAATGTCCAAAAGTACAAAACCACTTTACATACATTTGAAAATTTATTTTATTTTCTTCACTCTCTAGATGTTATTACGCTATTTAGCTATTAGCGACGCGTGTTGACACCCATTATCTATATAGTATAAATTAGAAGATTGGTGCCACAAATGTTCAACCAGCGTTGTTATAATATATAGAATTAGTTTGCGTCGGATTTCAATAATGCCTTTACTACCGTGTTGACTAATGTTTAATTTTTAAGTCGTTCCGTGTTTTGTTTGCCCGGGTTTGAGTCTGTGTTTCATTTTTTTTTTAAATTTTTTTGTGGGGCATCTGTTTTTGTGGCTTTTTGGGGTTTTGCACGTAGTTAGACACGTGTCAGTGCAACGGAAGTGTTATGTACACCTCCTTTTCTTTATTTCTTCAAGTGTTGTGTTCTTCTTCTTACCTGATACACAACTTCAATCCTGATTTTTATCTTCTGCGATTAATCTCAGATGATCATTAGTCTGATTATTATTCAATTGAATGATGATTAGTTATTTATCTTTTGATTAGGGCTTGTATTAATCCTAAGTTCACCAAGACGATGACGAAAGGGATTATTATCTCTCCAATTCTATAAATTCTTCACCAAGACAATGGCGATTGTAATTTATGGCACGCACATCTCCGTCATTGATTCGCCGTTTACCGTTAGACACTCGCCACCTCCATACAACTCGGTAATCGTCCGTTCACCGTTAGACAGTCGCCACCTCCATATAACTCGGGTAATCGATTCCGTATTAATATGATTACATCGGGTAGCATGTATTAGTGCTTGCTACTTAATTTAGCTTGACATTCGATTGCTTTTAGTTTTCTTTTTGTTCGATGGATTAATTGATGTGTGGATTATGTAGATGAAATTTGATATACCTTTTGTATCATAATATTTGCTTTTGCATGTTTATAAATTTCACTAACTCATTAAGCTATGCATTATAAGGTTAATCTATGTGTGTAGCTATCATGCCGTAAAATATGTGTTGAGTTCATCTTATTACTAAATTGTGTTCAAGAGATAGTTGAGGATCAAATGCATGAAGTGACAATTATGCTAATTTGATTCCAATGAGTTTTGTTTGATTTGATTTGTTTATAATTGGGATTTAAGGCTTCTTAGCAAACCAACTATCTTAATTATTTAAAAGTATATATTGCACTTATGTTATCCAGGACTTGTATATGGTCCATTCAATGTATTCATCATATGTAGTTTAGGCTTAATGTACTATGTGGTTAGGTATTCGAATAATTGTTAACTTTTAATTTGGTTATGATGTGTAAAATTTTTCATATGTAACAAAATTTGTTTAACCTTGAATCTTTAAACTGTTGATTTAAAAGATTAAACTTATAGTCATTTAAAGTTTTCTACTTTTTGCAGGTTCCATTGTATATGTATAGAGAAAATTTAGTTGTAAAATGCACATCCAAAACACACCCAAAGATTAAAGAAAAATCTGCACATCGGGTATAATCGGTCAACAAAGTCAAGAAATAAAAACTGAAACAAAGATGGTCGAATATGTTGTCTCACCGCAATATATTAAATTTGTTGGCCAATTACAGCCCACGTATTTGAACTCTACACTAGCGTACTCGCGTTTGCTTGATGATGGTAATATAATAACTTTTCGTATTAACAGATACCGCCTAACAATATCGCAGACAAGACTGCATCTGCCACTTTAGTTTTCTTTCACAACGCAATGACATCCATGATCGGGATATCTTGCACAGTTATAAACAATCGATAGATAAACTAACCCAAACATTCCGCCATCATCATTCAAAATTGTAAAAGGGATTTCAAAACTGACACGCATTCAATCCCTCAAGGAAGACTATCAAGACAACAAATCCGTCATCATTAATCGTATGTCTGAACTATATATCGTCCTCACCGATCACATCACCCTTGCCATGACCGCAAGTTTTGGAAGAACATTACTTCATGTAAGCTTTCTATTAAACTCAAGAAAATGAAAAAAAAAGTAGTGATTTAATCAAATTCAATCGTTGTTTGCATATTATATTATATATTAAAATGCATTCGGGGGCTCTCTCACATTAGCTACTGTAGCATCTCGGTACAACTCATCAAACATGTAGTATAAATATTTAATGTAGGTTTCAACTACACGTATTAGTGAGAATTTAAAGCCATGCGTTCATGTAAGTGGTCTCAAATAAAGAGGTTGAGAGATGTGTCACACGTGTCCTGCTGTTTCTTTTCTTTATGTCTTCTTCATCACAAAAGCCACCCCTAAAGCTACGTTGCAATCACACCGCCTCCACCACCGTCTTCAACTCTTCATCTTCCTCCGGCCAACACTAATGCCTTCAATACTAGATGCTTTCGGGAGATAATCTAAGAGTGTTTTGTTGTGGAAGCATTCAACAATTTCTAGGGTTTTCTTGAGACATGGGATCCGATACTGAAGTTGGTTTTTAGAATTCAACAATAGCTGGTTCGTGGAAGGCTAATTTTCAAAATTCCAGGTTACTTTTTTATCATCTCACTTTCGATTCTTAACGCTAGATGACCTTCTAGGGTTTAAATTGATGTGATCGGATTAGTTATTGATTCGTCTATATTTATGATGACAGGAAACGACGATCGGAATGGCTGCAAACCCTACTGGTGAACAACGCAACTATCAAAAAATCAAATTGAAGGTCATTGTTTACAAGTTGATTATGTAATTGTTAAAACATCTCTATCTAAGTGATTATGATGGAATTTGAAAATTTCTTCTTTGTTTTAGGTCAGAGTTAATTGGCATGAGATTTGTGAAGGCGGTTCTATCATAACCAGATAGCATTTTCATTTAGTCTCAGGGTAATGCATCAACCCTCACAAAACTCCAATGAGTCATCACCTGCCCAATGTGCAATGAGGGCTATTTTTCTAGGTTCCTATTGCAAGTAATTGATTCTAGTATTTATATTCCATAAATTGTGAAAATTTACTCATTAGTAAACTCTGTTGGTGTGGTCAGACTTTCATGGAGGTATGTGACAAATAATATCTTTTGGGTATTCATGGTTTGTTTGTTTTTTGTTGTTGTTTTGCTTAAAGGCATATTTCCGCAAATGATAGATGGTCCAACACACTAATAACGTTGAAAATACTAATATATTATCTTCAACATTGTTTATTTTGGCAAGTTAATCTTGAAAATAGCCTCCCACCGTTTTGATGAGCTTAAAGGAAATTGTTTTCTTATGGATATGGCATCCTTTGATAGTAACGATGGTAAGAAAGTGTGTAATCTATTCAACAATGTTTTTTTTTCCCGAAACCTCTATTTAATTAATAAAAACTACCAATGGAACAACAATAGCCAATATTACTCAATAAATTACCAAAGATCATCAACTAAGCAATTACCAAAAATGTGTTAATTTATAATAGAGTTGACAGTTGACAACATTGTATTTGTGAAGCCTTATCATGGCCTATTGGTTTTCATGATAATAACATGATCCCTAAACTTGATTCTGTTTTATGCTAAAAGCATTTTGATTTATGAAAATGGTTTATGGTGTACTGACATATTATTATTTCTTTTATTAAACAGATTTTGGAATGCCTAACATGACGATGTGTTCGTGTTCTCAATTGTTGTTAATGGTCCATATTTTGTAATTATCGAGGCCGTCTATTAGCGATTCTATAATATGTTGAATCTATGGCCATGTTGACAAGCTTGGGCACTAAAGACAATGGCACGGGATGCCAAAAGGCACGATGGCAACCTCTGCAAGTCCTGAGAAGCGTCTAATTGAGTGCCTGATCTTTTTTTTGATTTTTTTGACCTTTAACTGAACTCATTAACCTTGGTTGTTAAATTTGATTTAAAGTTGGTTATTAAAGCATAATATTTTAAGTTTGGAGTGGGATAGATTACCAACTTGGGTTTACTTGGTAATACATCTGAGTTAGTTGATGTGCCCCGTTGCAACGCGCGGGCACGATTACTTGTATAATATTATAGGGAGTTGAGAAGTTTAAGATGGCTCAGATGTTCAGGGAAAGATATGTTGTGGACATGCAAGTTAATTACTTATGGGAATAAATTTTAGATCTTTCATTGCTTGTTTTATTTTCATCCTTTTAAACAAATCTTGTACGTAAAGTATGCCTTTTTTTTATTGGATGCTTATGGATTCCCATTGGGTCTAATTTAGGAGTGTCAAGAATTCTTTTGAGTTAATTTTTTAATACAAATTATATTGTATTATTAGCATAGTGTTATCTTATTACAATTGATTGCAAAAGAAAGAGGGTTAGTACTTGATGTTGAGGGCTTTAATATTGCTATGAATGAAGCTAGAGAATGATCAAGAAACATTCAAAATAAGGTTTTTGCTTTATTAGATCTTTTTGTGTTCATATAATATTACTAATTGTAACATTTTGGTTTTTCCGTATTCATATTTGTATTCGTTTCATCGGTTTGCGAACATTATTCGGATCTTTATCAATAATATTATCATGCATTTATAAGTATTTAAGATTTGTATTTTCATTTTGTACCCTTTACGTTCTTAAAATTGTTCATTTTTTGTTTAAACTTCAAAATAATCAAGAAATAGCCATTTTAGAAAGTTCAAGGACTAATATTGAAAAAAAATGAAAGGTTTCCCTCCTTGACCCAGGGCGCCGAGCGGCCACAATGGCCCCAGGCCACTGTGCGCTACCGTGAGACATCTGCACATATCTTCTTGTTTATTATACCTCCTAGTTCGTTTTTGGTACAAAATCGCTTTTTTTTACCATATCATGTGTTTTAAGCCTCAAGAAATTTCACATAGACTAAATACTTGTCCATATTCATTACTCCTTCCTCAAGAACAAATTTTGTTGCATATAATATTGATTTAGTCATTAAAACCTTATTCGGTTTCTTAAACGAGTAAAATAGCTATATTCAGTTCGTTTTTATGTATCCTATATAAACAAGACATATTTTCCTCTGCCACAATTTCTCTAAAACCTAATTATACATTCCTAGCTGTCACTTACCTCTGCTCATCATAATCTTCTTCGTTTTGGCCATTTTACTTGAAGATACAAGCTTTGGTGTTTGACTTTGCTATTGTATTGACATTTGACTTCATCTTTCGATCGATTTATATACTTTCTGGGTAAGTTGTTCACTGTAAATCATTCATTAATATTCCGCAGTCTATAACCTTTACTCAATTTCTGAGATTGATGGGTGTTGGCTGGTTAATTCGTTTAAAACCCGTTCAAGGGCATAATAGTTAACAATTTTGACTTATCAGTTTCTCATGCTTTTGGTCAGAACCAACGTTCGGTCCAGAAGACTTTTATTTTCGTAACAAGATTTTAAGGCTACTGACCAAAACCCAACTTCCGAATCGCTGTTCGGATTCTGGTCAGTACCGACTCGCTTAAACATTTAGTTTAACGTAACCGGACTTCTAGAGGTCCGTTTGGAATGATTCCAATGGAAACGAGTTCGGTTTTTCTCATATTTACTTATCTCAAAGTTTCAGGTTCATTTGATTTACTTGGTTTGACGCATTAACAGACGATCTGTTTAATTCTTAATCGTTTATTCATATTCTTGTTTACTCGTTTACGCAATAAATTGAGTTTTATCTTTCCCCATTATTTTACTGATTTTCATAAGTTTTGGTGTAACATCCTAAAATTTATAATGTTGAATAAAGAAAGTTACGTTTAGTGATTTCGCGTTATTAATTAATTAATATCGAGTAAAGAACGGATCATGGATTTAGATTAATTGAGATGGGTTAAATGAGAATGGGCCTTAGGTCCATGGGCTTTAAGGGATATAAATATCCCCTAAACCAACCTAAAACCCTAAACCCTCATTTCATTTCCATCTTATTCTCTAACACACTCCAAACACACACACACCATATTTCGGCCGAGAGAGAGAGAGAGAGAGAGACGTCCAAGACCAAAATCGAGCCAACCATTATTAGATCTTCTATATACGAGATAACCAAGCAAACCGCGACCACACCGAACGTATAAAAGGTATGTTCTTGACCTTTAAAGTTTACGTTTTATTGAACGTTTAGCCTTTTGAATGTCCTTAAGCTTAAAGATCCAAGCTTTATAGTATATACGGGATATATATACGACCGAAAATGGTTAGGGAACGTTAGTGGGTGATGTCGAACCATAACAAGGGTATTAAAATCGCCAAAATGCTTGATAAAAACCAAACCCGTAGCTGAACTGGGCAACTTAGCCTGCAAAGTGATAACTTCGCCTGCAAAAGCTTAACTTCGCCTTCAAAGCTTAACTTCGCCTTCAAAGCTTAACTTCGCCTACGGCCAAGTTCGCCTAACTGGTAACTTCGCCTAAGGCCAAGTTCGCCTAATTGATAACTTCGCCTACGGCCAAGTTCGTCTAACTGGTAACTTCGCCTAAGGCCAAGTTCGCCTAATTGATAACTTCGCCTAAGGCCAAGTACGCCTAACTGATAACTTCGCCTAAAGCTAAGTTCGCTTAAGGTTTAACTTCGCCTAAAGTTAAGTTCGATTAGAAAATAAATTAAAAACCTAATGAAAAATGTGTTAAGACAGTTAATGGAAATAAAATTTTTCCAAGCTGACCTGGCAGCTCGACCCCAGCCAGGGGCTCTGCCCCTTGGACCCTGATAGGGGCTGCCGCCCCTAGACCCCGCTGCCAGGGGCGCTGCCCCCGGACCCCCGTTCGTTGTGGGTCATATAAAGATAGAAATACAACATGAGTAGTAGTAGTTAATTGATACGTGTAAATATTATACAGTTAGCCGTGCACAGCTCAAGAAGGGAATAACTATTAACGGAGAGCGTAACAGGATTCAGGTGAGTTTCTAGCCCCATTTATGTGTTATGTTTTCGGGGCTGTGTGCATACTCGATATGTTTGTTAATACGCTTATCCTACGAGATAAGTGTATGCCTTATGTGAATAATGTGATATGTATGAATGATAGCTTGACGGTACGTGAACGATCTTCGGATATTGCACGTACTGTCAGGTTGTAACGCTAAGTATAAGGTAAGTATGATATGTATGCTTATGTGTATGAATGTGATAAAGTTAATAAAAGAAGAAAAGGATGGTTGTATGGCTACGAAGAGGGTACCGGGCCCTAATAATACTCGAGGTATGATGTATGGTTGTATGGTAACGAAGAGGGAATCGAACCCTACTAATATTCGAGAACTAGGGAACCGAACCCTACTAATATTCGAGGAAAGAGGGTACCGAGCCCTAATAATACTCGAGGTATGATGTATGGTTGTATGGTAACGAAGAGGGAATCGAACCCTGCTAATATTCGAGAACTAGGGAACCGAACCCTACTAATATTCGAGGAAAGAGGGTACCGAGCCCTAATAATACTCGAGGAAAGAGGGTACCGAGCCCTAATAATTCTCAAGGAAGGAGGGTACCGAGCCCTAATAATACTCGAGGAAGGAGGGTACCGAGCCCTAATAATACTCGAGGAATGTAGGGCGTAATGCTCTTTATAACGTAAGATATGAAAGTAAGTTAATACAAAAGAAAGTATGAAAGTATGAATGAAAGAATATAAGTTTATGTGTATTGTATAGTGTATGATTAACTAGAACTCACTCAGCGTAGCTGACTTTTAGTATGCACGCAGGTGAGTAGGATGAGGCAGCTCGCTTGAGGAGACACGTGGCACTGAATAAGAGGCTGGCATCGGAAGACTCAAGACGTTTAAGTTTAATGTTTCGTTTATTTTGAAAGACAAAATGATGTTTTAAGACAAGACGTGTTTTGTTATGAAATGTTTTATGAAAGCTTTTATATTCCGCGAATGTTTAAATTAACTCTGATATTTAGAACTGCGTTTATGAGTAAATCCAACACGAAAGTAGGGCTACCGGTAACGAGGCCTTACATTTGGGGACATATGCGTACTAGTACTAATATCTAATTCATATTTTCATACTACATATCTACACAAAACTAGCAAACGAATGATTGCGTGCATTTCGTTCAAATGCTATTTGTTACTTGTTTATATGCTTATGTGTTTATACTCTATCATTTTTTGGAGAGGTCCGTCAGAAGTCTAGCAAGTCAGTATGATCATACGCCACCTTAGTAACCAAATCCCGATTCGCATGGCGATGGTAAACTGACAAATCACATTTAGTCATTGTAGCCACAGCCCGTGTTCGTGAGGCATGGTTAATTGACACAATATTGTTTATGGGTTGATTGTTTATTACTGCATTTTTTTCGTTTTGCTTATTTAGTTATATAATTATCATATCATGCAAAACTGGCGATAATCTCACTCAACCTAGTGTTGACAAACTCTATTTATTTTCTACGCATATGCAGGTTATAGTTTGACTTGAAGCTTGAAGTGATGGACACCAAGAAAATACCTTAGGGAAATCTTATTTGGAATAATTTAATTGTTTGGATTATTTGTCATGTTTAGATAATTTGAGCACCTTTAATATGAATTAATTAACTTAATAGATATTGTTATTTTTATTTTATGATAGTATCTTTGAGGTGTGAGCAATCGGCTAACGCCCCGTCAATTCCGCCTTAGGTTGGGGTGTGACACTAAATGCAACATTATTGCAGCAAGCTGCTGTTATTGTCATGTATTCAGATGCCACCTTAGCACTGTATAAGAGAGGGGTGGCAACAACAAATGGCAATTTCAAGTTTTTATGGGATGAGGTATGTAGATAGGTCTGCTATGTTCCCTTATATTTATTTACCCGCTCTTACTAAATTTCAGCCCCTGAGATTTTAAGCAGTTTCAGAACCATAGGATTGTGATAAAAGCCATCTGCACAGGCTTTGAGTATTCTGATGCTGGCGATGATGTCAGCATAATTCTTGGAAGCACAAGTTTTTATGACGTGTAAGGTGGTCAGGTTAGTATTGAATTAGTATGCTACAAAATCATTGCACCATACGAGGTTTAAATTTTAACATGATTTTCTTGGAGTTCGGATATTTGATACAAGGCTAATTGGAGGCGAATCTGGATCATTTGAAGTCGTGGACGTTCAAATTTATAGCGGTATCATATAGCACCTATGTTAGCAACTTAATAAAGAACGTGTCAGGCATCAAATAATGTAACATACTACCAAAAGTATCTATTAATAGCTTATGCTTTCTGTATTATGTACCATGTAGATTTACTAATGGTCATCTTTTCTTTACCTCCGCATGATCAAATCATAGAACTTGCCATATATAGAGTAGGCCCGGCACAACGCGTCAGGTAAAAAAACTAGTTTATAAACAAATACCGACAAATATATTTCTGGGACTGCTATGACAAATATAACGTAATTTTAAGGCTACTGACCAAAACCCAACTTCCGACTCGCTGTTCGGATTCTGGTCAGTACCAGCTCCCTTAAACGTTTAATTCAACATAACTAGAATTCTACTCATCCGTTTGGATTGATTCTTGCGGCATTAAGTTTGTTTTTATTTATAGTTTCTTATCACAAAGTTTCAGGTTCTGCTTAATTATCTCATATGTCACGTTAGTGGACGACTTGCTTAAACCTTACTCGTTTATTCGTAATTATTTTCACTTGCCTTTAATCTAAGGTGAGTTTTATCATTCCTCTATTTTACTCAGTTTTCTAAAACGTTTTGGGGACATATGCGTATATCATACTATATATATACATATATATATATATACATATATATATATATATATATTTCAAAAAGAGCAAACATGTAATTATGTGTGATTAATCAAATATATTTGTTATGTGCTTGTTTGTCTTTGTATGTAATCGTTTGACATATCCCCTTGGAGAGGGTTCTCATTATTGACCACTGCCCATTTCGCTTGGCAACGGTCTTATTATTATTACTTGCTCATGTTTGATTACCAACGCCCGATTCGCTTGGCAATAGTTTAATCGACAACTTATTTGCTAGTTGGTTTGATTTCATTACCGCATTTATTACGTTTTGCTTATTATTCTTATTTATTATATTAACATTATTTTTGGTGTCAAAATTTGGTGATAAACTCACTCAACATGTTTGTTAACAAAACTCCATTTTCTACGCATATGCAGGTTGTTTGTATTGAAGACTGAAGTTGGGCACGTAGAGAAGACCTTAGGATATAAACAAGAAAATATTATTTGATTTACATTCATATACTTATATTGTTTGTTATACTTGGATATGGTGTGTATTCTTTCAATAAAACAAATAATTAGATATTGTCACATTTTATATATGATAGTATCGTCGAGCTGTGAGCAATCAGGCATAAATAAACAAAATTTGGAAGTATAACCGTTTAGTCGGTTATGTTTACCATGCAACCGTTTAGCCGATTACGGGTACCATTTAAAGTTATGGTTGTACGACATTTGGTATCACATCAGTAGCTAGCATACCCGGTCTCGGATTTTTCTTTCGTCGTTTTTGTGGAATGAGATCGGTGGCTGGCTCTTCTTCAATATCATCTTCAACATGTGTCGTAGTGACTGATTGAGGAGGCTTCAATGCAGTCGACTGGAGCTTTTCCTTGAACGCTTCGAACTCTTTAACTTGTTTAGCAGTAGGTACTGAGTGTTGTACCTTTGAGCAGGAACCACGTGTTCCTCAGTTACAGCGACGCCAGCAGCATCAACATTTATCTCGGTCTATGCAAATCTTCCAAACTTAACCAACGGATGAAGACCTTGATAAACCACTTTGACTCCCTTTCAAACTTAATCAAATCTGTAAACAAAACCTTTTGAACTTCTTAGATACATCCATCCGGGCCGAGAACCCGGATGGGCCGAGAAAACCATTAACACAAACAACTTGGGCCAAAGATGACTGGGCCAAGAACACAAATATTATAGACACATTGGGCCAAAATGAATGGCCCATGACATTGTTTGCAACCGTAAATTTCATGATCTTAAAAACAATCCCGATTCATGTGAAAACGATTTCTTAAGACATTTGTTTTAATATGAGTAAATATGAGGTAAAAACAAAAACAAAAATAAAATAAAATAAATAACCTTCAGAAAATTAGCATATATTTGGGATCAAATTTCAGCAATTTGAAAACAACTGGCCTTTCTAAGGAAAGATCCGAACATGAGATCATATTGATTAGGATACTTTCACAATGATTCATTTTCAGCATTATTATGACATAGTGAAAAGGTTGATGGTAGGTAATTAGAACTTAGCATGACTTTTATCGCGCCAGTGATATGCTTAGGTTCAATTAGGCATAAGACTTATATGAACATCACTTATGGACCTCTGATGCCCCCTATCTCTTCTCAAAGCTTATTTGGCTTTCCCCAGATCACTCCAATTTGACTCCAACCCCCTAATGCTTGATCAAAAGAATTTCTTTATGTACAAAAATAAATTTTAAGCTTTAAGGTTAAACGTTGGACCTACATGCCATCCGAACTTACATGCCTTAAATTCAGGGCGTTTAGGACTTATTTGTATGCCCCACCCTTGTAGTTCCCTGATGCCCCTTTTAGCTTTTAAAACAAAATTACTTTGTAGTAGTTTACGCATATATATATACATAAATTTAGATAAATTATATAATTTTTTTTTTGTTTTTTGCGATCAAGACACTAACGGGCTCGTGTATGACTGGGTAATTGCTTTTTTGTCTATCATTCGGAGAGATGTATTTAGGGACATGCAAAACATCTTCAAAATGACTCTCCACAATAAGTTTAGCAGATTTAGTTTATATCACTTCAAACTTTTACTTATCATGAAAAGCTACCATACACATCAATGACTAATCAAGAGCCTTTTTAGCCTAATAACTTCACAGGTTAGGCACACCTAATCAATTTATCTATCATTTCTCAAAGGTTGGATTAATTTTCATTTGAAAATATTTTAAGCTTCTATCATTTTTGAATAATAATATCACTTCCCAGATGATAACTTAGAACACAATTTTAGATTCAATCACCCCAGTCACTATCAGTTTTCAGGTAAATGGCTATCCCATGTGTCTACAGGTAGACAATACGCCAAACACATAATAATATATGTCCCTCAAACTTAGGTAGCCAACATAATTCTCAGTGAAAGAACTTAATAACAGATGGTTAAATCAAAATCATTTTATATTTTTATGTTAAGTCGCTCCAGTTACTTTCAGTTCTTAGGTTAATGGCTATCCCGTGAGTCAAGAGTTGACAACGGGACCAAACATAAAGATATATCCCTTAAACCTGAGTAACCAGCATATTTTTAAGCAACAAAACAAAACATATTTTTTAAGTTTTTATATATATATTTTTTAGTTCAGAACACACACACACACTCTTTGTATTTTTGTTCTTTTTCTCCCCCTAAATTTGTACAGAAATTAAGATGAAACAAGAGAAATATTTATGTACAAATTTAACCTCAAAAATACTTAGTCATCGAAACACAGCATCTTAAGAAACCCTACAAGCACATTTAATCTGGTTGTTCCGATCGGTTTCGTAAATAAGTCCGCCATATTATTATCAGTGTGGACCTGTTCAAGATGAATTAATTTCCGGTCGTAACAGTCACGAATAAAATGAATTTTGATATCGATGTGATTGGTTTTAGAATGCTGAACCGGGTTTTTAACAATGGCAATGGCAGCATCATTATCATAGAAAAATAGGAGTGTAAAGAAATTCCAAACCGTAATACAGCAATTGATGTTGCATCCAGATGACATGTGAACAGCAGGCAGAAGCAGCAACATACTCAGCCTCAGTAGTGGATGTGGACACCGTTTGTTGTTTCTTCCATTACCATGAAATGAGTCGATCCCCCAGGAACACCATTACTCACAGTACCCTTCTAAGTAATCTTACCCTTCTCTCCTCCCACAAAGGAAACATACCCCCCCCCCCCCCATTAAAGATCTGAATGTCGCTCAGTTGAGAGATGTCTCCTGTCATGTGCCTGGAACAGCCATTATCAACATACCACGGTCTGATGATATTCCTCCATAGTTGTTCCTGCACGATGTGCGAGGTTAGTTAGTTTTAGGTACCAGTCCGTAGTCGTTCTAGGTAAACCTGACTTATTCAACCGTGTCACGGGTTGCCATGACATGCCTTCCTAATTATCAAAGATCGAACATGTAGTTTTTGATGATTTAATCACCGGAGATTTAGGCAACCATTTATAATTAGGTTTTAAAAATTTATGATTTGTATAAACGGTTGACTTTGTCTCGATTCTGAGGCCCACTTTGGTCTCGGAGCCGAAACAGAGTTTCCGTTCCGCTTTTGAACCGTAATAGGCTTGGTCTGATGGGAACTTGACCTATCAGCCTTGTTTCTCCTCCAATCACCGTTAGAGGGCTTTGCCTTATAATACCTCGTCTTATTAGAGTTAAAATTTTTGTTGGTATTTTGAGGCATAGTCCTCTGATGACGTCTGTAATATGGGACATACGGGAGACGTGAACAATTTCTAGCAATATGACCGGGAATGCCACAATTAAAACATGTTTTCCTTTTAACGAAAAAATCGTTATAGCCGATTCCCTGTCTCGCTATGTTTTGTGAGCTTTTTTGTCCCGCTGTGGACTTAGCATTGGGTTTTTCATAATTACAAGTACATGGACTTCCTTCTTTAACAAACTTGGGTGATGAATATTTATGCAAATTCTTATTTTTATCAAGTTTATTAGAAAGCAGATCACTGCTTTTAGAAGTTTTAGAAAAATCAACCACACGATTATCTTTGTTTTTTAAATTAAGCCCACACAAACATTTGTAGCAACAGTATTCAAAATAGGCAAATTCGAAGAAACATGAGAATTAATAGGTGAGCCATTATCCTCATCAGTCCAATCCTCAATTATCACTTCATCCTGCACATGAAGTAAACGCATTAGTATTGTTCACCCCAGATGTTGATTCAGTAGCTTTGACTGAACCAACAACACCCTTGCCAATTGTATTCAGCTTACCATACTACATGCATTTTTCATTATCTTCCTCTTCTTTGGTAAGAGGAAGACCAGTGTAGTTATCATTATATGGAGGGGGAACCATGTTGTACCCAAGACCCACACCCTTATTCTCTTTCCATTTTAACTGTTTTTCTATCATTGACTCTACCACAGCGCTAAAGACATCAAACTTCTTAAAGTTGAATTCAACATTTTCAAATTTATTTGTTAATTTAGCTATCTCCAACTTGGATGCATCTAACCTGACGGTTAGTTCATAAATTTTCTTTTTAGAATTAAGGTGGTGACATCATTTTATGCTGAAATCATATTGGAGTTTTGAAAAATCTTTTTGTTGTGCCTCTATTTTCTCTTTTAATGCCTTTTCCAGTTTCTTAAGAGTAGCATTTTCATATTTAATTCCCTCCATTTCTCTAAGTATATTACTATTGTGAATTTTATATAGTCCTACCTTATCAATACATGATTGGGAGCGTAGTACAGGACTTACCTCGGATGATCTGGAAGGTGTGAAGGCCATGAACTTACCTCGGATGACTGGTTCAATGAATCAGAAGCCCACTTGAAACAGTAGCCGAGAACCCTAAAACTTGACCGAGAACAAGCAAAACTAGTGGAGAACGTTAAAATTTAACCGAAAACCTTGAACTGTGGGCGAGAACTTTGATTATTGACCGAGAACTCTAATACTAAACCGAGAACTATGATTATTGACCGAGAACTATCAAATCTGCCCGAGAACTCAAAGCTCTTCCCGAAAATCCCGAAATCTTTCTGAGAACACAATAAAGCCACCGAGAGCTATTAATAGCTCAAAATATGGTGATCTTTGAAGATATGGTCAAATCCCGAGATTAAAGGGATTTGAATTAAACTCAAAGATTAGCCCAAATCCTTTCCCGAAAACCTTCAAATCTTGGCCGAAAACTATCAAGAATCTTGATATGGAAGTCTTGAAAATTTAGTCAAATCCCGAGAATAAGGAAGGTTCTTGATTTGGTAATGTTAAAGATAGAATCAAATCCCAAGAATGAAGGGATTTGAATTTAATTCAAAAATTAACTCAAATTCTTTCCAAAAAAATCTCAAGGACCCGAAGAACACGAAGAAAAATTCTTCAAGATCCAGAAATCTTCAAAACAGTATACCTTCGTAAATTAACGAAAGAATCCTTGATATCACCAACGACCGAGCCTAGAATAGGTCTATAGGCTCTGATACCAATTGTAAGTCCCACGACGGATCTTTCAATGTGATATTAGTATACTTGAGAATTAGGCGGAAACTAATCTCAAGCCGATTCTATGCAATGCACAATACCTCACGTAAAACCAATAGGAGAACACAATAAACACAGTAAAGATGCTTCAAAACACATGTATATTATACGTCGGATGCTTGAGCTCTTAATCACTTACACGGTTGAAAATACAATGGAAGAACAACTTAGAACCAACAACTCTACAATGAGTTACATACATCATATATATAGATTACCAACCTAGGCCCAAAACTAAAGCCCACCGAAACAATAGATTTCGGTTTACATATTATAGCCCAATTACGCCAAAAAATAAAGCATAAACCATAAATATAGCCTAACAATTATTACTTGCTCATGTTTGATTACCAACGCCCGATTCGCTTGGCAATGGTTTAATCGACAACTTATTTGCTCATGGTTTGATTTCATTACTGCATTTATTACATTTTGCTTATTATTTATATTTATTATATGAACATTATTTATGGTGTCAAAATTTGGTGATAAACTCACTCAACATGTTTGTTGACAAAACTCCATTTTCTACGCATATGCAGGTCGCTTGTATTGAAGACTGAAGTTGGACACGTAGAGAAGACCTTAGGATATAAATAAGAAAATATTATTTGAGTTTACATTCATGTACTTATATTGTTTGCTATACTTGGATATGGTGTGTATTCTTATAATAAAATAATTAATTAGATATTGTAACATTTTATATATGATAGTATCGTCGAGCTGTGAGCAATCGAATCACGCCCCGGTATTTCCGCCTTAAGTTGGGGTGTGACAACTAGTTTGTTGACTTTGTTTTATGTACATGCTATAGGTACAAACATTAAAGGAGATACTTGGAGAAGACATTTGACTTAGTTTAATTAAACAAATTGACAAACTGTTTTGCTGTATTTATGTTTCTTGTATTTCTTTTTTTTTTCAAACTTGTGTACTTGAAGTATGAAATTTCTAAACTTGTAAATACAACAAAATGATGGCTAGTAATTTAAAAAAAAAGGTTTAAAAAAATTTATGTTAGTTTGTGATGGTATTTGTCAAAAGTTATAATGCAATCTAACTACTGTTGATCGATTCTCCATGATAATAAAAGAAAACATGATAATAACATAAATTTGTGTACCTATTATAGTAGAGAGAGTAGAAACAACATTTGAGAATGATGTAGACGACATATTTGTCAGCTTGATCGAGTTTGCTTTTAGGATGTATAAGTAAGGATGGGGATTGTGTTTCTGGAGAGGAACTGATTTCGGGAGAGAGAGAGTGATGCATGAATTTGATGTGTGTGATTAGGTTATAATTTTAATTTATTCTCTCCTTTATATACACCCAAAGAGAAATTTTTTATTAGTTATTAAGGTAATACGACCTGGCAATAATTATCAAACTAATATATAATAAGGTAAAATTATCATTTGATATTTTCTTATACTAGCTTTAGAATCCGTGTGATGAACTAGATGCTTAAAAGAAATACAATTAAGCTATAGAAATTAAATGATTAATTTTTTTTAAAAAAACCTATATTTTATTAAATTAAATGATTTTATAAGTTCAAATTATATTTCTAATAATGGAATATTCTTATGAATATGTGGTGTATTCTTACGCAATTAGTTTATAATCACGAAAAGGATACACCTAATGATTTTATAAGCTGTAATTAGATTTTTTAATGAAATAACGAATTCTAACAAAAGATGATAATATGTTTTATTATGAATGACATAAAAAAAGTTAAATCTAATTTCATTAAAGATATAAATATTTTGATTATGTTGACAAAAATACCCGCATATTTCTAATTTTCCATAATTTAGTTAGTTAGTTATTTGATTAAAAAATTAATTAAAATGTTTTGATTGACTAACATAAATATTCTTTTATTAAAAATACAAGAATGGTTTGAACGAAAATTTGGGTTATTAATGAAAGTGCAAGTTTCATGTGTACTCAATTATTTTTCTTTATTAGAATATATGTAGTTGTAGATAATTTATTATAATAACCCCTATAAATAAATATATGTTGTTATTTATTCTTACAACTTCAGGAAGTAAAAAGTAACACATTTTCAATTTATTTTTATTTCTTTGTATTTTTTTTACATGACTGATAATTAATCTGGTGTTCCGTGTTTGTCATTCACTTATTCTCGTGTCGTATTCGAATCTTATAAGAAAAAGAAAAAAGGTAATTAGTGGGTAAATTGACGAAAATGAAATGTTTGCTAGAAAGGAAACCTCTTGATTGGGTTGGTAATAATCATGTCATGTGGAGTGTTTTGTGTAGAATATGGAATCCTGCCCCTTCATTTTGTGGCACATCATCCATCCTTTTTAGCCTTCGACTAGTTTTAGCCCGTCCTTTTACATATTCATTTCATGAGGTCATATATAATTGTAAAAGTGCCTTTTTTGAACATTATTAGATTGGATGGTTGAGCTTTTTCAACCCAAATTATTGAATTTTTTTTTGAAAGCCAAACCGAAGCATATATTAAATAACAAACAGGTATAACAAGTTGAGGTTTAGCAAGTAACTAGTTCACAACCCAAACCACCAGCAGTGAGCATCACAACTATTACAAAACAACTATTTACACTTGAATACTACATTAATTCTCCCATGATAAAGTTACCGCACCCGATCTATTTTTGACCCAAAAAAAACTAAACGCTTTTATATCTCCCACCACTCTTTCCACCGTGACGCCCGAGCCATTAAATATCATTTCATTTCGCGCCTTTCATAGACACCACATCCCAAATTATTGAATGATATGCAATCAAGGCCGGATCTATTAATAACGTGATATAAGTAAAAAAAATAAAAAAAGAACAAAATTTATGTTGTTCTGTATTTTTTATGATGCTTATTCTTTAAAAGTTTAAAGTGTATCTAATACTTTGAGTGTTACCGGTTCATCAAATATTTTTAAATAATGACAATAAAAAAGGAACTAAACTTGTCATCGTATGTAACTAGAAGTGCACAAACCAACATTGAATCCGGTACGGTTTAGTCAACAAAAGTCCAAATAAGTTTATGATCGATTTCAGTTCGAGTTGAGCCGGTTTTGATCGGTTTCGGTTCAGTTAATCGGTTTGAAACCGGTTTGGATATAGAGAATTGCAAACCGGTTTATACTGGCCACCATCCTTAATTCATAGTCCGTCAGATGCATGTTTAAATAGATAAATTTGACTTGGTTTCTTTTTAAAAGTGATACCAAAATAAATAAAATAATATATCTCAACAAAGTATTTAATTCATATAAAATATCATAAATCGAAAAGTAAATTATATGTCAACTGACAAAACGAAATATATAAGTGTAATGGTAACATTAAATGGATGCAAATGGCGAATAAAAGGTCTGTGTTAAAACCTTGATCATTTAATTCGTTAACACCTAACAAAGTTTTCCGTCTAGTAAAGATAATGGCAAAACCTTGATCATTTTAACTTGTTTATGTTTCTACAAATATAGACCTCCAAACACGTCGTCGTCGCCATTTTTCCAACTAGTCTGACGTGTTTGTCCTCCAATCAAATAATGCCAACTGGTCCCAAACAGGCTGTCCCATACGAGTTTGGTGAACAAACAGATCGTCTTAGACGAGTTTTGGTGAATAAATTGTAAGAATAAATATATAGATATATATATTTATGTATGGCCATCATTATCATTTATATAATAATAGATTAAAATAATTAAATTATACCTTATTATTATATTAGCTAGGTAATTGTTGATAAACCATATTACCCTTACTTATTAATTAAGGGTTTCCCCTTGGGTGTATATATAAATATATAGAGAAGATTAATTAACATCATAACATACCCTAAACACATACAACAAAATTCATAACCCTCTCTCTCCATTTTTTTGGATTTCTCGAGAACCCAAATCCCCATCACTAATATACATCCTAAAGGAGAACTCGCCCAAGCTGACAATCATGTCGTCTGGATCATTCTCATTAGCCGTCGTTACTCTATTTGCTGTAGCATGTATGTTTTAGTTATAAGTTTATCATAATATTCATGTTTTCCATTACCAACATGAAGAACTAATCAACATATGGTATAAGAGTTATGCTAATTAATCAGTTCTTCATATTTTCCATAAACTCAGTATCTAACCGAAAGACATGAACTAAAACGTGATAAACCCTAAATTAATTTTCGATTTCATTGATTCGCTTTATATATTGAAAATTAAATATATAAACCCTAACAATTTTCGGGTTTTTTTGTTTCGTTGTTAAAATTGGTTTTGATGAACCCTAAGTATTTTTTCAAAATCTCATAAATTAAAGAGATGTTCTTCGTGCTCATCATAGTTTTCGAAAAATCTCATATAATCTGGTTCAAGATATGGATTGTTATAATGTTTTTCCTATTATTTTGGTTAAACTTTATCTGAAGATATTTCAAATTCTGGAAAAATAATAAAAGAATTCTTTTCGAAAATAAACAAATGATTGGATAAACAAACAATCCCTAAGAATTCAGATATAAATTTATCATGTAACTGTTCATGGAATCAAGGGTGTATCTGTTCACGATTAAAACAGTTTGATCCGCATTAACAGTTAGTTTGCTATTAACTAATTAATGTTTTGTAAACACTTATATATATATATATCAATTAATTTTACAAAACATAGAATAGAAAAGGCTTAACTTGAATGAATTTTGTTGATGTATACTTCTGCCCAAAGGTGTTATGTTACAATTGTTTTGCATATATACTTAAATAAAATTTAATTCTATCCAAAGGTGATTTATTTTTTATTTAAGTAAAACTTTTAATTAAAGTAGTCTATTAGTTTGATGTTAATAATAAACATTTATTATCACAACTTTATAATTTAAAATGGTCCTTATTTATGTATGCCTTAGTAAAATTTGCCCCTAGATCACTCTAAGTTTCTTCTAGTTTAGTATCTTAATATTCTCATCTAATTTCCATTAACAGCTCCGAATGGTTGAATTACATCATAAACTAAAGATAACTTTTCTTCCTAGAAGGAATCTATCATGCTTAATCTCGCCTTCTTGGATTTTGACTATGCTATCGAGGATGAACCTCCAGCAGTAACCGCTGAAAGCACTCCCGCTCAGCACTTATCGTTTGAAAAATTGAAGAGATGTAACTGCATGTCTCTAATGCTTATGAAAATCTCCATTAGCATGCCAATAAGAGGATCCATTCCAGACTCTGAAGATGCTAAAACCTATCTGGATTCTATGGAGGAGCAATTCAAAGGAACGTCTAAGGCGCATGCTAGCACTCTCATTCTCAAGTTGGTGACTGCTAAGTATGATGGAAGGAGTGGCATTCGTGGGCACATTATGATGATGAACGACATGGCCTATAACCTGAAGGGATTAGACATGGAGATTAGTGATGGTTTTCTGGTGCACTTCATCATGACTTCTCCTGTAGCTGCCTATGAAGCTTTCAAGATCAATTACAACACCCAGAAGGAGAAATGGACTATGAGTGAGCTGATTGCTATGTGCGTGCAAGAGGAAAAGCGTATGAAGATGGATAAACCGAAGTTGCTTACCTTGCCACCAGTTCTAAGAAGAGGAAGAACACTCATCCAAGAAAGGAATTTACTAAAGTTCAGAAGACTAATACAGGTGCTTTATCCAGCTCTCAGAACTCCATTGAAAGCTTTTCTGCAAATTATGTAAGAAGCACATTCATAAGTGGAAAGACTGCCCAGACTTTAAGTAGTGGCTGGCTAAGAAAGGTAATGATCTATTTATGATACTTGAGTCCTATAATTTAACAATTCCTGCTAATACATGGTAGTTTGATTCTGGTTCAATGGTTCATGTGACCAGTTCTACTCAGAGATTCCTTTCAATCTGGAAGCTGGTATGAAACCAAAGAACACTAAGACTAGGGAATGATAAATAACTTGAAGTCAAGGCTCTAGGAACTTTACAATTAATAATGAAACTAATTTATGCATTAAACTTTATGTACCTTATATATTCATAAGATTACTTGGAATCTTGTATCAAGACCAAAATTAGACATGGACGGTTTTAATGCTTTTCATGGTCATGGCAAACTTACTATATCTTTTAATTCTCAAGTGTTTGGTTATGAATTTTTTGATGGTGGTCTTTATAGATTAGAACTAGATGATAATTTTTCTAGATCTTTGTTGTCATGTAATATTAATGAATCTCTCACAAAGATTAAATAAAAACGAGACATAGAGACTTCTTCTATGTTGTGGCATTAACTTTTAGGCCACATCTCACGAGACCGGTTGACCCGACCTGTGAAAAATGAAGTCTTACCACATCTCGATTTCACCGATTTTGGAACATGTGTCAAATGCCTTAAAGGTAAAATGACATCAGCAAATAAGAAAGGCGCCACTAGGAGCTCTAATTTATTAGAACTTATACATACTGATATTAGTGGTCCTTACCCCATTGCTGGCATAACTGGACATACTTCATTTATCACTTTCATTGACGATTATTCCAACTATATGTACATGCATCTCATTAAGGAAAAATCTGAACCTTTTATAACTTTTAAAGATTATAAAACTGAAGTTGAAAAACAATTAGATTTTCAAATAAAAGCTGTCAGATCATATAGAGGAGGTGGATATTATGGAAGACATATTGATATAGGTTAGACTCCTGGTTCATTTATGAGTTTTGTAAGGGGCATGGGATCATGAACCAATATACATGGCAGGTACTCCTCAACAAAATGGTGTCGCTGAACGGAGAAATAGAACCTTTATGGATATGGTACGTGGTATGTTAGCTAACACTAATTTACCTATATTCCTCTAGACTGAAGCCTTAAAAGCAGTTGTTCATATACTCATTGGAGTTCCTTCTAAGTCTGTCCCTAAAACACCTCATGAACTTTGGACGGGAAAGAAACCGAGTCGTAATATACGAAAGTATGGGGTGTATTGCTGAAGTAGAATTTTATAATCATTTCCTAAGGAAACTTAACCCTACAACTGTTACCGTTTTCTTTATCGGGTATCCTAAAAATTCAAAGGGTTATCGTTACTACTGTCCTTCTCATGTCACTCGTATTGTAGAAACCAAGCGTGTCATGTTCCTGGAAGATTACAATATCAGTGGGAGCAGCCCTTATGAAGAATTGCAAGAAATACACTATGCGCAGGGGGGAGACTTGGCGATTATTGTAACTCTGGTTATTCCTCTTGTACGCAATGCAATTGAATCTACTGCACCAACTTCTCCACACTTAGAAACCGTTATAACAAAAAATGAAGGCACGTCAAACACTCAAAACTAAGACAATGCTAAACCCGCTAATCAACTCAGGAGGTCATCTAGGTCTAGAAGACCTGCCAACTCTGATGATGTAAGGCCCCGAATCCCGGGAATCCTACAGTTGGTAATCACATCCACAAATTCACAAAAATTTAAAACCAAAAGATTCTTTTTATTTAAAACAAGTTCAGAGTAAATAACAGCGGAAAAGTTTAAGTATTAAAAATCTCAAACACGGGTGCAAGTGTGCAAAAATCAAATGTAAATAAAATATTCGTTTTATTTGAAATCTTCATCTCATTAAAATCGTTTCAGAGTAGTAAACAGTGGAATAGATAACATCAAAATTCCCAAAACCAGGAAAGTGACCAAAATTAAAATTTAAATACTTATGGTAATAATTTAAAAGAAACAGTTTGCGTTATTAATTCTTCGACTAGATGTGCCTTCAACCGTCCGAGCAGTCTCTAGCACGTCCAAGCGGAAATCTCTAGTCCTCAACCTGAAAGTCAATCTAACATACACACAAAGTCAGCTTGAGCTGAGTGAGTTCAAGTTTTCATAAACAATAATTCATACTTTATTTCAAAGCTATAGTTATAAACAATAGAGAAGGTATAAATAAAATAAATTATATATAATTCACCAAGTAATAAAATCATCGTCGAACACACGTACACTGGCCTCTCCATCACGAGTCAAGACTCGAGTAATATATTTGACCCGGACGCGGTAAGACCTAAGCATGTGACACGAGCCTCTCCACCACGAGTCAAACCCGAGTAATATATTTGACTCGGTCACAGCTTATACATCCGAGCACGAGATACGGGCCTCTCCACCACGGGTACAACCCGAGTAATATATTTGACCCGATCCTGGCTCACACATCCAAGCACGTGATATGGGCCTCTTCACCACGGGTACAACCCGAGTAATATATTTGACCCGATCACGGCTCAACATCCAACGGGCCTCTTCACCACGGGATTTTAAAACCCAAGTAATATATTTGACCCGCCAAAATGATGATCACGTCACACGGGCCTCTTCACCACGGGTACAACCCGAGTAATATATTTGACCCGGCCGTGAATCACCATGCACACATACAACAATAAGCCTACATACATCATTCTTAGTCACGAGAAACTAAATATCATTACACAATCGTAGGCTATAAGGTACACATCCTCATACGTACATACATACCTCCATATATACATACATATATATATTCCTACATAAATATATATATATATCCCATACGGGAACTAAGTAGATAGGTCTACTCATATTCAATTACTACCAAGTCTGCTAACGTCCTCGAGTCTAGACCATCAATAGTGTATGTAACCTTAAGGACACAAGACCATGAACGAGTCTAAAATATCCTAAGGCATATAAAATAATTCAAATATAGCTTTCAAAATGCACCATCACGAGTGAGACCATGTAAAACTATTCAAATCATTGTAACGAGTAAAATCGTTTAAAATTGTATTTCGGTGTGTATGCTAGCCCAAAACGTAAAAGAGTAAAAAGGGCATCATGAACTCACCTGAATCAACCGAACACCTGCAATGAGCTAGGAAATCCCTAAGTGCACAATCACAAGCAAGGGCCTGTAAATTATACACAACGCGTTACTAAACTAGACTGTAAGAACACTCTAGCCTAATGGGCCGTTCAAGCCCAACACTTTGGCCCAAGGCCCAACAACTTGGCCCAAGGCCCAACCACTTGACCCAAAGCCCAATACTTTGGCCCAAGGCCCAACAACTTGGCCCAAGGCCCAACAACTTGGCCCAAGGCCCAACACTTTGGCCCAAGGCCCAACACTTGGCCCAAGGCCCAACAACTTGGCCTAAGGCCCAACGATAATCAAATCGGGTCGAATGCGCGCGAAATAAACCTTAAAACCATTTGTTAAACGAATCAGCCCCGAATGGACCAAATTCCATTTTAAATCTTTTCATTCATCAAGATTATGTCACCCGAGTTGATAGGGTTGACGGTTCCTTTTTACAACTCTTACTTTAACGTTTAAACGAAAATTCACGCACCGCCGACTCGATTGACGAAGCACTAACCCCAACAGCCCCGTGCATCAAAAATATAATTTTCCCATAGCCCTTAAACTCCCCTAGGGCTGTACAAACTGATTCGGTCGGTCATCCGATCGTTTAATGCATCAAACTCAACAATTGCCAATCCTACACCCGATAAACCCTAGTTTTCGAACTAAAATCGATTGACCGATCTAAACACCTCCATTGGCCATGAAATTTTAGTATATTGTAAGTGACATACATAAGAATATGACGGAGTACGAACTTCAATTATAACAGCCCCGAAAGATGCGAGAAAGGGCAGCCACCGGTTAAGCCTAAAACGAACTTATTGATCAATACGAATATAACATGCAGATTTTAGCATTCAAAGATGTATTTATTACATAGGAAAACCATGGAATTAAATTATTAAATTTATACCAGTGTTACATAAATATCTTTAGTTTATAAAAATATTTTTATTATATTTTTCTAGTGGACACAAAAACCATAAAAATTCTTCTAACACAGAAAGGTATGTGCAGCTATTTCAGCTGCGCAATAAAATGGTTTTATTTTTATAAAATTCATTACCCAGCCAAATTAAACGATTCCAATTGGGTTTGGTTCCTAACTCAAAATAGTAACTTCCAGAAGTGGAACCAACCAATTTAGACTTGTAGAAAAAAGGTTATGATGTCGGGAAGACGGACCAGAATCCGTCATCCCGCATCAGGTTTGACACTCGATTTTATAAAATCATAAAAACTATTCAAATCTCGTCCAAAAATTACGTATTATACCTTTCTGGAAACTAGACTCAAAGTAGAACATCATGGAGTCAAGAATCGATCATAAACAGTGGATTAACATCACGTTACAGACCCTACAATAAACGTATACGAATCTGTCAGCAAGCTGTTATCATCAAAACTCAATCTTAACGACCAATAAGCGTGTTCATATGATCAATTAAGGTGCAAAAGTCATGGGGAATCATAAAACCGACCTTGAATTGAAGTTTTCACGGCTGAAACTTGGCTGGGCAGAAGAAAAACGAGCAGGGGGGTCCAGGTCCAACGGCTGCAAATAGGTTTAGGGTTAGAGTTTTCTTTTGTTTTATGATATAAAATAGTTACATCCAAGTCCCTCCAAATTGAAGTATGTAGCAACTTGGGTGGAAAGTTAAGTGAGAACGTTTATGAGGTTTGCAAGGAGCTCCCGGGAGAATGCCGGGTCAAGCCCGATAAATATACAAACTCTACAACGTGCATGCTGATAAACGAAAATGTCGGGTGTTACATACTAGTATAATACTTTAAGCCGTAAGAGGGGATGTTTTGGGAAAAAAGGATGGACAAACGAACTTTTAAAACGTATTACAAGACTCTAAATTAGAAAAATGAAACCCCGGCTTTTTGACCAACATTTATAAACGATCGAGCCGATTAACGAGATTTACGGGCGTTACAGATGATTATGTCACCTACCTGACTGAAGTTGACATCGGAAAGCTTAATGATCATATATCTTATAATGAAGCCATAAGCAGTGATTAGTCTTCTGAATGGAATAAAGTGATGATTGATGAGCTTGACTCCATGAAGAAAAATGACATTTGGGATTTGGTAGAATTGTTCAACGGTGTCAAACCCGTAGGATGTAAATGGGTGTTCAAAACAAAACTGGATCCAAATGGGAAGGTTGAAGGCTATAAAGAGAGATTGGTTGCAAAGTGCTACACTCAGAAAGAGGGAATTGACTATCAAGAGACTTTTTCACCTGTCTCTCGAAAAGATTCATTAAAAATCGTTATGGCCCTAGTAGCTCATTTTGATTTAGAGCTGCATCAGATGGATGTATAAACCTCTTTCCTTAACTGAAATTTAGACAAAGAGGTGTACATGAAACAACCTGAAGGCCAAGAGCATCTATTCTATAAGATGAAGAATTCAACATATAGGTTGAAAAAAGTATCACGTCAATGGTACCTTAATTTTGATTAAGTCATGAAGAAACAAGGTTTTGTAAAGAATCAAGTGGATAAATGCACCTACCTCAAGATGAGTGGGAGTAACGTTACTATACTTGTCCTTTACGTAGATGATATTTTTTTTGCAAGTAATAGTTTAGACATCTTGCATGAGTCGAAGCGATTACTGTCACGTAACTTCGACATGAAGGATCTCGGAGATGCTTATTATGTTATTGGCATCAAAATTCACCAAAATAGACACAAAGGGATCTTAGGATTATCTCAAAGGGCCTACATTGATCGTCTCCTTACTCGTTACAACATGTAATACTATAACCCAACTGCAGCTCCAGTAGTTAAAGGAGACGTTTTCGGTGCATTCCAATGCCCGAAAACAAAGTTTGAAAAGGAGCAAATGAGAATGATACCTTATGCATCAATATTCGGGAGCCTTATGTATACTCAAGTTTGTACTCGCCCAAATATTGATTATATTTCTGGAATGTTAAGGCCGTTATCAACTAATCCTGGCCTTGAACACTAGAAAGCAGCTAAGAAGGTGCTTCGTTATCTGCGAAGGACACAAAAGACTACAAACTGACTTATAGAAGAAGTGATAATTTAGAGATGGTAGGTTATTCTGATTCTGACTTTTCTAAATGCAAAGATGACAAGAAGTCCACTTTGGGGTATATCTTTATGTTAGTACACGGGGCCATCTCATGGAGGAGTCATAAACTACTATTAACAATAACTTCCACAATGATGACAGAAATATATATAGCTGATTATAATGCAACCTGTTATGTAATGTTGCTTAAAAATCTAATCTATGGACTCAAATAGTCAGTTCAATTTCTAGACCATTGATGCTTTATTGTGATAATTCAGCTACCGTTAATTTCTCGAACGGTAGCAGTTCGACTTGAGCTGGTTTATCTTGACACAAAGTATTTGTTCATGTGTGAATAAGTTGAGGAAAATAAACTTTGTATTGAGTATATTAGTACAAATAATATGCCAAGGGATCCGATTGCTAAAGGTCTCACACCTAAAGTTTTTGAAGAACATGTTTCTAATATGGGATTTACTGAAGACCTTATTTAATTGCCTATTGTACTTATTTACATTTTTATTTAATAAAATTTCCTTATTTTTGATTTTGTATGCCTCTTAATATGTACAGCATGCATAATGATGTATAGACAACTTAGTTTACAAGTCAAATATTGGAAGGGCTTACTTATAAATTTTGATCATAACCACTTAGGTTTTAAACAATGATTGCAGCATGATTAATGGGGATCTTGAGATGATGTTCAATTCAATGACTGTATATCTGTTCCAGTTTGAGTTTAAAGCTAAAATGAGTGTTAAAATCTGCATACTAATCTAATGCTCGTAACAAATGATTATTCGACCAAGTGGGAGAATGCAAGAATAAATATATGGATATATATATATATATATATACATATATAAAGCTAAAATGAGTGTTAAAATCTACAGACTAATCTAATGCTCATAACAAATGATTATTTGGCCAAGTGGGAGAATACAAGAATAAATATATGGACATCATTATCATTTTTATAATTATTGATCAAAATAATTAAATTATATTTTATTATTATATTTGCTAGGTAATTATTGATGGACCATATTACCCTTACATGCTAATCAAGGGTTTCCCCTTGGGTGTATATAAATATATAGAGAAAATTAATTTACATCATAACATACCCTAAACACACACAACAAAATTCGTAATCCTCTCTCTCACTCTCTCTCTCTCTCCATATTTTCGGTTTTCTCAAGAACCTTAATCCCCATCACTAATATACATCCTAAGGGGACCAAGCTGACAATCATGTCATCTGGATCACTCTCATCAGCCGTGGCTACTCTATCTGCTGTAACGGATATGTTTTAGTTATAAGTTTATCATAATATTCATGTTTTACATTACCAACATGAAGAACTGAACAACATACACGCGTTGTCCATACGGGTTTGTAAATGCTGTAAGCAGGTCATCCAGACGAGTTTGTAAACAAGTCGTCTCAATGAGTAATTGAACAAAGCAGGTCGTCCCTTACGAGTTTTGTGAACAATAGGTTGTACCAAGGAGTTTTGTTGAACAAATAAATCGTCCGTTGAGTTATTGATAACATGTGGCGCATACTTATCGGTTCTATAAAATGTCTTCCCGCTGTGAAACACGTCGTTGACGACATGTTTAGAGAAGACGTTTCTAAAACCCTTGATTTATGCGGAGATAAATGGTAAATGCCATTTTGGGATTTTCAATTATTTACTTGGCTAAAAAATATTTATTTTAGCATTGGAATCAACAACAATTGAGTTTGGAAGTGCTAGCCTTGATAGAAACAACAAAATTAACAATTGTTTATTGTTTAAAATATTGTTTTCCCAACATGAGACCGATAAAATCAATGTCTTCTACATATTTTTTTCCCAATCCATAGTTTTTATATTCGTTCAGTTCTTATAAATTTTCAAAGAATTTAAATAAAGTAGCAATTAATAATCTTGACAACTAATACTATTTGCTTTTATAAAGAAAATATCAATACTCTTCTATATACAATACTTAAAAAGATAAAATCACAATATTTTTCACTTTTCAATTAAATAATACTTTTGAAGAAACGTGGATCGACTCACTGGTAGACGATCTACTTTCCTCGGGTGTGATTATGCTATTTCACCGATGGTTTCTCTTGGATCTGGGTTCTTCCACCTACAAAATGAACAGCACCGTAAACTTACCCCTCAGAAAGGGACAGAGGGGTCCTCTTTAGGGTAACCCTCCGGTGTGAGAATAAGTATTTGTGGGAGAAGATAATAATATGTGAGAGTAATGAAGAAACGTGGAGTGTATTGCTTAATAGCTGAATACTCTGTTATTGTATGTGACTGTGTGTTATGATGATATTGGATGTGATATTTATAGTGCTAGGGTTTCCACTGATTGGGCTTAGACCTAATCAGGGCCTTGCTGGCCTCCTCCAATTGCTTTGCGCCACGTGTCCTTGGGGACACCAGGTGCTTTTTCATTGGTTATAATCACGTGGTAGCACATGGTTTATGCTGAGTTGTCCACCTTTCATTGGCAGCTGTCGACATCAGCATATTCTTATTCCTTAAAAAGATACCTTCTGGAAGGTTGTCTGACGTGCACAATCAAGGTTGCCCTAATCCTGATTTGGATAAGGACGAGGTTGATTATGTGCATGTGTGATATGCACCAATCCTGAGGATGCGCGAGGTCTTCTCTTTATTCTCACGCGCAGATGTTTCATGCGCAGATGTGATATGCACGAGCATGTGATATGCGCCGCGCGCTGATGCGCCACGCGCATATGTGATATGCGTGAGCATATGTGATGCGCGAGCATATGTGTGCCTGGGCATATGATGCCTGAGCATGTGTGGTGCCTGGGCATATGATGCCTGAGCATGTGATGCATGCGCATAGGTTTTGGCTTTGTGACTTCTTTTCTATATCTTATGGGTTGATTTCAAGCCTCTTGTCTATATCTTGTGGGTTGACCCGCCTTGCTCGGTGTTGAGGCGGGTACATACCTCTTCAAGCCCCCCCAGTCTAATGTGTGTCTTGTCTTGCGCGAGCGAGGCAAGATAGATATTAGACTTAACAGTTTGTTCTTTTAGTAGGGGTTTGTCTTTTTCTTCTTATTGTTCATCGTTGCGCGAAATTCTATCCTTTTAGTTGCAAACGAATCGTCCCTGTACGTGGTTGGTTGTTGCTGACGTGGGTCAGTGATGGAGACGTGTCAGACTTTTCGTGTGCTCGAGGTGCTACAGTTGCCTTTCGTGTCCCCTCACATGCTGTCAGGGACACGTGTCGCGCTCGCGTTGGTCCGTTCCTGCGAGTGGTGGCACGTGAACTCTGGCAGCAGCTGTAAAGTTTATTTTCGTGTCCCCTCACACAGTGTTAGGGACACGTGTCGCGCTCGCGTTGGCTTACACCTGCGAGTGGGGGCGCGTGAAGTCCGATCAGCACCAAATTTTCTCTCTCCTGGGCCTATAAAAGCCAGCCCTTAGAGTTTTTTTTATCCTTCATCTTCTTGTTTATTCTTCTGAGTTCTTTTCTTTCTTTCTTTCTATTCCGATTACGTGTCTTCTGCTTCCAGGTCTCTGTTCTTCAGATCATCCTTTGTCCGTTTTACAGTTGTATGTCTGATAGCTCAGACAACACAACCTCCCCTATCCATTGCCGTGTGAAATCGTTAGTGATGTCTACATTGAAGAAGACCGGCAAGGGGAAGAAGGCTGCTGAGGTCTCATCGGAGGAGGTAGGGAGGACCAAGGCCGTGAAGAGGTGGAATGAAATCCCCTGCAAATTGAGGCAGGCCGATCTTGACAGCCTCATCGCCTCTCAGGGTTTTCTCCCCGTGTTTGGCTGCATGTTGCCTGGGGCCGGGCAAACGGCGGCGGACCCGCCTACCGGCTATATATCCTTGTATTGCCATTTTTTCACCCACTGCAACCTTTGTCTCCCGATGACAAGGTTTGTAGGTGCGGTGCTTAGGTTTTATGGGATTCACATATCCCAAGTCCATCCGTTTGGACTCGTGCGCATGACTCATTTTGAGTTCATGTGCAAATCCCAGCGCGAGGAGCCCACCCCTCGGCGCTTTCAGTTTTTTTACAAGCCCAAGATCCAAGACTCTTGGTTCTCTTTTATTCCTCGCAGTCAGAAGGTGAAGTGCTCCACTGTTTCATTCAAGAGCCTTCATGACTGGTCTGAGAGGTTTTTTTACATCAGGGCTGGTGTGATCCCCATCCGCATGACCATGCGCGCGATTTCTTCTGCGCCTGCGGATGTGGGTGTCTTCAATAACCCAACTGGCGCCTGGGTGAAGAAGTTGACTGCTGAACCATCCCCCGCCAAGAAAATTTGTGAGGAGGCGCTGGTAGGGGTGGGTTTGAGCAGGAGGTGGGCTGACAGCGCGACTAAGCCCGTGATCCAAGTTGACGGCTTGTGTAAGTTGATCTCATTGCATTAGTTCTGCGCGAATACTTATCTTTTTGCTGATATCATTTGTTTTGTTTTGTGCAGTCAGCAAGGAGTATGTCCACGCCGCCTATGATGAGCATATGGAGGGTGGCTCCGTCGCGCTGGGCGCTGGGGAGGTTGGCTTCCCTGATCGCTTTGATGACATGTTCATCCCTGTTGATCTGGGATTTGTCTTTGACAGCGATGCGCCTGGTAAGCCTTTGTACTTATGCATTTTCCTTTATAATACCAAATTTTGCTAACACTTCTGTTGCGTGTATTGTAGACGCGCTCGAAAACTACGAGCTGGAGCTCGCGGAAGAGGAGGAGGAAGAGGAGGCGCCCCAACTAAAGCGTAAAGCTAAGGGGAAGACTGGCGCAGGGGCCAGTAAGAAACATAAGAAAAATGATGCCCCTGTTGTTCAGGATCCTCCTGCTCAGGCGAAGGGACATGAGAAAACCCAGGTGTTTACCACCAAGTTTTCCTTGTCCTCCCTGCCTCAAAAAGTGGGCAGACCTCCTGTCCACCTGAGGTATGGTGGCGCTACCTCCTCCCTTCGCGCGGCGGAAAAGGGAAGCGGTGTTGCGCCTTCGACAGGTATACTTTGCTTATCCTTTGCCTATCTTTTATGATTCTATGAGCGCGATTCTAATGAATGTTTGCTGTCTCAAATGTTTGTAGAGCCGGCGACAGCGCAACAAGATGCCGAGGCTGCGCCGGAGGTCGCTTCGAAGTCCCCTGTTTTACCCTCGAAAAAGGGTAGAATGGACATCATGGCGATGTTTGCGTCGCGAACGGAGTTGCGCCAAGGTACGTATTGTGCTTGTATTTTCTGAGTTTTTTCTTTTAGACCAAGTCATGAAGCATCTCTTTTTGTTGATTTTTTCATAGAGGTCGTTGCTGGCATACAAGCTGCTGGCGGCACTCCTGGCGCCGGTGCCAGCGCCGATGGTTCTGCTTCTGCTCCTGCTCCTGCTAGTGCTGAATCTCCCCTCATTGGGATTACTAAGGAGCAGGAGGCCGTTTTGCGCGCCGACCTGGCGGCGTCGAGACCTCCCTCACCTCCTCCTGCGCACAGCCCTCCTCGCGAGACCGATTTTGGCTCTAGGTCGCAGGAGAAAAGGTTTGTTTCCGAGGAGGATGAGGAGTTTGATGTTGAAGACTCCGACCGCGGTCGCGCCAGTCCTGCAGCGCCACGAGGCTTCGCGGCGGAGCCTTCTCGTGGGGCTGGCGCTGACTTTTCTGCTTCATCCCCGCAGGTATAGGTTCTTTTTTTTGCTCCGCTGCACGGACTTCCATCTTAACGTTTTGATGACTTAGATAATTACTTTGTTTCTGCAGGAAGCCGATCACATTTACCGCCCGAGATGGAATATTACTGAAGACAGCACATTTCAGTCCATGGGTGTGTGTGCGGAATTCTGGGCTCATGCTGTGCCTCCATCTGAAAGGAGGTTCCAGGAGGACCGCGCTCGCGACGACTTGCTCAACGATCATATGTTTGCTGGGTCAGCCTTCTTTGCTGCCTCCCAAGAGCTTCGCTATGATTACGTAAAAGTACGTGATGCTCTTGCGGAAGCCAAGCAAGAGGCTAAGGTGTCTGCTTGGCATCTTTCTGATGCTCGAGAGAGAGCTGAGAAGCTCCAAGCAGAGCTCAGTGAGAACAGAGCAAGTGCCAACAGCGCCTTCGTGAAGCGCGGGCATGAGCTTCAGGCTGCGCGGGAGAAGCTACAAGCGGCGGAGGCGGAGGCGGAGGCGGAGGCGCGTGACCAAGCTCTTGTCCAGTCTATAACTGAAAAATCATCACTGGAGAGTGAGTTTGCGCGCCTGAAGAAGGAGCTGGCGGCCGCGCAGGCCGAGAAGGATGAAGCCTTGGCGATGGCAGCGTCTAGCCAGGAAGCATTTGATTCTGCGCGGGCGGAAAAAGAAGAAACCTTGGCGGCAGTAGCGTCCGACAAAGAGGAGCTGAAAAAGACTAAGGAAACTGTTGAGTTATTAAACTCTCAGGTTCCTGCCCTCGAGACGTCTGTTGCTGGCCTCGCGCAGGGTCGCCAATGGCTAATCTCACAGGGCATGACTCGTTGCGCTTACGCGATGAAATACTCAGACGAGTTTCAGGCCCTTGTGATGGATTGCAACGCTGCCGCGCGCTTGGTTGGTCGAGCTGAAGGGTTTACGGATGGCTATGAATATGGCATGTTGAAGAAGAACCCATCCGAGTACCCTTATCAGAGCGACGCTGCCTGCGCGGACATGGCCGCGATGGGGGAGAAGTATTTGAATACTCCCATTCCCATCCTTGCACAGGTATTTTAACTTTAATGAGATAACCTTGACTTATTTTCCAAGTCCTTTTATACTCATATTTTTCCTTATGATTTGCAGATATCCGCGCTTGCTGACCAGCCCGATCTCGCCGCGCTAAAGAAATTACTTGACGAGTGCGAGGGGGCTGGCGGCGGCGATGATGGCGCGGGGAATGCTGGCGTTGCTAGCGGCTCTGGCGTGGCCAAAGGATCTGCTCCTGACACTGTCGTGATAGAACACTCCATTCAGGACGAAGAACTTGACTATGGTCAGTTTGGAGATGACGAGGAGCAGGCTGCGCCAGATGCTGAGGGCGGTGATGATGACTATGAAGAGGCTGACGTCGACGTGGAGACTTGAGAAGCCCTTCATGTTTTTTGTATTTTTATTTGTAGTTTGTATTTCATCATCTTGTAAACTTGTAAATTTCAATGCCTTTGAATGAAATTTTGTTTTTCCCTTATTCGCATCTTGCGCATTCTCCATTCATCTCTTTATATTGCATGTTTGCTTGTTTAATATAAGATATGCTTGCACGTTGAAATAAGAACAAGGTTGTAAGGAAATTATTATACTTAATCCTTGTCATATTGTAAGTGATTTTTCCATATCTTGATTATGTTGACACGCGCCTTGGCGTTTTCATTATTCCTCTTTTGCGCGACGTTATCGCGCATGGAATTATGAGTTTTTTAGCCTTTACGTGTCAATATGTGTTACTCAGATATCCATTACAGTTTCATGCGCGACCTCGACCTGAGACCTTAACAACTATGTTTTGGCATTTGCTTTGCCTTAGTTGTGTTTAGGTATTTTTATGGTCAGGGTGCGCAGTATGTAGGATGGATGTTGTGAGTGATTTGAGCTAAGGCTCACATTATTGGGCTAAGGCCCTGACGTTTTAGAGTTAAGACTCGTTAACGCGTTTGAGCTTGAAGCTCGCGCATGTATGTTTTACTTCGTTTTATTTCATTTTGATGTCAATACAATGTTGTCATATTGCTCAAAATTAATAAAGGGAAGTGTGAAACATGTATGCAAAAGGTAATAGAATTGGGCTAAGGCCCTGACGTTTTAGAGTTAAGACTCGTTAACGCGTTTGAGCTTGAAGCTCGCGCATGTATGTTTTACTTCGTTTTATTTCATTTTGATGTCAATACAATGTTGTCATATTGCTCAAAACTAATAAAGGGAAGTGTGAAACATGTATGCAAAAGGTAATAGAATCCACATTAAGAGAAGATAGCGCGTATCATTATTCATAATGGCTTAAAAAGCCTTGATTACAAACTTGACATTTTTACATGAAACATTTTCTAAGCTGTGCCGCGTTCCATGCGCGCGGGATGTTCTTTCCATTCAAATCTTTTAAAGCGTATGCGCCTTTTCCCAATTCTTCCGAGACTTGATAAGGTCCCTCCCAATTGGGGGACATTTTTCCCGGGGGTATCGCGCGGCTAGCCTCATTGTTTCGAAGGACAAAATAATTTTTCTTGAAGTGGCATTCTTTCACACGCTGGTTGTAATATTTTTCCAGTTTTTTCTTGTATTTGGCTTCACTGATGATAGCCGCCTCTCTGCGCCCTTCAAGTAAGTTGAGATCCAACCTTCTTTCGCGCTCGTTATCAATTTTGCTCATCATGAGCACTCTATGGGATGGGCCTCCAATTTCTGCTGGAATCATTGCCTCCGTTCCATAGGTTAGGCTGAACGGGGATTCGCCATTGCTGGTTTTGCTTAATGTCCTGTGTGCCCACAGGACATTAGGTAGCTCTTCGACCAAAGAATGGGATTCTCCCTCCAACCTTTTCTTCAGCCCATTTAACAAGCTTTGATTCGCGCGCTCCACTTGGCCATTCCCCTGAGGGTGGTATACCGAAGTGAAGATTTGGTGGATGCGCAATTCCTTGAGCCAGTTTGATAACTTCTTGTCAGTGAATTGTTTGCCATTATCGCTCACAATTTCCATGGGCAAGCCAAAACGGCATATGATGTGGTTCCAGATAAACTGCTTCATCGCTTCGGCTGTGATTTTTGCTAGTGGCTTGGCTTCAACCCATTTTGTAAAATAGTCTACTGCCACTACCAAAAATTTTACTCGCCCTTTCGCTTGCGGTAGGGGACCCACAATATCGATTGCCCATTTGTGGAAAGGCCATGCGGAGGTCACCGGAATCAAGTTGTTCTTTGGCCGCATGGTGTTTGGCGCATAGCTCTGACATGCTTTGCATTTTTGGATTTCTTTTAAAGCGTCCAAGTACATGCCTGGCCAATAGTAACCTGCGCTCATTGCCTTGGTAACCACCATGCGCGGTCCAACATGTATTCCACAGATTCCCTCGTGTATCTCTCTGATCACATAGCTTGCTTCCTCAGCATCTAGGCATTTCATGAGCGGTCCCAGATAAGAGCGTCGATATAATGTACCATCAAGCAGTTCATAGTTCTGCGACTTGTGTCTTATCTTCCTCGCCTGGGCGCGATCGTCTGGTACTTTTCCCTCCTTCAAGAATTCCATTACTGGAGTTATCCATGATGAAGGGGTTGTATGAGTTACAAGGACAGACTTCGCTCCCACCGACGGGTTGCTCAATACTTCCACCCTGACATCTTTGCCAAAGTGATCGAAGCTGGTTGATGCCATCTTGCTCAGCGCGTCAGCAGATTTGTTTTCACTGCGCGGAATATGAATGATTCTGAAGTAGTCAAATTGCTCGATGAGCTTTTTCGCCTGCTCTAGATACAGAGGCATGGTGTTCTCCTTGGCATCATAAAGGCCATTGACTTGTGCTGCTACCAAGTATGAATCAACATGTGCCTCTAGCTTTTTCACTCCGAATTTGTGCGCGATGCGGAGGCCAGCCAGCAAGGCTTCATACTCAGCTTCATTGTTGGTGCTCTTGAAGTCCAACCTGATGGCGTAAGTATATTCATGATTCTCTGGATCCACCAGTTTTAGGCCTGCGCCGGACCCTTCGTTGTTTGAAGCTCCGTCGGTGAACAATCTCCACACATTTTCTTCATCATTGGCTCGCGGAGGGTCTACCTCGCACTGAGCCTCTTCAATTTTTCCTTCGGGGACCTCGGCAATGAAATCAGCCAAGACTTGTCCCTTTATTGCTGGACGGGGCTTATAGGCGATCGTATGCTCGCCTAATTCCAGCGCCCACTTTGTCAGCCTTCCCGAGAGCGCGGGGCGCCGCAAAACTTGCTGGATGTTGTAACCAGTCAGAACTTCAATGGGATGACCATTGAAATATCTATGAAGCTTGCGCGACGCGTGTGTTAGTGATAAAACTAACTTTTCCATGATGGAGTAGCGCGTCTCAGGATCTGTCAGCACCCGACTCACATAGTATATTGGCGTTTGGATTCCCTTGCGATCAACCAATGATACTGCGCCGATGGCGCGCTCTCCTGCTGATAGGTACAATGTCAAAGTTTCACCAGGAAGTGGAGCTGTGAGCGCGGGCAAATTTATCAAACATTCTTTTATCTCACTGAAAGCTTGCTCGGCCTCAGGAGTCCATTTGAACTGGCTTTTCTTTAAGCAGTTCCTCAATGTATTGACAAATGGGGTAGATTTGCTTGCATGGTTCGCTAGGAACCTGTTGATTGAAACCAATCTACCATTCAGCTTCTGGACTTCTTTCATGGTGGATGGCGAGGGCATGTCAAGGATGGCCTCCACCTTCTCAGGGTTCACCTTGAAACCATCCTTGGTGACCATTACACCTAGAAATTTTCCCTCTAGTACGCCGAAAGTGCATTTGCTCGGATTGAGCTTCATGTTAACTTCCTTTAGGCGCCCAAGGGTTTCTTCGATGTCTTTGAGCATTTGCTTTTCCTCCCTACTTTTGATCACCAAATCATCCACATAGACTTCTAGGTTTCTTCCAATTTGCTCGCTGAAAACGGCATCCATAAGTCTTTGGTAGGTGGCGCCCGCATTCTTCAAGCCAAAGGGCATTTTTGTGTAGCAAAAAACACCCTTGTCGGTTCTAAATGCGGTCTTGTCCTCGTCTTGTGGTGCCATTTGTATCTGGTGATAGCCTTTGTAGGCATCCAGGAAACATTTGAGCTTGAATGGCGCCAC